>NC_137108.1:32629361-33229361 GCF_949357685.1 Gobio gobio
CACAAGTTTTGCAACAATTTAAAGACAGTATATTTTAAATATGTGTTGTATTGTCATCTTTTTATGAATAAAGGCCAGTATCACTGATACTAATGTCTCTATAAAACATCAATGACTTTACAT
The DNA here is from genome assembly GCF_949357685.1 of Gobio gobio. Taxonomy (NCBI): domain Eukaryota; kingdom Metazoa; phylum Chordata; class Actinopteri; order Cypriniformes; family Gobionidae; genus Gobio; species Gobio gobio. Next base: position 32,629,485 of record NC_137108.1, read on the forward strand.
TACAGTATAACTGAAATCTACCAATTTCAACATTTATTAGGCTTAAAAAAACAACTTTTAATTTAAGTGAACTTAAAACAATCTTTACATTAACCCATTATAATAAATGTTATATTTACCCATGGCCTTCCCTGTTAGACATATACAGAAATGTAATAGTTATCAAACACCTTTCTTAACTGCATAAATAATAAATTAAATATAGATTAATCATCATCATTAAAGCTACACTTTTCTCTGTTACCTTTGTTCTTTGATGAACATTAATGCCAGACACCATTATTGACTGCTGTGACTTTAAGATCGGCCGCTGCCGAACATGACACGGATCTGACGTGCTATCACGTGCATCTCATTTTCTCACGTTCATTTCTCAAGTTCATTTAAGACGTTATTTAACTAATTTAAGACTCCTATTATGAGATTATGAGACTCCTAATACTCGACAAAACTGGCATTTTGGCAACATTTTGAGTTGTTGTTATTGTTTGTTCAAGAGCGAAAGAGAACTTGATGTGTGCACAAGACTGATGCAAATCTTTCTGTGCGTCGAGTGTGTGTGTGTGTGTGTGTGTGTGAGCTCCTTATCTTCCTAGGTGGTGAATCAGTAGGATATATCGTGTAACGTACATGAATGTGGCCAACTACCTGATCAGTGCCCTAACTACTGAACTAGGGATCTGATTGAGACGCACCCACACAGACAGGACATTGACATACAGCGCGCTCTCTTGTCTTGTCGCGCTTAAATGGTTTAAAAGCATTTACATGAATAAGAGCATGATCATATGATTTAACGCTAGGCAAAAATGGATATAAAAACAAACGCTGCATTAATATTTTTTATTCGCGTTAAACTAAAAAAAATGTATCGCCTGCATTAACGTGTTAATTTGCCCTGCACTACATAAAAGACTTATTTCAAAAACGTTACAAAATCTTACCAACCCCAAACATTTGAAGGGTAATGTAAGTGTAACAACACCTCTTTAAATAGAAGTCACAAAGGCCTGTTTATTTTTTTAAATGGATGATTGTTTGTGGCCCAACAAAACATTAAAGGTTTTGGCTATGTAGATGGAGAAAAAATCCAAACAATGATGGGACAAGCAGTTGAGAGAGCCAGATCAAGGTAGATGGGCAATTGAGGTATGTACTTGTCTCTGCTGAGGTAAGTCTTTTTGGTCCTCTGTGCTCTCTGTACTTCCAGGAAGCTCACGAAGGCGAGATGCTCTCATCTCGCTGAGTCTCTCCTGGCAGAAATGTTTGTAAGACAAGAATTAATCAATCACTCATCTCATTAACAAATGAGTGGCTGAAAACTTCAATAATGTTTAGTTTAGCAGCTGAAAAACTTCATTCGGCACTATACAGATATACTCTAACAGCCCACAAAGGACCCTGCATTTCTCATGCTTGCCAAGGCATCCTAGACAGTTCAGACCATAAACATATCTGACAAGAGGAAGTACTGCAAACATACAGACACCTCCTCTTCTTTGAGACCCTCTTTGCGGAGTGCAGGTCTCTCTAAAGGCCGAAGTCTGTTGCTGTCCCAGAGAATCCATTCGTCGTACCTATGGCTCCAACGGTCAAAATGCACAAGCATCTTTCCCTCGTCATAATCAATCTTCTCGATACGTGAAGGGTACCTGCGAAGAAACCATTCAACGGAGATCATTGATAGATAGCTTGAAAAACAACAAAGCACTGAACAAACTTAAAGCTTTAATAACGGCCCATTCAAGAACTTTTGAAAATGAAAAACTATTCCTATTGAATTTTTTTTTTACTCTTATTTGTTTTAAATTAGACAAAAATATTAATCATGTGAGTATTTAAAAACTGTAACACTGCTCTTACACAAGGGTTTTTAATGTTTTAGATGCCCCATCCTAATAAAGACCTGGTTTATATTGTTAAATATTTATATTATATATGTGTGAAAATATTATTTGGAAAATATTAAGTTACTATTACTTTGAATTTTAGAGCTATTTATTTTTCACTTGTTTATTTGAATTATTTACTTATTTTATTTATTTTTGCCACCTGCGATTCCCCAGACCCCAGTTTGAAAAGACCTGTTCTAACATAAACAATATGCTAACAGCAGTTATTTTATCACGCTTTTTAATGGACCTTCAAAATGAATTCGTACCATTTTTGTAGGTAGTCCTGGGCCTCAACTCTAGCGCCAACCTCAAAAGCGATCCCTGGTCGATTTGGAGGTTTCTTGCTCATTTTGAGTGTACTCTTACCAGGTCTTCCTCAAGACACAAATGCTCTTTCGTCCTGTGGACGGACCTAAGAATGTAAAGAAATGATCTATGAGTCCATGTACATAAATCAACAGAACTATCTTGCATGGACAAATGATAGACATATTCCTTACATTGACTTTAAATAAAAAAAAGTCAAATCTTTCATTCTTAAATAATGCATTGCATTTGCATGGATAGTATTTGTAGATCTATCAATAAACATGCACGGTTTCATCTAAGCTGGCTAAATATGCTCAACTATTTTACCAGCTTGCAAAATGTACCCTAAACCAGGCCTTTGATTACTCTACTGTATTCTGGTACACTCATATCAGGGATATTTTCCAAACGTTCGCACACTTAACGTGCCACGAAATAGCATCACATGCAAACAACAGAAATCAAGCAAATATATCAAAGCTTTTCAGGCTGGACAGTAGCAAACTGAGCTATCCAGCTACTATACTATACTACACTACACTTATAACAGCCAGGCGCACAAATTAAATCGCCATGTAAAAAAAATGGTTAACGTTACCCTTTACGGAAAACGGGACCCTCTAAAATACATAGATACAAATTTAAGAGTGAAAATAATAATACAATAAGAGGGTAACTGACTCTTTTAGCTGGATTATCATAGCTCGCTAATGCTAGGTATTGGCTAACGAGCTCCTCAAATTTTCTGCTGCCTGGATACAATTGTCAAGTTTTTCTTTAAAGAACTACAAAACCCGTGAGCATAAATATTACACCTCAATAATTTAAAGATGAAACTTCAAGTCAAACCTCTCATTGTCCAGTTAGCACAACAGAACTAGCCAAGCAGCTAATGCTGTACCAGCTGACTAGCTAACGTTAAAACCGTTCCGAGGGGATAAAACTATGTGCAAAAAAGAGAAAAAAAATGACAGGCCAGTTTTTATCTTTGTTAAAACGACTCGAAGATTGACAGTTGCTTTCTGACGTCCGCTATACGCGTGACATATAGATTTACCTTTGCAAATTCATTGAGAGAATAGCAATTAATTCCTATAGTGTATTGTGATCATTCAAGCTCAGTTACTTTTACCCAAACTGGACGTGTGCGCGCACGCACGCGACGCACAAAATGCCTGAAGGCACGCGCACCGCAGACTGACACGTGACCGATATTTCGTTTTGTTCTGTTTGTTTTGTATTAAAAGAGACAGAACCCTTTTACTTAGGCTTGAAATCGCCCACCTCTGTTATAGTGTCAAATGTCGTTTTGTGTTAACTCTTCTGTTGCTGTGAGACTGTTGCAATTAGTTTGAATCAGAGTATTCACATTAATTAACAGGGGACAATACTTAAATTCTTAATTTTGCCCAACACATAGGCTAAACATCAACTGGTCTACAGTGAGTCGAAGCAGTTTTGTCTATTTTAGTGATTTGTGACAGTATGCTGGATATCAAAGGTTTCTTAATTTGCAGACACATTAATGTTTTTAGATTGCATCCTGCACATGCTGAACTTGTCTAAATAAGTTATAATGTAGAAGTAAGTGCATATTGTTCTTACCCAGCTTGTCAAAAAATCCTATTGGAATTTCAGTTTATCTTATTGGATTCTTAGAAACCTATTGGACATTCTGATTTATTTTAATGGAATTTAACTTTGTCCTGTGATATTTTTTTATTATTACGTTTTAGGGGAGAACCGGGGCGAAAGTAACACGGGACGAAAGTAACAAAGCGATTTTCTCAGAGCCCATGACTACATTTGCATTTCAAGCTATGACAGCACGTTCAGCACACAACCCTTGACGGATCATGGGAATAGCTCTATCCGTCGAAATAATGGCACTTCTCCTAGATTTTCTTTAAACCGTGGCGTAAGACAAGGTTGCCCCATTTCCCCATATCTTTTTCTAATAGCTACACAATTTTTAAATTTACATATTAAAGAAAGTCCTGTGAAGGGAATTTCTATTGCTGGTACGGATTTGTTTATTAGCCAACTGGCAGATGATACAGCATTGTTTCTAAGAGATGCCTCTCAGATCCCTATTGCTTTAAGCTCTCTACAATCTTTTTCTAATGCGTCTGGCCTTCTTCTTAATATTAATAAATGCGAATTACTCCCGATAAAAAAATGTGCTGCAACCTCCATCTCAAATATTCCCATCAAAGAAAGTGTCACCTATTTAGGAATAAAAAATAATAAAAGATAATAAACTAAGATGTCAGATTAATTTTAGTTCAGTTATAGAGAAAACTCAGAAAAAATTTAACCTTTGGTTGTTAAGAGATCTATCTTTGAAAGGCAGAACTCTGCTTACTAAAGCAGAAGGGATTTCACGCTTATCTTATGTCTTTATTTGTGGATAAATCTACTTGCAAGCTGATTTATGTAATGTTGCTCAAATTTCTTTGGAAAAATAAGACTCATTATGTTAGAAAATCAGTTATTTTGAATTCTTATAATAAAGGTGGCTCAAACTTCATTGATTTTGATTCTCTTAACAATACCCTAAAAATCAATTGGCTTAAACGTTTCCTTCACAATCAATCTTCTATTTGGAGTATAATCCCAAAATATGTCTTTTCTCAATTAGGAAGTATACATTTCCTTTTAATGTGTAATTATTCAGTAAGTAAACTTCCTATTAAACTTTCAAACTATCATCAGCAGATGCTTATGGCCTGGAGACTTATTTACAAGCATAATTTCTCGCCACACAATTTTCTAATTTGGAACAACTGTAATATTCTATATAAGAGGAAGTCTTTATTTCTTGAAAACTGGTTCAGTAATGGAGTGATGTTAGTAAACCAGTTGTTTGATAGTGATGGTAATTTATTTAGTTATTCCGCTTTTGTCTCAAGAAACCAATTCCCAGTTTCTAGTAAAGAATTTAATATAGTTTTCAAGGCCATCTCTTTGGAAATGTCAATGCTATTTAGAAACCGTAATAATGCTACACTGACTTCTGTTTGTCCCCCTAGCCCTGAATCCACTGTGGTTGGTTCTATTTGTTTTTCAGTGCATAAATCCAACTACAAAATAAGGTCCTTGTTTTTGGACCTTATTACTTCAATTCCTTCTTCCATTTCTTATTGGAATAATTTTTTTGATGACATTAAATGGTCATATGTTTGGTCACTTCCTCAGAAATTCTTTCTAACAAATAAAGTTAAAGAAATTTCCTTCAAAATTATTCATAGATTTTATCCAGTTAAGTACTTTTTAAAGAAATGTAGAAGTGATATTGATACTTCCTGCTCTTTTTGTGAAGCCTCTTCTGAAACTATTGATCATTTGTTTTGGGAATGTCCTTTTGCTCGATCTTTCTGGAATAATATTGATGCTCTGATTGTCCAAAAGGTTTTTTGCAACTTTTCTCTATCATTTAAACACATTCTTTTTGGGTTTTATGTCAAAGACAATAATCTAATTGATGCAAGCTTTTGTATAAACCTTCTTTTATTTATTGGAAAGTTTCACATCCATAAATGTAAATATATTAAAACTAAACCCCACTTTAACTTATTCAAAGAAGAACTGAAGATGTATTTAAATACAATTTCAACTTCTGTTAACAAAAAAGCTATGAAAACATCCAGAATTTGTGCCATGTTTAATATTCATCCCTAATACTCTGATTTTGGTGCCCTCTTCCTTTTTCTTTTCTTTTCTTCTCTTTTCTCGGTTTCCTTTTTCTTTTAGGTTTATTGTTCAGGTGATTTGTTTTGTTGTTGTTTTTTTGTGTTCTACATTTCTCTGTAAAATTATTGAATCATACTTTCCTTTTGTCTTTGAAAGATTGTTTATATTTGTTATATGTGTTGTTTTATTTTGTTTATTAATATTGCAATAAAAAAAAAATTAAAAAAAACCCTTGACGGATCTGCCAAATATCACGTGATTCCGTCATTGTTTTCCGCGGTTAGGTCCGAAATACAGTTTTCAAGTACGTCAAGTAAATTAATGAAGCGGTACTTTTTTTCTAATTACAAGTTGTGTTTCTTGTTTCATGTGTCACAGTAATGATCAATCTATGGGTTATTTAGTGCTGTTACACACCCTGAAGGTTTGTCTTTTCAGAGTTTTTCAGTATAAAAGTACATCGTGTTTAAATGTCAGGACTTCCTGTCGCTATATAATGCATATTATGCTAATTTAATTTAATTTAATTTTCATATTGTTCATTCTGTTGAAGAAAAAACTTATCAAATAGATTTACATTGTAAATAAAAAAATATTCTAAACAATTCAAGTTTGTCCTGTCAGGTTACATTTGAAACATTTGATAAACTTTAACATTTAAAATGAAAATGTAATTTAATATTTATTTTGCAAAGATAAAGGACAAAATATGTTGCAGTTACATATTAACATGGTCATAGTCAGGTATGTTTAAAAAAAAAACAAAAAAAACAAGAGTATCACAAAAAATCTATAGCTTGTATTGTTGTGTTACTTTTGACCCACCTGTGTGTTACTTTCGTCCCACCTGATGGGGTCAAAAGTAATGTGCAGCTTATGTTCAAAGTGAAAATATACTGTAGTCATTCTACATTTGTACAAAATACCACCTGCTATTTATAGACCACACTTGTGAGTTATTGACCACAGCAAAAATATAAATCGGTCTAAAATATTATCTTTTAAAATTACGCTTTTCTGAAAAATGGTGCTTTCGTCCCTGCTCTCCCCTATTATAATAAATAAATTATCAATTAATTAATTACTTTTTTAGACTAACTTAATTTGTGCGTGTACGTGTGTGTGAGAGAGAGAGAGAGAGAGAGAGAGAGAGAGAGAGAGAGAGAGAGAGAGAGAGAGAGAGAGAGAGAGAGAGAGAGAGAGAGAGAGAGAGAGAGAGAGAGAGACCCAATTGGATCCCATTAAATTCCTTTAGAAATTATCAGGATATTTATTGTCTTATAAAACAATTCCCACAGAATCCTATAGAAGCGGTTCCAAAATATGATAGAAATTCTAAATGGAATCCTGTACAGGTTTCTTATTGGAATCCTTTAGGATTTTTTTGACAGGGGTAAAGGTGGCATCTCTCCCCATCTTACCCTATATATATTGAAATGCTGTTTGCCTTCTTACAGACAATTACAACTCATAAATATTAGGCTTCTTTATATAATTTCTCATTTGTTTATTGTCTAAAAGATTATTTGTGTGTTATTGTGTCTTCTGTTTGTTAAAATTACATTAAAAAATGCAACTCATAAATAAGTTGAGGGACACATGAACATTTGTCGCCATCTGCAGCTCAGCAGCTTTATTTACCAAGAAAAAGAAAGAAAGAATATGTTGTTCATGCAACACATTTACACTCATGTAGTTGCAATGATTTTACATTGTGAATTTAATTCTTCATCATCCGTCTAGATCCATTATGGCAGTTATCCAACAAAACATTGTAGTTTGCTCCTGCAGCATGCACAAAATCAGACACTGTCTTGCTCCCCTGAAAATTATATTGTTTCTTAAACTGTAAAGTAAAAAAAAAAAAAAAAAATCAGTTAAGCAAAAACCAAAATAATTAAGGCATTAAATAAATGTATGTCATTGGTATCTTATTTCCTAAGAACATAAACTTTAATACATTTTAAAGGATGTTAATGTATTCACATTATAAATACAACTAACTCTTTATCTGTTGCACTTTTATCAGAGTTGCAGAAATTGAGAAATATTTACCTTCCAGTTACTGCTCATATGACGGCCATCTACAACAACGGTCTGGGATGAGATGCCATAGTCTTTTCCTTTATGGACCAGCCATTTAGTGCCATCTTCCAGAGTTACTCTAAAAGCAGGACCAGCAAAAGTCATGCAAATGTGAGGTATTGAGCCTTTTGTTCCCATGATGCATGGAATACAACATACAACTATTTATTATTTCCTAAGTTTACCTGACTCCCGAGTGGCTTAATGGACCAAGTTGGATAGACATCCCCTCCAGAGGTCTGGTGAACAGTTCTGCCATGAAAACTTTGGAGTTGTATAGTTTCCTCAGATCAGACATGTTGGAAAGGTCATAACTGTAAGAGTTTCCTTTCCCTGAAGATTCAATGGGATGGAAAATAGATCATTTCCATAAATGGACACTATTGCTATAATCAATAATCTTGTTGGTTATTTAAATTAAATCAAATTTGAATATAGAGAAGGTGCAGACATTGTAGTAAAAGCAATGCTAAGCAAAGTGAAAATAAACTAGATTTGTAAATGTACCATTGCCCTGTGAAGATTCATCCACCATGGCCAACATGGCCAAGAAGAGCAGACCCAGTGCAGTCTTGAAGGACATCATGGTTCACAACGAACTGAAGCTTGTCTGAAAGTTCGTTACCAGCGCAATTTTTATACTTTTTTGACTTTGTGATCCTCCGCCTTACCAAAAAGCTGATCTCATCTGAACAAACATGGCTTTTCAGGCAGAGCAGGATTGCACAATTTTAAAATGTTTGAAAGGTTATTGGTTGTAGAGCTGTGCTTTTTAATCCTGAATCTCCTCCAGAGGTCGTGTTGTTCTGCTGGAAAATGGAAAGTGGGAAAAGCCAGAATTGCACAACTAAACAGAAAAAAATTAAGGACATTTGCCAATAATTAAAAATAAAATGAAGGTATAAATTCAAATGTATATAGAGCCATGTCCAACAACATTGGCAGTAACAAAAATAGTTTCTGCTTCAGTTGTTGTGGTGTTGATTCATTGTTTCTAGATTTTTGTGAAGAGTGATCAGATTTAAATGGCCAAAATGTTTTACTTTATCACAAAAACCCAAGTTTTTGGCCCTGGCACAAAATGACCAGCTAACATAATTTCACTAATCATATCATCAGCACATGGGAAAGTGTGAACAAGTAGTCAGGTAAAATCACTCAATGATTCTAAATGAATTATAAGAGCAGACTGATGGCTATAAAATGATTGGAAAGCATTGTGTTCCGGTCTGGGGTTAGTTGTATAAATCACTGAGACTAGTCTTACAAGTTGGTCACCTTTTTTTTACCTTGAGACTGTTCTGTTGGTGTGTAGAAGTAAGTGACTGAAGTGTTAATTTCCCATAATGCTCTAATTTACCCAAATTCTTAAAACTTAAAAACTTTGTTGATAAAAATCAATAGAATACAGTTTTGGTGTCAATATGTTTAATGATATTAATCAATTCATATTTGAAAACAATGTGGGAAACATTTTATGTATGTTTTAATGTAAAGCTTCTCAATACTCAAATTGTGCTTCCTCATTTCCTCGCTCCTCCATCCTCTAGCCTGTGACCCGGAAACCAATCAAAGTTAGCCACCTTAAAGGACATCTCAATCTAATTTCACTGTGAGGAGGCGAGGAACGAGGAATGAGGAAGCTTCCAGAGGACCAATGGGTGAGGATACACAGGTGTATCCTATGTGGAAGTCTTTCTTGTCAAGAAACCTGATGCACATATAAATTCTCCTCCCCCTTCACATCTTTCACAATAATTTTAATGTATGCTTTACCTTTGCAGTTTATATAAACTATATCTCACATATTTGAACAGGGCATTTTGCTTTATTATTATTTTTTATACATTTCTCAAATAACCAAATTTCAACAACATAAGGGCAGATTCTCTGAGTGCAGCTGATGAAGCTTTGAAATGACGCTTGAGTATTCCAATATACAAAATGCATTTGAAATCTGAATGAATCTGTAAACCCTATGATGCGCACTAAATGTAACAAACTCCAGCATAAAATATATTTAAAAGTTCATGACAGATACAGTTCTTGCACCTCACAGGTTGTCTCCTGTCATTTTCTCACAATACCAAGCAGATGAGACAATTATTCATTTTGTAAAAGGTGCAACTACATCAACGGCACCAGATATAAACCTTGGTTTAAAAAAAAAAGAGAATAGCACTGATGTACACTTCTTTGATTTGATTGTAAATAGAACAATTCTAAAGCAGAGCTCACACTCTATCTGTCACGGTTAGATTTCTCCATGTATTTATACTCCCCTTTTGGTTCTGTTCTTTGTCTGGTGTCATTAATGTTACTGGGTCTATTTTGTGGGGCTTTTTCTCCTGTGTTTCCTTTGCGACTGTGATTTGTAATTCTCCTTCGTTGTGCGCTTCTTTGTACAGCCACACGTGACAAAATATTATAAAAGTTATTATACATGTTTCAAAAGATTTCAAAATGTTTAATATTTGAATTTTAGGCATCCATTTAAATTCTAAAAGAGTACTAATATTTAATACACTGAAACAAAATGATACCTTTAAAAATGATTAATGCAACACAACAGTCACAATTAAGAATGCATTATCAAATTCATAAAAAATATTATATGTATATATGTGTGTGTATACACACACACACACACACACATTAAGGTGGTGCTCTCTTCACATGTAATCTATTTACAGTTGTGAATTGTGAATTTAACCATCCATCATCCGACCAGCTGCATCATGGCAGTTATCAAACAAAAGTTTGTAGTCTGTTCCTCCAGCCTTCACAAAAGCAGACACTGTCTTGCTCCCACGAAAATCTTTTGTCTCAACAATCTGTCCAGTAAAAAAAAAAAAAGCTTAGCAATGACCAAATTTGAACCTCTAAATATAAACGAAATTGCTAAAAGAGTGCATCTATATAGACTATCTTTTATCAATAAGTTGCACTCAAATCACAGTTCCAGAATTACTTGCCTTCCAGTTACTACTCATATGACGGGCAGCCACAACAACAGTCTGGGATGAGATGCCATAGCCATCTCCTTTATGGACCAGCCATTTAGTGCCATCTTCCAGAGTTACTCTAAAAGCAGAACCAGCAGAAGCCATGAATAATATTCAACATATGCTTTCCTCTTAATATACAAGTGTATTCATGATGCATATAACATCAAATAATAAAATAAAAATAATAGAATCTCAAAACTGTTCATTATATCTTGATTTTACCTGACTCCAGAGTGGCTGAGTATGCCTACTTGGATAGACATCCACTCCAAAGGTCTGGTCATCCTCTCTGCCTTGAAAACTTTGGAGTTGTATAGTTTCCTCAGATCAGACATTTTGGAAAGGTCGTAATTGTAAGAGTTTCCATTCCCTGAAGATTCAATGTGACGAAAAATATAGATCATTCATGGCAGAAAAACCTTAATTCACATTCTTGTTGGTTATTTAAATGAAAATTAAATTATAGAGAAGGTGCAGACAGTGTAGTGAAAGTAATGCTATGCAAAGTGAAAATTAACAAGATTTGTAAATGTACCATTGCCCCATGAGGATTCAGCCACCATGGCCAACATGGCCAAGAAGAGCAGACCCAGTGCAGTCTTGAAGGACATCATGGTTCACAGCAAACTGAAGCTTGGTAGAAACTTTGTTACCAGAGCAAGTTTTATACTTTTTTGACCCTGTGATCCTCCTCTTTACCAAAAGCTTGAATCACTGCTGAAGTCATCTGAACAAACATGGCTTGTGCTTTGGGAAAGACCAGGATTGCACAATGTTAGTTTGAAAGGTTGGTTGTTCTGGCAAATGGAAAGCGGAAAAAGCCAGAATTGCACAACTTAACTAAACTAACAACAAACAAAAAAACAATGGCTGAAAAGCAAGAAAACAAAAGTGTTGGGGAAAAATAAATTCTTATTTAGTATTCAACCTAATTATGTTATCCTTTTTTAAATAGAAGAAAAGACAGTCTATTGACAGCTGGCAAAAATTAAAAGGTAAATTGAGATCTATAGTAAAGTATTTTTTGTTTTTATGTAGTAGAATAATGGAAATATTCAATACCATACAAATGCTCACCACCAGTCTGATGCATTCAGTGGCCTGGTTTGCAGAAGAATATTTCCCATTTATTTTGATAGACATTTCAGAAACATATTGGGCCCTATCTTGCACCCAGCGCAATTGACTTTGTACACCGACGCATGTGTCATTCCTATTTTGCACCCGCGCAAAGCGCGCTTTTCCCTCCACAGAAGCACGTCGCTAAACTAGTGAATGAACTTGCGCTACCTGGGCGGTTCAGCGCAAAAAAGGAGGCGTGTTCCGGCGCAAACAATCCCTGGTGCTATTTTGCTGTTCCATTAAACAATTGCGCCACTGACCAGAAAAAACCTAGTCTAAAGTCAGTGGCGCGTTGCCCGTTGTTCATTATGCTATTTTAAGGGCGCATGCTTGACCATAATGTATAGCGTGCACAACGCGCATACACTTTGCTCATGTAATCTACACAGATGCAACAGTTATTTTTGCAAATCTTAAATTGTTACACTAAAAAAATGTTAACACATGAGATGACGGAAATCATTGTGGTGTGCCACGAAGATGTGAAAAAATAGGCATAAATCTAGCTTACAAATGATTCAGGCTAATTGTAATAATTAAGGATAAGACCTGTTTGCCCAATAGTGGCAAGACATATATAAGGACATCTGACAAATTGGTTTGTCCGTCAAGAACCAGGAAAAAAAATCGACTGAAAAACTGAAAAAACTGAAAGAAAAAAAAGACTGTGAAATCACCTTTACCATAATGTACAACATTACAACTTCACTTCTCTGTCTTTCACTGCTCTACAAGAACATCAGTCTCCTCGGCTGTGAACCGCTCCTGGCGTGCGCCTGGTAAATACGCCATAATAATAGCAATCCATAATGGAACTTGCGCACCTGCTTTTAAAGGGAATGTTGGATGACGCTCGGATTGGTTTATTCACGTTACGCCCAAACCACACCTATGAATAATGAAGCTACTTCAGACCAACCCATTTTAGATTTGCGCCGGGCGCAAGAGCCATTTATCCCGCCGGGAAAATAGCAACAGCGCCGAGACCCGCCCACAAAGTTACTTGCGGTTCGCGCTTTGACACTTGCGTTTCAGATCGTTAAAATAGGGCCCATTGTCTTAAAGGGATAGTTCACCCAAAAATAAATATTCTGTCAACATTTACTCACCCTCAAGTTGTTCCAAACCTGTATGAATTTCTTTCTTCTGCTGAACACAAAAGAAGATATTTTGAAGAATATGGGCAACCAAACAGTTGATGGACCTCATTGACTTCCATAGTATGGAAAAGGATTACTATGGAAGTCAAAAGGGTCCCACTTGAGGGTGAGTAGATGATGACAGAATTTTCATTTTTGGGTGAACTATCCCTTTAAGCTTTGAACCAACCTAATCTCTCTTAGATTAATTACAACATTGCAACATAGCAACAACGAATGTTTGCTAATGCCAGACGGTGTGATTTGAGTATTTCACAAATGGCTTAACTCATGAGATTTTCACAATAGCGTCTAGAAGTTCAACAAAAACCATTCAGCGGGCAGTTCTGTGGATGAAAATACCTTGATTTGACAAGGCTTAGAGGAGAAGGCCCATGTGCTATGCAGTAGACAGCATATGTTTCCATTGGAGCCACAGTCAAACCCACTGTCTAAAGATTCATGGCTTTTTATAAAATCAGGAGTCACTTATGACACTCATTTATATTTACAGAGCTGCACATTAAACTGCCATTAAAGTGACTAGTGTGCCACACAACCACAGAATAAATGTCAGTGTCACACACAAAATTTAGATGGAGGCTTGCCTCACTATATGACACCCTGAAAGAGGCGTATATCAAATGCATCTCCACACACTCAGTGACCATTTTGCACATCAATTGTACAAAATTCTTCCCTTATCGACGCTTAAAATGAGCAAGTTGGAATGGATAGGACGCTTGAAAAACATGGTGAAGAAGAGTCCTTTATATTCAAATTTCATTATTGGCTTTGTGATGCTGGGACTTGAGCAACTTGTGGAGATAGACTTTGCATGCCCTTGCAATCCAAAGCTGAACCTGCTGTTCTCAATGGCGTATTTTGTAGTTCCCGCTCTCTTCTCCTTCGCACTTTTGTTTTATATTCAAAGCTCACAAATCAGCAATTATTCAAGCTGTTTGCACTGCGTTTTAGTTTGTCTTACACCGGCCATTCTCTGGATCATGCTACTGTTCTTTGATGGACAATACTTTGCCTGTGCAAAGACTTCATGGGAAGGACTTACGGTTCGCACGGATATAACTGCTTCAACAACATGGTGTCAGCCTTTAATTGAACGTGACAACACCACAGAGAAGCAAATTACATTTTTTAACTATCGAAATAACTCTCAGGTGAGCATGACGTTGAAATCGAGATGCTGTTACAATTATGTTGTATTTGATCAAACTATTTTCTCTGAGTTGATTACCTGGCCCCAAGTTTTCATGTACTCTTTTAAACATGAATGTACTTCTTCAGCTAGTGGGACTGTGCATACTGCTCCTGATTTCACTGCCTCTGATGTGGATGGGCATTCGGAGGTGGTACTACACACCGACAAGAACCAAAGAACTTGAAAATGAACAAATAGAAATGGAGGATTTGAGCCCATCACCCCCTCCTGACACTGTCTCTACAATTGGTGATAACATAGATGAATTTTAAATAAAACAGCACTGGACAGAAATTACTTTATTTTTTATAGTTAAACGTTTTTGCAAACCTCATGTTTAAAATTCATAGTCTTTTTGGTATGTATAAAATATAATGGGAAAATCTTGTTTGCATTTTTAATTATATAAATTGTAATTTGGTGTTGCAACAGAAAAAAATCAACTTTGTGTTAATACTTCTGAAGAAGTAAATCATATTTTGCCTTTTTCTAATGAAACTGTGTCAAATGGCATCTTTTACCTTTAGCTGTCATGTAGAGTAACAAACCACTTCCTGTCATTTACAGCAAGGACTGTTTACTTTGTTTTTGAATTACTTCCACTTTGGATGGCATGCTCATTAATCATAAGATAGTCTGCAAATGTTTTTCCATGTCAAAATAAAAAAAATTAAAAAAAACTTGTTTCTAAATTATATCCACTGAGAGACAGGGCAAAAATAGGGCAATTTTTGAACCTGTGACTTCTCAAACTTAACGCAAAACACATACCTCCAGACAAACACATCCAACATTATATTACAGTTTATTAATGAATATATAACTGCTTTAAATATGTGACGTGTGGTAGCTGCAAAATACTCAGGAGATCACAGCAACAACATATGAGAAACGCATAAATCATAAACAAGAACCGGGACAGGGGGTATAAATACAAGGCGAACATAATGAAAAACAGGTGCAAATCATAAGCAACCATAGAAACAAACAAGGGCATAATCAGTAACCCAGGAAACTGAAACAGCTATTTTTGTTATGTTTATTTGATATTTTTAACAAGGCCTTTTATATGTAAGCATATACATATAATGTGCCATTTTTATATACAGTGCTGCTTTAAAGTTTGTGAACCCTTTGCAAAAATCTGTGAAAATGTGAATAATTTTAACAAAATAAGAGGGATCATAGAAAAAATGCATGTTATTTTTTGTTTAGCACTGTCCTGAATAAGACATTTAACATAAAATATGTTTACATATAGTCCACAAGACAAAAAATAGCTGAATTTATAAAAATGACCCCATTCAAAAGTTTATGAACCCTTGATTCTTAATACTGTGTATCCTACCTGGATGAGCCACGGACAAAAAAAATAGCTGAATTTATAAAAATGACCCCGTTGACTCAAAATGACTCAAACACAACTATTAAAAAAGTTCAAACATTCACTGATGCTTCAGAAGAAAACCCGATGCATTAAAAGCCAGGGGGTGAAAACTTTTGAACAGGATGATGATGGCCGATTTTTTCTTATTTAGTCTAAATGTCAATTTTTTTCATTTAGTAGTGCACATCGGAAGCAACAGAAGATACTTGCATATTTCCCGGAAGACAAATTACGTTACCTTGATTTTCAAATTCAAATAGTTTTCACACCCGACTCTTAATGCATCCTTCTGGGGCATCAGTGAATGTTTGAACCTTTTTTTAATAGTTGTGTTTGAGTCCCTCAATTGTACTCAGTGTGAAAAGATGGATCTCAAAATCATACGGTCACTGTTGGAAAGGGTTCAAATATGCTAAAGTTGCTGGAAAACTGAATAATTTTCAGGACCTGGAGGATTTTTCTGAAGAACATTGAGCAGTTTAATTGCTCAGGACAAACAATGGACTCCACCACCACAAAGCAAAAAAACAGCCGTGGATCATCCAGGTAACAACACACAGTATTATGAATCAAGGGTTCATAAACTTTTGAACGGGGTCATTTTCATAAATGCAGCTATTTTTTTTGTCTTGTGGAATATATGTAAACATTGTTTAAGTAAAATATATTTTTCAGGACACTAAATAAAAAATAACATGCATTTTGTATGATCCCTCTTATTTTGTTCAAATTATTCACATTTTCACAGATTCTGCAAGGAGTTCACAAACTTTCAAGCAGCAATGTAAGTGCCATCAAAGTAGGGCACAGATTCTTTGAGAGATTCAAATCTCTCAGTTGCAACCACAGAGCTGAGTCTTACCACGAGACACATGAAGATGCGAAAGGTGTTATTGCATTGATGCACAAAAGTCAGCCAGCAATCACTTTCAGTTTTAGTCTGTACACCTCCCGACTGTAACAACAATGAGCAAGGAATGGGTGGCACAGTTGAAAAAACAGCTGAAGAAGAGTCCTTTTTGTCAAAATGCAATTATTGGCTTTTTAATGGTGGGACTTGAGAAACTCATGGAGATGGATTTTGCATGCCCTTGTGATCCAAAGATGAACCATGTGTTTTCTGCAGCGTATTTTGTGATTCCTGCTCTGTTTTCGAGCGCACTCATGTTTTATATTCAAAGCCCACAATGCAAGACAAAGCGTCTGCTCTCTACCGGGACGTGCATTATTCCAGCTGCTGTTTGGATCATGCTGCTGTTCTTTGATGGACAATACTTTGCCTGTGCAAAAACCTCATGGGAAGGACTTACGGTTCACACGGATATATCTGCTTCAACAACGTGGTGTAAGCCTTTGATCAATCCCAACAACATCACTGAAAGGCAAATTACATTTTTTGGCTTTCGAAATACTTCTCAGGTGAGTGAATCATTGGGTGCTTTAATTCTGTTTGATGGAGATGAAGATGAAATTCATTGAAATTGAAATAGTATAACACTAATTTTCACTTCAGATAATAGCACTGGCCATGCTGGGTCTGAGCTCTCTGCCTCTGTTTGTCTTTGGATGTATGAGGTGCTGCTGTCCAGCAGGAACCAAAGAACCTGAAGCTGAACAAGTGGAAATGGGGGATCCTGGTCAACATTCAACACCCCCTCCTGAACAATCTTCATTAATAGAGGATGAAAGCAGAGGTGTATCTGGACAGCTCTAAATAAAGCAGCTTTTTTCCAGATCACAAAACCTCATGTTTAAAATGTAACAAAGAAAGGAACAAACTGAAAAATGTTTGCAGCACATCATCATCCAACCGTACTACAAAGTGCATTTGTTTCTCAAAATTCTTGACGTCATGGACAGAGAGAAACCACATCCTGTCATTCAGAGCAACATGTAACATGGTACAATGCTGCTCCCATTCACTGACTGTTATTCTTCATAGCTGGTATACTGTCTTGTAAGTTTATTAAATACATTTTATCTTTATTAAAAAAAATACACTTTGCAACTGATTTCTGTCACTTGTTGCTAAATTTTAAGGTATGTGAGGTTAGAACCTTTCTGTGCTACAAAGAACCTTTTGTGCAATGGAAAGGTTGGATATTAAAGTTTCTTCATGGAACCACACCCTGCCAAAGAATCATTTAAGAGCATTAAGCATTAAACTTAAACATTAAATGTATACTGAACAACTGATTTTGGTTCCAGTCAACCTTAAATGCTTTCTCAATGCAGGAGGCTGATCTTCAATAAAAAATATAAAAAAAACTGAAATAAAGACGTTTATTAACCCCTTTAAGGTTACATAACACACACAGTTTCAGCCAATCTCACGTTAATCTTGAGTATCCTTACGAAAAAGAAGTTTATTCAAGTGTTCTATTAGTATACTTCTTTTAAACTAAAAATAACAAAGAATACTTTCAGTCTACTTTTTATATACTTCTCAGAAATATACTTTATGTACTTCTCAGAAATATACTTAAAATTGCATTTAAGAAAACTTCACTTAGGCCTATACTGACAGAAAAGTCTAAGTGTATTTGGCCTATAACTGCACTCAATCTTTTGATCGAGATGTGCTTAAAAGTAAAATTAAGTAGGCCTATTTAAAGTATACTTGGCTTGTAATTGTGTTTAATCTTTTGATTGAGTAGCCTATTGAAAAACTTTAACAAAAAATGTTTTACATACAGTCTTGTTAAACTTCCATTGTTTGAAAATATTGATTAGAATATTGATTTAAAACAGATATGTTCCTAATTCCAAACTGGTGTGATCTCCAAATGTGCACACACCAAAAGTAAATTATGGGACCTGACTGAGTATGATGCAGCTTCAAAAGCTCTTAGTCCTGTCTATCTTCTGGGATTTAATGAATCACAGGCAGATGATGAATCACACCGCAGATACATCACTCATATTATGTGATCATATCCGCACATCCTTATTTTGCAGAGTCAACATATCTGTCTTTTGATGATGAAGTTCCACCATAAACATCCGCATTCTGTCTCGTTTATGACTAAAACTTACATTATATGATTTGTATGCGTTTCAGGGTATTTTTTTAAAATAAAAAAGTGTTTATCTACATGAGAAATGCAAAGCAAGTATAGTGTTTAACAAATTATAAAAAGCTTCAAATAATTCTGCCTCCTTAATTCACCAAAATCTCCATTAGATGATTGACATATGGAAGGTATTACAAACATTCACTGTGCTTTCAAGTGAGTTGAGCAAAAGCATTAATCTCATAAAATTGTTTTATTAACAAAGTACGGCAGGAACGATGATCTACCCAATCAGCACTTGAGGAGGTCTATATATAAATGATGACCCACTTATGTTTCTCTAAAGTTTTTTTTACATCCCTCCACTCACCTTGAATCTCACCTGCAGCAGCAACTGAGGTGTGTGCACTTCCATCATCCTGTATCCAGCTGTCACGATCTCCACAACCCCTGCAAAGATAAGAAATTTGATTAAACCATTTATAACCAATCAACCTGCCCAAAGTCACAGAAGCTCCGCTGAAGAAGCTCCGCTGCTGCTGTTAATAAATAGTTAAACGTCAGCTGTGCTTCTCTTCTGAGTATACTTACTATTACAGAAGACCAGACCACGTGCAGCATGTTTAATCCACAACTGGACCCATTTCAGGAGATCGTTGACAGCTGGTCAAATTCACCACACTACTTTGACTTGGAGGAGGACTGCAACAGGTACATCCTACAATCTTCTCTGACCCTGCAAATGCAGCCGCACCGTTTCCCTTGGAATGATCCAAGGCATCTTTTGTCCTCTCCCTGCTGACGGGGCGAGCGCTCCAGTGGGCAGAAACTATATGGAACCAGAACGGCCTATCCATACAGTCATTAGATGCCTTCATAGCCCATTTCCATTAAGTTTTTGGCAAGCCTGAGGGTGATTCCACTGTAGGTGAGCAACTTTATCATAGAAGAAAAGAAAAAAGTCCTATTAACGATTACGCTTTGAAATTATGCACACTTGCAGCCACCAGTGGATGGAATAAGCACTTGGTCCTGACCACCTATCAGCAGAGATTGGAACCTAACTTGCAGCTACATCTCACTGCATACGATGATGCCATCAGCCTCGAAAAGTTCATCCAACTGTCCATCTGAGTAGCTCATTTTGTGCAGGGATGTATGGAGTATGTCAGAAGTTAGTTCCCTGACCTACCTCTCAAAATATTAAGTCCATTCATTTGAATTCCACTTCCATTAAAAGCCTGCTTGAACAGCAGTCAGACATCCATGAGTGTTTTTTAAATGTTCAGTGATTAAAATTAAGACATTTAATTTACATCATTAAACAAAAGATAGTCAGCAAGCACGTTTGTTTTTAATCTGTATCAGTATTATTGTGTAGTAGGGCTCCCTCAAAACAAATAGGGCATTTTTACAGTGCCACAGCACAGAGACACATTAATAGTGTTTACAATTTTGAAAAAATTAACCACACTTAACCCAACCATATCTCTCTGCATATTTAGCTGGGAGAAAGAATATTAACACCAAAAAGTTAAATATTTTAACTATTAATAAAAAGGACAATAAATATTCCCGTTTTTGTTATTTTGATAGTATAATAGCTTTGGCACATTCTCATACAACACCACCAAAAAGTGAATTTTTTTCTCAGAAGTCTTAAAAGGAACCACACTGTCATTGGGTGCATTTTTATTGTTTTATATGAATGGCCCTTTGACCTTACATATTGCCATACAAGTTAAAATTATTAAATTATAAATGATTACACATTGTAATTCAAATTTCACAATGCAATTTATTACTGTTAATGGAAATGTTTTGAAACTTTAGATGTAGAAACAATGGCAACCCCCATAACAGTAATCAAATGGAAAAACATTTCCTATACCTTTTGCAAATTATGATAATCATGTTTTCTTTTAAATAGCCTGTAACCTCACATCTTATCTGAATTAAGTGAAGTAATTTGAAATAACCTTACATTTATCAATGCATGCATTTTGTCTCCATGTCTCCGTGTACACAGTATTAACCAATTGTTCATGTGAGTGTATGTGAGTAAATCACAGTCCTGTCACCAACACTCCATATGTCCTGGGCATCAGTGTATGCTGATGGCTGTCAGAAGGGCTACTTAGAGGACTGGAGTCCACTCCTCCAATTGAGGGCAGGTAGGCATGGTGCAGAATGGGTAACTGTAGAGAGAGCCTGCGCTGAATGCTGTGGAAGCAACACATCCATTAAATGACGCAATCTGGAATTTTCAGGACATTCTTTTCAAAACAAACTTAAGGATGTTGCAGAACATTCCAGTTTACTTTTAAAGGATTGATAGAGACATGAAACCCACTGTTCAGGGGAGTTGATGTCTTCCAGCGGATTCCTGTTGCATTTGGAGCTTTCAGGGAGAGTCAGACATTTCTCCTTGACTGAAAAGACATAACATTGAGAGATTTTCATAAAAGGCAGACTTTTATAAAAAGAAATTCAGTCCCTTTATGATGGTATGAACTATCAGCTGAAGTTTAAAACAATCTGTTGAATGATGCTAAATCCCTAAGAATTCACAAAATTGGAACAAAAATACTTGATCACAACAAATGGTCACTACAAAAGCTTCTTATGTGGTTCATAAATCTCTGGATGTCAAAGTAAATATTACACTAAATACTGGTTTGTAGTTTTTGACAAACTTACATTTCTCGTACTGAAAAAAATTATTTAGGTTATAGAGTTAAATTGTTGAGTTTGATGATACAGTGAACACAGTGATTAAAATCAACTTCTTTTCATGCAGGTTAATTATTTTTTGTTCAATAATAGTTACTATAACTAGTTCTCACAAAAGTGCCTTAAAGGGATAGTTCACCCACAAATGAAAATTCTGACATCATTTACTCACCCGCAAGTAGTTCCAAACCTGTATTTCTTGAATTTCTGTTTTCTGCTGAACAAAAAGGAATATATTTTGAAGAATGCTGGTAACCAAAAAGTTGATGCATACTAAGAAAGTCAATGGGGTTATTTTGTGTTTAGCAGAAGAAAGAGAGTCATAAAGGTTTGGAACAACTTGAGGGTGAGTAAATGAGAAGTAAATCATAATTTTCATTTTTGGGTGAACTATTCCTCCAACCATCAGTCTATAAAGACATCTTCTATACCTGTTTTGTGCACAAAACTTCTGATGATGACATTCTCCATAACGTAAGGACTCAGTTCATTAAGTTGCCTGGTCAAATCCTCCAGCTCAGAATCCAGCTGCAGGAAATCACAAGTTTGTTCATGTTTTTTTTTTGGTTGGATTGACATTTAAAACTCACTGATTTTGCCGTGTTTATAAAGCAAGAACCTGCAAAGTAAATAAAATGTAAATGCAAAAAGCTTCTCACTTCATTAATGTGCTGTCTGAGGTGTAGATTTTCTGACAGTGGAATGTCCAGGCTTATTGAGATGTTCTGCGTCATGTCAGTCACAATGTCAGATGCTCCTGTGTTGTCCTGCTCCATAAAGTTCCCCGCGTCATTGTCTTGTCCACTCTCCTTTTGCAATTCGCTATGCCACTGCGTGAGGTGGAATCTCCTTGACAAGAATGCAGGATCAGGACCCATCCTTATGATGATAATCTGGAAGATATATGTATCAACTATCAGCTGGAGTTTAAAACAATGTGACAAAAATCATATTTAAAATGTAATTAAAAAAATAACTGAAGAGAACTGCAGCTAATATGCATCTCATACCTTTGGAAGAAACACCATACACAAAGTGCTGCAGCAGCATGTGATGATCACAAGGGTCACAATGCAGAACTGCACATTTGGCTGGTCCTGCCACAGCATGAATGCACATGTACCAATCAGAATCACAGGGACTGACACAAATACACTGATTCGGATACCCCTGCTGTCATTTACGTCAGGGACGTTCATATGTCGTGTGGTCCAGGCCAGGAAACAGGTACTCAGCTGGATAGGAGAGGGACATGTGCAAATAATTTCAGTTCATTTGTCATCTGTTTCATTATTGCCATCTAATGAAACATTATATGACATGTTTTTAATCTAATCTCATACCAGGAGTATCCCCTTATAAACATAGAATGCAGCCATCCAGAAACCCATGTATGTGTTTTCACATCGCTCTGAAAAGGGCTGAATGACAAAATCTTGACCGTGAGGGTCAGACTAAAACAAAAAGAGAAAAAAACTGATTAGCATTTAAAAAAGTTGAATATGAGCTCGTCAAAAAAGAACATGATAACAGATGCAGACTCTTCCCCTTTTTTGTGTTCCAAAAAAGATTTGGATTTGGATTAAATTCTTTTAAAAAATTTGGTGAACTATCTCTTTGAGAAAGCTTGTATTGCTTGAAATCAAAAATGACAATTCTTATTTTTATAGAATATTGCAATATTTATTATAAATAATTGATCCGTGCACTGCACATCATTATTTTTTAAAACTTAAATTAAAACAATTTCCCCACATCCTCTTGGTGGGACAATCTGTCACAGCAATAGCAAACCACAACCATCCAATCAATTCCCGGTGAATGAAATCAAGTCCCGCTCTATATTTTTTCCTGTTCAAAAAAACGTTTCACTCAGATATACATCACAACAATGAATAAAACATATGGCGACTTCCGTTTCATGCCGACTTTAAGTGTGTCCAAATGTTCTTGACAGGTTTGGAAGATGGTTCTGCTTGGTGCTCACCTCTATATGATACTCCTTCACTGTTCTCCTCAAAGGATCCAAAATTTGCAAACAAATTAATAAACTCAGGTCAATCAACAAAAACAACATAACCAGGAGAACCGACCCATAGTCCTTTGTTGTCTGTGGAAGCCAAAAAAAAGTAAATAAATAAATAACGACAGGAGAAAATTAATAATTTAAATAAATTATTTTCAAAAAATATATAGCCATTACTTAGTAAGTACAAAAAGGACACCTTTCTTACCTTTTTTTCCATGCTATGGTTTTTGAAGAGTGAATGAACCTGCCAAGTTTTTGCAAACATGGCCCCAAAAGCTGCTGTACATCCAATAGATAGACATGATATTTGTACCTGTGAATAATGCCACAGATTATTATTATGTAGAATATTTCGTATTTAGACACATAAACCCACAGCAGATCTTAACATAAATATCCCCTGATTTATGTCTTCATATAAAATGGCAACCAAACAACAACTGTATCAATATTCTGAGGACTTACAGAGCAAGAAACTTCAAATACTCCATCAGAAACATATGACCCATCCAATCCAATGAAGAAGATGGAGGAATAAGACAACACAGCACCAAGAATAATCAAAGAGTTCATAAAAGGTCTTGACATGCTAATGGCCCTGTGAATGACAAAAGAACAGAATACAGACGTATAACCATGTTTTCAAAGAAATGCTTTTAGCACTGTTGAATGAATGACTAAATACACATTCACAATCATTAACCAAACATATGACTTACCAGTGATTGTGGTGTTTCACACTGAAGACTAGGAGACTGCAAGCTGTGAAAATTCCTGAGAAAGTTAGAAATGCCACAATACCGTAGAGCAATATACTGATGTGTTTCCTCTGAGGGTATACATGGGTTCGGTCCTTTGTGGGTTTATCCCCTGTGAAGACAAATGCATGTGTGAATATGACAGAAATTTAATCAACAAACTTTTCAGCATGTCAGAGTCAGATATATATATACACAATATGTATTTATCATCAAGCCTTCAAAAATACATATCAAACTCCATATTTTCCTTTTCATAGTCTTACTTTGAAATCTGATTGGACTGACGGACTCTAGTTCGTCTGTAATGGCACTATATTTTTCAATATCGACAGCTTTTCCATCTATGGAGTAAAAAAATCTACTGTCAAGAATATTAAACAAAACATTGGGAAGAAAGTGAAGCCTCAAATAAATTGATCTGTACCTTGATACTGTGCAAACTTCACACTGGCCACTCTCTCACCTTTTTGGAACATAACGTGACCCTGAATAACAATTTTTAGCAAGATTAAATGTGTAATAATAACAACAAAAGGATAACATAAACCTGAATATGGGTCAATGGCATAATTGTTTGACTGGATCTAGTAAGTATTCAATTAAAACACATTACACAAAGAATTTTAGACTAACATATATATTACAGTTTTTCTCAGTTGCTTTGGAACATTTCTCAGATCAGAATTGAAATTCTCAAAACTACCTGTTCAATCTTCACATCATTGTGTCACTTGTGCACATCAAAAAAGCAGTTTCTCATTTCTTTGAACAAGTTGCAAATGCTTTGGTACATCCATGCAAATGATTATGTACAATTCTCTGCTGTTTCCTACATTATCAATTGCTTACGTCATGTTGATCAAAGTGTATTATAATGGGTCTCTGTTGAATAGTCTCACCCCCCACAACATTTAGCCATTAGTTCATAGCATAAGTCTTTACATGCAAAATGGTTGAACAAGTTGTCATAATATGTCAAGCATATTTCTATACATTTCCATTAGACGTTCACATTTCTACTTTTGTTTTTTTTTCTTTTATTTTCTTTGTGCTATGCAGTGCTGTCTTTTCCTTTCTGTATCGCAATGACATGGTCTGTCAACAAATTACAGTACAAACAGTAAAAGCGTAAATGTGAATCTTGTCCAGTCTCTTGCAATCAAACTCCCACATACACTAAGGTGTAACCTACAATTTACAATAATTGTCATCAAAACTTTAGCCATATTTACATCAGAACATCCCTCCAGTGTGCACGGTTATATTGACAACATGACTAAGCAATTTGACCGTCTTATCCGTACACAATGACACAAGGACTTGTCATTCTGATGGCACTGACATGTTCATTGACACAGATACTTACTTTTGAGAGATGAACTAAGGATTTTGAGCAAGAGACTGGCTTTTGCAGGTAATCCATGGTGTTTTGCTATTTGTACGAATTGTTTTGAGAAATGCACTTACTATTTTGCAAATGTCGAGGATGATTCGAGAAATGTACCAAAGCGACTGAGAAAAACTGTAAAACATTTACAGTATACATTAGTTCTGTGGGGTTTGAAGCAAAAGGAAAAGTGATTTAACTGTTAAAAGCTTGAAATTCCTTAAAAAAGTTGGCATAATACTTATTTACACTAATACTAATTTATATAAAAAAATAAGCTGTGAAATTATTTTATTTTAAAATATTATTAATACTTTCGTAGAGAAATGTATAATGAGACATCTTTATTTGTCACTGATAGATAGATAGATATATAGATAGATAGATAGATATATAGATAGATAGATAGATAGATAGATAGATAGATAGATAGATAGATAGATAGATAGATAGATAGATAGATAGATAGATAGATAGATAGATAGATAGATAGATAGATAGATAGATAGATAGATAGATAGATAGATAGATAGATAGATAGATAGATAGATAAATAGATAGATAGATAGATAGATAGATAGATAGATAGATAGATAGATAGATAGATAGATAGATAGATAGATAGATAGATAGATAGATAGATAGATAGATAGATAGATAGATAGATAGATAGATAGATAGATAGATAGATAGATAGATAGATAGATAGATAGATAGATAGATAGATAGATAGATAGATAGATAGATAGATAGATAGATAGATAGATAGATAGATAGATAGATAGATAGATAGATAGATAGATAGATAGATAGATAGATAGATAGATAGATAGATAGATAGATAGATAGATAGATAGATAGATAGATAGATAGATAGAATTTTTAAACTTTGTACACACAGTCACACCAAAGAAGTTGATGTTGTCCATGGCCTCCAGAATCATTTGTCCCACTTCTTGGTCAGTGACAGTAAAGTTGCGATGGATGCTGTATTTCTCTCTGTACCTCACAGTCTCCATGACTCTTGTTAAAACTTTGGCAATTACCCATGTACCATCATAAGCAAAGCCATGAAACTTGCTTGCATCCAGACCCTTCAGCTGTCGTCTTTCATCATACTCCTTCCCGTACTCCTGAGGTGTCTGAGTAGAATCCGTATAGAGATGGAAAACAAACAAAACAATCCTTATAAAACTGCCCAACAACTGCTCATTGTCTCAAACAAAGATGATTAAAGCAGTTAAATGCAAACATACCCTACCAGAGATTCCTCTGATGTTTTTGGAGCTAAGAGTCTCGATATCTGCACTGATGGATCCCTCTATGGCAGTCAGTATGTTTTTAGCTGTGCAGTTGGTAGAATCAGTGTTAGTCCACCAGCTGCCTTGAGTCCAGTCAGGCAGAATCCACTGGTACTTTTGGCCATACATGCTGAGATGATAAACCTGTGACACAATGGTGTGTTTCGGTATAAATCGAATTCTGACTGGTGAATCGTGGAATTCAGCAATCAGAGATTTCCTAATATTTGCTATCATTCATGGTAACGGTATCTGCTCATACAGGTCATACAACTCATAGAACTGCTACTGCTAGTGGCACTTCAAGTGGTGATAGTGAAGTTAAACAAGCAAGGAAAGTCAAGAGCGGTACTATTGTTGACATTAGTGATTCCCAGGGATGGGTCTCTGATGACATTCGTAGATTGGCTGTTGAGTTGTAGGGGGGCGTAACTTGTGGTAGTACGCGTAATGTGTACAAGTTTGTACTGCAGGATGCAGTCTGATACACTTGCTTGTGTTGTCATCTTGCTCCCTCGCTTCATACAAGGTCAACTTTACATCTTGAATCTCACTTATCGACTGTAATGAAAATGACCTCAGAGGATTGCAGTATATTACTGTAGTTGCAGTGTTTGTCTTGTTTCTACACTCTAAAAAAAAAAGGTTCTATATGGCACCAAAAATGGTTCTTGGCTCGTAATCATAGGGGAACCTTTTTAGTGCTATATAGCACCAATTTTGGTGCTTCAGTGGTTCTTCAGAGGTTCTTCGACTAAGGTGCTATATGGCACCTCTAAAGAACCGCTGAAGAACCACTGAAGCACCAAAATTGGTGCTATATAGCACTAAAAAAGGTTCCCCTATGATTACGAGCCAAGAACCATATTTGGTGCCATATAGAACCGGTTTTTTTTTTTGAGTGTACACTCTAAAAAAAAAAAAAGGTTCTATATTGATCCCCTATGATTACGAGCCTTTTTTTTTAGAGTGTGGGCTGATTAATTTGCTAATTGTGATGGACTATTATTCTTAACAGAAGCTTTCTTTTCTTTGGCAATGAATTACTTGCTTTAAATTTTGACAGATTAATGTGTAGAGATGGGAGTTTCCCTTTTCGACATGATGTTCAATGCCCCCGACAACCTCTGTAGTCCCATTTATCCACTTGTTAGTAATCGCCTTTTTACATTTTAAGAAAAAATAAAAGCTGTAAAAAATCACAAGGGGTGATGTATTTTATGCTGTAGTATAAAATGTGAAAATATATTGAGCTTGTTTTACCACAGTCTTTATTTCAGACATTTTACCAAAAACATTAACTACAGGACGATGGAAATCGTAAGTGCTAAAACTCGCTTCTGGGTTTTGGCCTACACAAATATGTGATCCCTGCAGCACTCTAATCTTAATACCGGTTTTATATGGAACCTTTTAATTTCACAAAAGGTTCTATATAGTAGAAAACTATAAAGAAGCTTTTGTGTGACTGAAAAGTTCCATAAATGTAAAAGGTTCTTCATGGAACTGTAACAACAATACGTTTCTGTCAGGGTTTCTGAAACTGAGGACCCAGATGCAGATTGAACATCAAAGACTTTATTAACAAGACTCTAGACAGGGCACAACAAGGAAGTGGTAAGGTGTGAGTTCAAACAGCAGGGCAGGGGACAGACACCACGATGACAGGCAGGGAGGACGACCACTGAGACCAGTCCAGGGAGACCATGGAATTGAGGATGCTTGGAAGGCAACACCAGGCAGATGGTGGGAAAACCCAGGCTGGAACACCAGGAAACTGAGACTTGATGTCCTCTCCCAGAATCAGCTCCAGTCTTGATTGCCAGGGATAAGGAGACAGTGGCCAAGGGAGACTCAGGACACAGGGCAGGAACCGACACAAGACACACACGACAAAACAACAAGAAATAAACAAGAGCAAAAATCAAAAACTAAGAATAGGGAAAACGCAACTAAGGAAAAGAAATCTAAAAAGAAAACAAAAGAGATAAATAAATAATTCTAAAATAAACTAACAAACAAGATGAGCTAAATAAATACTAGAAATAAAAGACTGGAACTAGAAACAAAAATAAAACAATTGCAAACTTACAGGAATCTAGAGAGAGAAAAATAAGACCACTAAACTAGAGGGAAACAAAATCAAAGCTAGAGAAAACCAAAAAATAAGGCTATGGAAAATAAGGCTAAGAACAATATCTTGGCAAGAGCAACAGCTATCACAAGGACAAGATAAGCCAGACAATGAATGCAAACAAACGCAACGAACCAGCAAGGACATGAGGGAAAGTAGCACAATATAAAGGGACCAGAGCACATGAGGATCAGGTGAGCACAATTAGTGAAATGAGGACTAGACAAGGGGGCGTGGTAAAGGGAAACAAGGAGGCAGGACAAGAGGAACACACAAACAAAGACAGCCATGTGCTCAAGCACAAGACAAACAAAGAAACACTAAACAAGGACAAAACAGACAAGACTGTCAGGGCAGGATCCTGACAGTTTTGGGGAATAATTAATTCAAATATGAATATTCATGAGTCTATGAATATGATTTGCTTGTTGTACAGACAAAAATTAACGTATAACGGAACCTTTAATCATTTAAAAGTAACCTTTATCCAAATTGATTTCTTCATCAATTATCAATCTTACAAACCTTAAGAAACATTGATCTGTTTGATCAGGACAAATAATATCTCTCATGTTTGTACAATTTGTACTACTGAAGTAGTACTATAGGAAAATCAAGCTTAAATGGGTAGCTAAAATCTTACGCTTCAGTGACTTCGAGATTTGTGAGCAAAACAATACGGATTCAATTTAATGCAATTATTGGGTTTTAATAAAACAACTACAGAATACAAAGCTACGAATCACATGGGGGTAAAATGCATATATATATAGGAGAAAACAAACGATATGGTACAAACAAGGAAAAATCAAACTTAACGAATAAAATCAAAGGGAAGAGAATGATGGAAAGAGAGAATCCACGAGGGAGAGAGAGAGAGAGAGAGAGAGAGAGAGAGAGAGAGAGTTCCAAACACTTCACCAGAGCCCTCCAGACATTTATGATTTCGTGAATCAGGATTAATTAAGACAACCTTTACAAGCAGTTTTTAAAGGTGAAATATAATACTTGCATTAGGCTCTCTCGTGTACGTGTCTGAGTTCGAATCGTCGTGGAAGTTGTTCTCTGGACCCCCCTCCTCTCAGTTAATCAATAGGGTGGCAATTTTAAGCCTCTATTTCTTTAGAAAGCTGGTATTTCTGAAATAATGCATCTTGTTGTGATTTGTGAACAATATTCGGCACAGTCAGGTTTTTGCGATAACAGAGATACTAAGAACGGTCATTCTACGACTTGCGCGTACAGATATACAAGATTATCACAGTTACTGGCATACAGGTTTTGATTTACCTACAGTAAACATCCTAGTTATTCTAATACATTGTATAAAGACATGAAATCAACGGATTATATATATTTGAACATTATTGAGACAGTTTTTAGTCCACATGGTTTAAGTAACGCGTGTGTGTGGATGTCCGGTTCCAGTGTTCTCCGCTATGTATGTGTGTTTGCGGACGTGAAGTCATGTGCATGTCTTTAGGCTATACCATTCATAGACATCGTGGCTCCTCGGGTTGTTAATTAACTTCGATATCCCTATCACACACAAACCCCATTGTTTATGTCTGATTTGATTAGGAGAGTCACGAGTTGGTGTGCAAAGGCCCATCCGGTGACGTATTCGTTCGGCCAAAATCTGATTGAATCAGGTCATTGTTTCTACAGAACCATCAATGCCTATAAAGAACCCTTTTTCAAGAATGTATGGCTGGGATATACTTACACAGCAGAAGACCTTAGCAGCTAAGCTCACATCAAAATGAGCAATCACTATTCTCACATCATTGTCCTGTAAAGAAAAAGCTTGATAAATGTCTATAAATAAATATACATTATGGAATGTGATTTGTGTCGGCTATGTGTATTATATGTATATATAAAAAAACATATTTTTAGCTTTCATGCAACTCTGTAATGATGCACTATAGTATAGAAAAGTTTTGAGAAAAGTTAACAGTTGATTTACAGAATATGTGTGAGGAAACCAAGACCCTCAAATACTGTACATACCTTTAGTTTTTTCACACAATTGCAGGGGACTTCAGAGAAGCTCTCCTCCTCTGCTAGCTGTATGTTAGCCACCTCCAGATGTCTGCTTAAGTCTCTCTGTACCTTTTCAAGAGAATGAGAGTTTTACGTTCACATTCTATTAAGCCCCATATACAGCATATTGTCCCAGATTATTAAATAATATTACCTCTATGAACGTCTGCTCACGCTGGGTCAATGTACCAACTCTTTTCCATCCATATTGCCTAAGAAACCTCACCAGCGCCACATTAACTGCACTCTCTGATGGCACAGTACGGAAGAAGTTTGGAAATCGTCTTTTGTTGGCCAGTGAAGGTGCCGTTACCGCAAATGACAGCTGTATAAAACAGAAATAGTTGTCTAAACTTAAACAAAACACCAACGTCTCTCAAGAATTTCATTGAGTTTACCATTACAAATGCCATGGAAGTGGGGGTAATCAGTCTGAATGATTGACGGAGTACCTGCACAAGGTTCCAGCCCTCCAGTGATTGGGCTAGGATGGACGTCACTGACGAACACACCCCTCCAAAGATCATCATAGGTTTGGGGCCATTGAATATGGTGTCAAAAAATGCTTTGAGTGCTTTGCCGTTATCACACTAAAAGCAGAAAGAGTGCAAGCGTAACACAGTCAAGATAAGCAAAATGTAGTGTAGGTTTATTCTTTTATACATTTGTAGTATAAAATGTATAGTACTGAGAGATCAGAGGAAAGGCTATGGTATCATGTGATTACCATGTACAATAACAACACTACAAATATATAGATTTCCCTTTCGAAAGGGAACTCTCGCTGTGTCAGCTGACGCTATGGGCGACGCCTCCAGCGTGACAGGTGTCTGAAGCTACTATCGAATCACGTCAATCCTATTGACCGGTGACAGCCCATGATGTCATCAATGTGCGACCCGGAAGTATATAAGGGCGCCTTGCCAACACATACACATCTTTCTCGTCTTCAGGGACTGTCTGTTTGAAGTGCTATACGAGTTAAGGTAATACAAATTCATTATTTAATACACACGAGTGTGTATTTACTGCCTGGGAATCAAGAGCATGCACAGTCAGTTCATTTGAAGTTGTTTGTGTGTAAGTGTGAGCAGTTTTCAATCTGAGATCGCTCCACTCTAGTCTGGCTTTCTTCTTGAGGGAAGAGAGTTTGGCATCTGGGACTGGATGATGCTGTCCCGCTCATGCCGAGGCTGAGCGCTGGCATACATCATGGGTTTTCTCAGATGCAGCTCGCTGATCGTCGCGAGAGGTTATATTCCTCTCAGACGATCTGGCGGCTAACGAGACTTATCAGCAAGTGCTCTTAGGGATGGCTGGTGAGAGTGGTATGAATCCTTTCAGCCACCCTGACTGGGAATATGGATACGTGTTGATGCTACAGATTGACGAGGAACGTTTGCGAACTTTTCTCGCATTTTGTTGGGCATCAACACTGAGAGCTCAAACTCTGCCATCTACCTCTCTAAATCATGTTGTGCTTTAATGGCAGGGCATACACGGCAGCTGGTCAGGCTGGTACTGCTTTTCACACCATGGCTGTTTTTCAGGCGGTCCAGGCAAATCTGCTGGGGGATCTCGATCAGGGGTAGGTTTTTAACCCCTGATGCGGTGGTCGAACTGCGCCGCACCACAGGTCTAGCTCTCCGTGCCACCAAGCAAAGCAGCTGCCGCGATGGTGGCCTCGGAGAGACATCTGTGGTCGAACTCGGCGGATATCGTGGAGAAAGCTCTTTCCTTTCTCCACGATATCCACCGAGTTAGACCACAGATTCGCCAGTTTTGCCTTGCAAACTTCTCAACAAAAGTTTGGAGAGGCGAAGGCGCATTCGGCAGCGTTTAACCTGCGTACCGCTGAGATCCGGATCCGCGCCCAGGCAGGCGGGAGGGCCAGGCCCATCATGGCCTGAGGGCTGGAGACAGGACCAGAGTACCAGTATTGCCTTTCGAGCGCCCCCTCATAGGAGTAGGTCGCAGAAGAGGCCGGTCTCCCGTAGGAAGAAGGATCCCTCATAGTTTTTCTTCATAGAGCGTTTCTCCAGGCGCTTCTTACATCAGGCCTGGGGCGGCCCGCCTTGGCTTGATTAGTGAGAGCGCCCCTTTCAGGCATGCAAGGGCGATAGAACACCGCGGTCATATGAGAACTGTGTGGTGAGTCTTCGCTCTACACTCCGCAGGTGAGAGTGGTCTATTTTGTGTGATAACACTAAAATATGTATTTCTTACAGACCTTTGTTCCCTGTATAGAGTGTGGGTTTAAGCAACCATTAGGAAGGAGGAGTTAACTGAAGTTTCCCCCTGTAGGTGGCTTATTGTAGCACCAGGAGCTGGGCTGTGGAGGTGAGCGTGTGTTGGCTTTCCCTTGGCGGTCAAGATATCGCGAGGCAGGCCACCGCTCATGGTATCCAGTGATGCCAGTAACGCGTTACTTAGTAATGCGTTACTCTAATCTGACTACTTTTTTCCAGTAACGAGTAATCTAACACGTTACTATTTCCAAACCAGTAATCAGATGAAAGTAACTTATCCAAGTCACTGTGAGTTACTATTTTTGTCATTTTCCTTAGTAAAAATATCTATTTTTGCTTTCTTGTTGACTCTCACAGGGTTTTTCCTGCATAGAGAATTACGAGGCGGCCGCCTTCATCAAATTTCTTGCCGCCTCCGTCTATCGACAAAACTCAAGACAGGCAGTCACTTGCTCAGATTAGGCATGTCGTGATAATTAAAATAATCATCAGAAATATATATTGTCACATTATCCTTCAGCAATCATTATTAGAATATTATGATTTGCAAGTACAACGTCATCTAAAGCCATTCCATAGCTGGATGTCTTTCCTCCGCTGCTCTGTCATTCTCCGTTCAGCAAAACTGCGCGTCGCGTTCGGTTACAGTCAGCAGCAGCACGGTAAAGCTCACTCCAATATGATATATTCTCGTTATAATACTTGATATGTTGTTAAAATAATATATCTTCCTGGAGTTTATCTAGCGGTTTATGAAAGATGTTGTGCTCGCTACACAGGTGACAACACAAGGACTATTAATTAGCATCACACACACAATAACCGGAATTTAAAACTGTGAAGAAACAAATAATCAGTGAATGTTTGGACCGATATACATAGTAGACTAGGATTTGTGGGCTCAACGCTCATCTTCTCTTTATGCTGTGAACTTTTCAATGTGCACTCGCGCTGCACTGCGCCCTCTGATTCCATGTTGCTTTAAGCGCATCATTCTGCACCCGGGATGCGCATTTAAGCGCTTTGTTGCCGCTCTGTTTTGAAGCGTTTCATATATTTTCATAGTTTTGTGCACTTAAAGATTATCAAAAAATATAATTGTTCTCACGTAACTATCATATATTTGTTGTCCCTTTACAGAGCTGCACATTACGTTTACAATAAACTATAAATCTTGTAATTTTATATTATTTGTGTAGGCCCATATAATTATTTACATTCATATATAAATATAAATTAAAAATGAAATATAAATAGTTTTTCATAAATGTATTTAATAAGAACACAAAGTAATTTGTACCTTTTCATTAACATGTTTATATTTTATAAAATTAGTCAAAAGATTTTTTTGGAGATACAATTTCAGGAGATACATTGTTGATGTTACTGTTAAAAATGCACTTCCAATAAAGTGTTGGCAAAAACGGTTGTCATTTTTATGTTGAGGCTGCAGAGGTGTTGTCGGCAACTGATGAATGTAACTAATAAAGTAACTTGTAATCTAACTTAGTTACTTTTACAATCAAGTAATCTGTAAAATAACTTAGTTACTTTTAAAATCAAGTAATCTGTAAAGTAACTAAGTTACTTTTTCAAAGTAACTGTGGCAACACTGATGGTATCATATGTATGTAATTAAGGCCTCCTCTCATGGTGAGAGTTGTGTTGAGGCGCCGCTCCTTTCTACTGAAATGTTAGCGGAGTACTAAGCGGTAGGATGTCCTTCTGGGAGAATGCTACCACTTAGGGTTTTTACTATGTGTCTTCGGTTCCCCTAAGCCACCGCAGGTTAGAGTAGTTTGTCTCTTCTAGAGTGTGTTTACTAGAGACTGACGCTGGAGATTCAGTTGGGTATATTTGCTTAGTTGGTTAGGCTGTATGGATGTTGGAGGTGCGTTGCTGAGGCACTGTCACCTCTGGCTGTTCACTATGTGAATCTGAGCCTTTATACCATCCCTGTGTTTTCAGCCTCCTCTCATGTGAGAGTCGCTCGGTCAGAGCCAGCCCGTTTTTGCTACTGTCTGGTTCATAGCAGCTGCGACCAGGTAGCTGCCTAAGAGGCATCCTGTGGGCAGCCCCAGTTTGTGTGAATTGGTGTGGTATGCTTCCCAGATACGTTGACTATTGTGAAGACTCGTTACCAGCTTGTAGGCTTTACAAAGCCTCCCTGAGGGCGAGTCCCCATAGCAGTGCAATGGGTAGTTATTAGTCAACCAGTAGTCTAACTGTCAAGGGTTTCATGGCAGTCAGTTGTAACTTGCTATCAGGTGGTAGGCCTCACCAGGCCTCCCTGGAGGCGAGTTCCAGAGTTGGATACTCAGGAAATAGCTAGTGTGGCTTGCTATCATGTGGTAGGCCTCACCAGGCCTCCTTGAGGGCGAGTGCCGATATTTGACATCGGTACGGCTAGCCTGACTGGCTATCAGCTGGTAGTTCTCATCAGGCCTTCCTGAGGACGAGCCCCCAGGGTCTCTTTTGTTACTCTGACAATTTTCATAATGGTTGTCAGTTGGCAGGCCTCTCTAGGCCTCTCTGGAGGAGTGCTCTGAGTCTCAGTAACTTGACGGTTAGCATGGTAAATGCTAGCAGGTGGTAGGCCTCACCAGGCCTCCCTAGTAGGCTTGCTATCAGATAGAAGGCCTCGCTAGGCCTCTTTTTGAAGGTGAGCTCCCGAGGTAGGATGCTCGGGCAGCTAGCATGACTTGCTATTAGGGTAGGCCTCACCAGGCCTCCCTGAAGGCAGGTACCGATGTTCGGCATTGGGAAGAATTGCCTGCTGGCCATCAGGTTTTAGGCTCCATCAAGCCTCCCTGAAGGTCGGCTGTCAAGTGGAAGGCCTCACCAGGCGTCCCTAAAAGGCATGCTATCAGTTGGAAGGCCTCATCAGGCCTCACTGAAGGTAAGTACCGATGTTGGCATCTGGTTAAATAGCCTGGCAGGCTGGGGGGTGGTAGGCCTCATTAGGCCTCCCTGAAGCCTTGCTATCAGGTAGGAAGCCTCATTAGGCTTCCCTGAAGGCAAGTACCGATGTTCTTCACATCCGGACAGCTAGCCTGCCGGATATTAGGTTGTAGGCCTCATCAGGCCTCCCTGAAGGCCTGCTGTCAGTTGGAAGGCCTTGACCAGGCCTCCCTGAAGGCGAGCACTGACGTACGGCGTCCGGGTATGCGGCCTAGCAGGTTATCAGGGGGAAGGCCTTATTAGGCCTCCCTGAGGGCGAGCTCCCAGGTCGCGGTCACTTGAACAGTTAGCATGAGTTGCTATCCGACAGTAGGCCCGCACCGGGCCTCCCTAGAGGTGACCTCAGCTATTAGCATGCTTCGCTGGCAGGTAGTAGGCCTCACCAGGCCTCCCTGAAGGTGAGCTTGAACGCTCTAGAAGCCGGCATAAATTGCTATCAGGTGGTAGGCCTCTCCAGGCCTCCCTGAGGGTGGATTCCCGAGTCAAGATGCTTGGGTAGCTAGTATAGTGTGCTATAAGGTAGTAGGCCTCCCTGAGAAACCGGCTATCAGGTAGTAGGCCCCACGGGGCCTCCTTGAGGGCGAAATTCCCAAGTTTTAGGCACTTCCCTGTTACCAGTTCTCTGTGAATTTTTCGGGCGAATTTGTTTCCTGAGTAGTGACTGGCTGGGGCTCCTTCGGGTCCCCTAGCCACATTCCCTTAAAGGGACCCTTTCTGTTGAAGTAGTGGTTCCGGGCCTTTGAGCAGTCTGGATAGGACCTCATGCCGTTGCATTAAGGTCCAGGTCTTAGGCGTATAGCTTGGGCTATGACCATAGGGGATGCTGTCACTGACAGCCCAGTGTGACCTGAGGGGGAGTGGCTCAGGTTTTTCAGTTGAATTTACTTGTGCTGACAGTTGTCACTGCCAGTGAGCAGACACTCCCCTCAGCATGGCGGCGTGGGTATATCGTTCCCCATAGCGTCAGCTGACGCAGCGAGAATTCCCTTTCGAAAGGGAACGTCTCAGGTTACGTATGTAACCTCTGTTCCCTGAGAACAGGGAACGAAACGCTGCGTCTTGTTGCCATGCCTCGGGGCCTGTCTGCCGAACAGTCCCTTCAGACGAGAGGATGTGTATGTGTTGGCAAGGCGCCCTTATATACTTCCGGGTTGCACATTGATGACATCATGGGCTGTCACCGGTCAATAGGATTGACGTGATTCGATAGTAGCTTCAGACACCTGTCACGCTGGAGGCGTTCCCCATAGCGCAGGGGTCGGGAACCTTTTTTGACCAAAGAGCCATTTTTCAATTTTTGGTTAATGCAAAAGAGCCACAGTAAAAAATAATATTAAATTATTATTAAAAAACATGCTTTTTTTTCCCAATAAAATTTCAACAATAGTAATTATTAGGTCCATAACTAAAAACAAACACATATGCAGCAAACAATAAATAAGTTGCAATATGGAATCAATTGTGCAGGGCTTTGTGAGGTTGAGTTATAAATCCTCTTCGTGTGTGTGAACATCTACTGTGTTTACGTGAATACTCGACTTGGCATTTTGATATATTTCTGTAGCCTATTAATTTGACGTGCAGCCGAGGACAAAGCTGTGCTTGTCCGTGTTGCGCTCGGAGCGCGTGCACAGCATCCTGTCAGTAATTCAGTTGTCTTTCGCGACTTATCACGCTTTTATCATTCATTTTCGTCAACTGAAATCTGCGTGGATTATCATAAATACACATGTATTTATCACAAGGGTCTCTGCGGCAAAAGCGAAAGTACCCACGTGTGAAATATTGCGAAATGTCTTTTTCCACAGCAGACCACCAGTTTCAATAAAAGTATATATTGAAGTTTGTATAGCCTACTTTTACATTTTTGCTGCTGTTCTAAAAATGGTTTTCGGTTACCTTAAACAAGTGTAGCGTCTTAGGGTTACATATATATATTTAAATTAAAAATTAGCTCAATAGGGAATTGTGGGTATTAATATTTAGGGATTTATGATTAATCACAACGGGTTATAATCTAATCACAAATCTCCAAAATCACCCGAAAGGGGAATACCTAACCTCGGTATTTATGCAATATAATATATATATATGGTTAACAACAATTTATTGCAATTAACCACAGATTTATCCATATTAAATAATCACAGAATAACCTCTAGGGAGTTGATTCAAAATTCCTCTCCGTTCTGTTTAAAGAACGAGCTGTAATTCTTTATCCACTCACTAGGTCTATTCTTCCTACCCAATATTCGGGAAGTTTATCCCTCTGGCCACAAAGGACAAACTATCCGAGTTATGGTATTAATGAAGGCATTCAACGATGCTTATAAGAGCTCGTAGCTTAGATCTGACATTAAATGGACTCGTGTTCTGTGAGCAAAACAATGACAATCAAACGTGGATATCATGGTTTTAATAAAGATTAATACTACAATTACATATGACTAAATAAAGAATACATGTATTTACAGAATAGTGGAAAGAGGAGAAGGGAAAGGATGAGGAGGAGGGATGAGGAGAAGGGAAAGGAAGAAGGGTATTATTATACACCTTCCCGAACATAACCACTAGAGCCAGCAAGAACCATATCACCTTAAACAGGGGTACAATCTTAAAACGCATCTAAATTTCGATAGAATTGATACTTGCATGGTTTCTTTGTGTTGTGTAAAGCGAGATGCGTGCGTTGGCGTTTCTCAGTGTTTGTGCACTGAAGCGTTCTCTCCGTTTGGTTTTTCAGGAGCTTAGTTGGTCCGCGGGAGTTTTAAAGGTGTTTGGGAAGGGAGCGTCTTGGAAGGGAAAGTTCATCTCGTCCAAGCTAGGTTCCTCGGTCTGATGGAGTGTGCCGCTGGCTGTTGTCGCGGAATGCGTCGATCCTCAAAGGAAACAACAGCTTGGCTGGACCGCGCCGGCTCGCAGGTCGAAGCCCGCAAGCCGCACTGATGAGATGGGAGGAAAAGGAAATTTGTCTCGTCGGGGTCCTTGCAAGTTGACTGAGCAACAAATGTGTTGGTGTTTGTGTCCTTTAAAGTCCATTAAACTACGCCCATTTTCCCTGAGGCGACCAATCGTTGGTGTGAATTTCAGGCGGGAGAGAGTTTCTTTGTTCGGACTTTATTACTCAATGGAATGTTCTTGCTGGAAGCTAGAACTAGTAAAGTTTCACTCCAAAAGGACTAAACATACTAGCGGTACATCTCATAATCATATACTTTGTACCATTGACTTTTAGACATCAAAAATGCCTTGGTTTACAGCCCTAAAGGCAGTGCATCTTCTATACAGAGCAATTTTGAGCGTTTAAGATAGCTCTTACATCACGCAAACATAAGAAATATGGGGAGCATGCATATACTTAAGAAATCATCATATATGTAATTTCTGGGATAGTTTAATTAAAGGCTAAATAGAGAGGAATGCTTGTGTGTGTGTGTGTGTGTGTGTTAGGGTCACCCCCTGGCCGTTCTAGACTGAAGTGTGAGGTAGGTGTCCTGGCTGATTAGAATCTGATTGAAGCTCAGAAAGGGCCATCATAGTATCTTCTGGTCACACTCTAGCCGGTCTTAATTAGTCGGTGGTGCAATTTGACTCAGACTTGTTGGAGCCGTTGGAGCAGGAATTTATGTTATATGCAGAGCTGTTTGGAGGAAAACATCTCTGATGAGACACTCCAGACGCTACACAAGCCACAGCTGCTTGAATCCCAGAGCAGAAGCTGTTACCACAGAAACGTACGTGGGTATTGATTGCTGTCGCGACTCGTGACACTCGTAAACAGCACTGAACGCGCACGGCCGGTACAACTTGAATATTAGCTATTATCATACGTTTCATTAACTTCGGTAGGCTGTACAACAAGGGAATTGTAATTGGCTGCTTTTTTCTGCAGAGAGCGGATCTCTGTTGATGTGTCTAATTTCTTTTATCGATCATTTGTTGGTAAAGGGTGAGAGACCTGAGCCACATTATTTTTGTCAAAGAGCCAGGTGTGGCTCGCGAGCCATAGGTTCCCGACCACTGCCATAGCGTCAGCTGACGCAGCGTTTCGTTCCCTGTTCTCAGGGAACAGAGGTTACATACGTAACCTGAGACGGTCTTTAACCTTGCTTATCCCATTAATAAAGCAACAATTGTATCAGTGTCGTTGGATCACTTACCGAGAAAGTGTTTGGGGAATTCAGCAGAAATGCACTGATAATCATATTTGGTTTGTAAAATATTTGGTCTCTACAATTTAACCATAACACTTACAACATACAACGGCAGTCATCTGGTATCTTTGCTAAGGATCATGGCAGATTAGCAGATAGTTAGTGTGTTTTTCTTTGTACCTTAGCTTAGCTATAGGAGCAAATGCTAAAACATTAGCAAACAAATAAAATACAGAGAGACTTTTAATTGAAGTCTCTTTAAAATGCCTTAATTCTGGCATTAGCTTTAGCAACACTGGTAGGGCTGTTTGCAGGACAATAAAAAATATTCTAGACAGACTCCCAACTATAATTGTAGCAGAAATTAATAATTTCTCTGTTTTTTGTTTTAATTTTTAAATGCACCGATACAGTAAAATGTTTGCTGAGTTTGCCCAATCATGAAAATTGCCCAATCATGAAAACTCACCTTCTTGTCAGTCTAAATCTATAAAACTTTCTTTCTTCCTTGAAACACAAAAGAAGACATTGTGAAGAGGACGTTTTTGCAGTGGACGTCACAGGAATATTGGACCCCAATGATTTTAATTGTATGGATTAAAAAAAAAACTTTACGGCTACATAGAAGAATGTAATTTTTGGTTTTGAATGACAAGAGGTTATGTAAATGACGACATAATTTTGGAAGTTCATTAGTAGTTTCTGAAGACAGAGTTACTTTTGGCTTCACCGTCAAAATCAAAGGGAAAAAGAAACAAGTCGGTTGTATTACCTCGGAGTCTGTGAGGTGAAACTGAAGCTCATAGTTGCCTAGAGGAGACGGCTGCATGCTCAAATGATGCAATGCTAGTTCAACAGCAGGAAGCACCTCTGCCGTAATGTTGCCCCTCGCTGGATCTCCGCTGACTGGCATAATCCATAAAACTGGTAGTTTATGTGGCACCAGGGCCAGGCAATAGCACAGATCCCAGAAAGTGAGAACATTCAACAAGTTCCACCAGTATTCCATCCTCCCAGTGAAAATAATTCAGGCCTGTCCTTGTAAAATAAACATAAACTTACGCTGCCCTGTGCGAGGCCCTGCTTCTTTAAGCATTTTCTAAAGCCTCATCTGTTGTCACCTGCTAGAACTCTAGCTTTTAACCATCCACAGGGATAAAGGGATAATGACTGACTGTGGACATCTGCTGCTGTACACTAAATCCTCAGAAAGAGGAAACCCCACCACACAAATCTCAGAAGTCAGAACACATCTCTTCTAATGCTACCAGTGTTGGGGAAAGTTACTTAATGCAAATAATGCATTACAATATTGTGTTACTCCCTTAAAAAGTAACT
Source organism: Gobio gobio (assembly GCF_949357685.1). Classification (NCBI taxonomy): domain Eukaryota; kingdom Metazoa; phylum Chordata; class Actinopteri; order Cypriniformes; family Gobionidae; genus Gobio; species Gobio gobio. The sequence goes on from NC_137108.1 coordinate 32,671,449, forward strand.
AATTCAGTTACTTAGTTACTTTTTAAGAAAAGTAATGCGTTGCGTTACTTTTGCATTACTTTTTTTCACCTGGGCTGGGCTAGTTTTTGTTTTGTTTTTTATAACAAAAAAGTGATATTTTTGTGCAAATGTTAAGACTTCTTCATACCAAAATTTAAATAAGCCCCAGTCTGAGGTAAAAATGCAAATTCACGCATGGACAGTAGAGGGCGCAGCTCAAACAAAACTTTCAACTGTGCTGCCATTCTGGATAATGGAAGAATATGGCACAGGAGCAAAATGTTTTACCAATAAAAAAAAATCTAGCCATTTTTGCTCATGGTTTAACTGAATTATCGAAGGTTAGCAGGAAGACATTGGTCAATAAAGGTAGATTAAATGCATACAAATATTTAATTATTGGAGGTTTAGATAGAATTCTGATTTTGCATTTGACTGATTTTATTCATTTTGAGGAGTACTGCATCTTTATTGTGAGATGAATAAATGCTAATTTAGTCTAGAACTACAATAAGTATCATGTTTACACACTGCGCCTCTGCACTTACTCTCGATTTTTCTCAACATGGGGACAGGAGAGCTGTCAGTCAAATAAATGTGAAAAAGTAACTCAGATCTTTTGTTGTAAATTTTAAAAGTAATGCGTTACTTTACTAGTTACTAGAAAAAGTAATCTGATTACGTAACTCAAGTTACTTGTAATGCGTAACCCCCAACACTGCTCACTACACTTGCCTTTTTATGTGAAGTTAAAAACAAATGGCACTAAAATAGTGTCTTTGAGTCTTTAGGTGGCTGCTATAGCATTATTTTGTCACCCTTCTGTGTGTATAAAACTATTCTTATTTTTATTCATAATTTGAATGTTTTTATCTTTATATTTTCCATTTTCATTTAAAAGTTTTAGTAATTTTGTTGTGTTTTTATAATTTTTTATATAATAATTTCTCTATATTTTTTTTACTCATTTTTATTATTTGTTTGTTTTAGTAATTTTAGTTAGTACATCAAGTTAAACAAAAAATAAATTTTTATATTTTATTTTATTTCATCTAATGTTTATTTCACGAGTTCGTTTAGCCATATACTCTTTAAGCTAATGAGTTTAAGAGTATTTGGCTTGCTGTCCGCAGTGGAGGGGCTCGAGGAAGCAGCTTCAACCCGAGCTTAGATTTACCCCGCAGGGACTACTAGCGCTAAGAAGAGGAGTATGGTAAATGAGATGCCTAAATTTATGTTGGTGGAGTTGGGGAGGTGGAGGGATGCCAAAACAGCTGATGCCAGAAAAAGGTGGGTGGCTGCTTATATGCTCTGGCAGTTAATTGAAAGATTAGATGGGTTCACTCCTCCCAAAATTACATTGTGAACTTCACTTAATTATTTGATTGCATGTTTTAATCACAATAATGCAAAACTGTACTGTATAATGACTGACAGAGAGCTCATGTCATGTCAATTGTTTGCCATTGTTTTTCTGATCCAGTCCAGGTAGTTCTGAACTTTAGTGTAGAAACCTTTAGAGACTTCATTGCCACATCTTTCAGGACCCCATGACACAATGCCCCTCACCTCGTAGGCCTGCTCTTTACTTCCATAGCCCAACATGGGGAAGAACAGAGGACCTCCACTGTCACCTTTACAACTGTCAACACTTTTAACATCGTCTCCAGCACAGAACATGTTATCAGTGGTAGGCAGATTCCCTGGATCACACTTGTCAAGAGTATATTCCTGAACATGCCCATAACGTAAACGTTTACTTATTAAGCCCCGCTCAAACCCTCCAAAACCTGATATTGTACTCATCGTGCCCTCCATTACAGGTTCATGTGTTTTGTTTGGCAGACACACTGGCCTGATGTTTGGACCGAGTGGCACCTTGGCAGACATTTTGATCAGGGCAATATCATTGTCAAAGTTGGTTGGATTACCACCCAGGCCAGCCCTATGATAATTTGGGTGAATTATGATCTTCTCTGCCATCATAGTGACTGGGTTTTTGTCATCATTGTCAATTATTCCTGCAAGCCAAGTCATGGTTGTTTCTTCATATCCATCCACTACTTGAGCAGCTGTTAGAGCCCAGAAATCGCTGATCAGAGATGCACCAGCTCTGGGAGATGACCTACGGAAGAGCTGCCAGGGAATCTGCCCCAATCTGGCTGGCTTCCCACCAAAGACTCTGCCACCAGAAGAGACCTCTGTATTCATTCCACACACTAAATATATATATTTTTTTAAAAAGAACAAAACAAAGAAACAAATATATGAAAATATGTGTAATGTTAAATAGTAATACAAAAAAGTACAAAATAATATAACATTTCTCTTAATCTTTTGGCTGGCTTCCACCAAAGACTCTGCTATCAAAACTGATTTCTGTGTTTATTCATCTCTGAGATAACATTAAAAAAACCATTGTCAAGTTAAGTTTCATAACCATTACCAGGAACACAAGGAGGAATATTGTCCTTGTTGTCATCTGCTGTCCATTTCTGGTCTTTTGTGCAGGTGTATCTTACTACAAAAAAGAAAGAAAGAAAGAGAGTAAGTGAGTAACTGAACAAAAATCAACATTAATAAAAAACAGTTTTGTACAGTCTCTGACCATTAGGAGTTCCTTCAAATGTGTAGAATGGCTCATTGCAGTAATACACAATGACTGACTGATTGATAAACCGAACACCTCCATTTAGTAGGGGCTTTGGTTCTCCACAAGATGCAACTAAAAAAGAAGTAGAGATTAAAAAAGGAACAAGATAATAAACCGAATGTTTATTAACACTGAACACATTGTGTAATGTCTGTTAAATCGATGTGTTACAGTTGTGATGTGGGCAAAAATTAAAAAAATAAAACCGCATATTTGTGTGAGCAATTTGTATTTCTTGAATACAAAATAAAAATAAACATAAAACAAAACAAAACCCACGAGGGGGAAAATCAAACATAAAGACAAACTACCAGGGTCGGAACAAAGAGCATGAAAACAGGAGATATACCAACGACAACGAACCAGCCAGGACTGAAGACACAATGAGATAAAACAGGGGACAAACAAGGCAGTTGATGGGGAAGAACAGGTGGGGCAAATAAACCAATAATTAGATAGCAAAAGGGGTGGGGTCAAGACAAAAGACAGGAGCGTACATGATACAGAAAATAATAAAAACACCACATATGCTAAACAAGACAGACATGTGACATTACCCCCACCCTACGGAGCGGCTACCCGAAACAAAAAACCCCTAAGGAGGAAGGTGGGGAACAGAAGGAGCAGGTGTGACAGGCCAAGAAGTCCTAGAAGGGACCAGAGAGGGATGGGAGGGACAGACCAGGGTGGGATGGGAGGGACAGACCAGGGCGGAAAGGGAGTTACAGACCAGGGCGGGACGGGAGGGACAGACCAAGGTGGGACGGGAGGGATAGACCGGGGCGGGACACACGGTTCAGGAGGTCAGGGCGGGACACACGGTTCCGGGGGCCAGGGCAGGACACACGGTTCAGGGGGCCAGGGTGGCGCACACGGTTCAGGGGGCCAGGGCGACGCACGCGGTTCAGGGGGCCAGGGTGGCGCACACGGTTCAGGGGGCCAGGGCAGGACACACGGTTCAGGGGGCCAGGGTGGCGCACACGGTTCAGGGGGCCAGGGCGGCGCACACGGTTCAGGGGACCAGGGTGGCGCACACGGTTCAGGGGGCCAGGGCGGCGCACGCGGTTCAGGGGGCCAGGGCGGCGCACGCAGTTCAGGGGGCCAGGGCGGCGCACGCGGTTCAGGGGGCCAGGGCGGCGCATACGGTTCAGGAGGCCAGGGCTACGCACACGGTTCAGGAGGCCAGGGCGACGCATATGGTTCAGGAGGCCAGGGCAGCGCACACGGTTCAGGGGGCCAGGGCGGCGCATATGGTTCAGGAGGCCAGGGCAGCGCACACGGTTCAGGAGGCCAGGGCGGCGCACACGGTTCAGGAGGCCAGGGCGACGCACACGGTTCAGGAGGCCAGGGCGACACACAGGGTTCAGGGGGCCAGGGCGGCGCATACGGTTCAGGAGGCCAGGGCGGCGCACACGGTTCAGGAGGCCAGGGCGCCGCACACAGTTCAGGAGGCCAGGGCGACGCACACAGTTCAGGAGGCCAGGGCGACGCACACAGTTCAGGAGGCCAGGGCGGCAACCTCAGTTCAAGGGGCCACATATGAATAATACATATGTGTTATGTATTCATATAGCACATATGAATAATAAACATTATCGCATCTATAAAACACGTCAAAACTCGATGAAGCACAACGAGAACACGTATGTTCAAATATTATAAATTTTTTATTTATTTAATCTATGTTGATTATGAAAGTGAACAGGATAAGATGCGCAATGTGTCAGAAGACATGGGGGACAGAACTGATTTTGACACAACTTTTTTTTGACAAAACAAGTTTTGTTTTGTTGAAAGCCTTTCTTTTCAGTGAATTTCGTTTTAAATAAATTGTATCTTAATTTTAATCAATGTTTTATCAACCATTTGCCTGGATTTAATAAACAATAAGCAAATATAGCAGAGTAAGCCGACAATGACAGGCGCCAGCGCTGTGTGAACAACGACTTAAATGAATGAATAGGCTACTAGAATTTTTATTTTATTTTTATTTTTTAGTTGGGGGCAGTCCTAGCTATTTCAGATAGCCTATATTCGAACCAGCGCATGTCACAAAGGGCTTTCTGGGTTGAGGGTGCTGCGAGCGGAATGAGCTTCAGAAATTAAATAAATCTTCAGAAAGTCGCTCTGGAGGAAAATTACCGCTCTTTCTACGCAAACTGGGCCACAGATGGTAAGCACAATTACATTAACCCAAAACTAAATTAATTAAACTTTTTAAAATTATTAGAATAGACATTAATAGAATAAATTGTCATGCAAGTAGGCTACTTTTGAAATCAGGTACTCTTTTACTTAAGTAGGGTTGTCATTGTGGTACTTCTACTTTTACTAAAGTCAATATGTCTCTGGTTATTTGTAGCCTATTACTTCCACCACTGGTGATAGCGAACGCATTATAGCTCAACAGGCTGCAGTAAGTGTAAGTCAAGCGTCAGTAAGTGATAATGTTAATTTTACTGCTTTAATTTTTCCTAGTTGTTAATTTAAGCCGTTCGTGCTGCGCTGGCGCCTCCATGCATTGTCTGCTATATTTGCTTATTATTTATTAAATCCTCGAAATTGGTTGACAAATCGTTGATTAAAATGAAGAAACAATTTATACAAAACGAAATCATTTCTGTCCCCCATGTTTTCTCACATATAGGCCCTATCATAATAATATTTCATAATCAACGTAGGCTAAATGAAATGAAAAAAAATAACATTATAATATTTAAACATATGAAACTAAAACAAGTAAAGTAGGCTACAGTACAGAGAAATGTCATGTTGGAGCGGGATTTGAGCGCACGTCGTTTTACCAGTGAGCGGTTCATGAGCTCCTTCAGTCAAATGCTCTATAGGCTATGGTAGGCAGGTTTTTTGCGTTAATTTTCATTTCCTGTCGCTGTGCAGGCTCTTTTATTGTATATGACAGTGTAAACAGCTCAATAACTATTTTAGTTAAAGGTTTAATGTAGGCCAGTCCCTTGCATTACGATTGCTGGCGTCAGCATCGCCTTGCATCGCCCAACAAGGCTTTAGCTACAATCAGCGGATGGCGGGCGGGTGCAGCTTTGAACATTGGTCAAAAAACGTTGGGGCCGACGGATTTTGTGATAAGGTTGCGGATTAAATAAAAGCCCATCCGTGCATAGTGACGCACGGATAGTGAAAGCGTTTCGCTCACAGCCAAGCTTTAAGCACCCAGTCGTGATCATGTTCATTTTACTGCTTTAATTGTGAGGAAACCCCCCTAAAACGTCTATCATACAAAAGGAGAGAGTCCTAAGATTATATTTATAACAATACAATAATGTATTTCCTTGCAGATATAGAACACGTTATACTCGTATATAGCTCAACAGCGGCTGGCTGAACTGCGGCATGAGTCGCATTGGAGTGACGTCAACTTCTCTCTTCAATTGATTGGCTTGAGGATGAGCTGTCAATCTAAAACTAGTGGACCAATGGTGATGCTAAGACCCGCCCCTAATTTACATGAAACTTGAACTGCAACATTTGAAACCGCAAGCACAGAATGTGGAAACAAGAGCAAAGGAGAAAAGAGCACGGACATGCAAAAAATTTAAATAAGAGCAGAAAACATGCTTTTGTGAGCGATTTGGATAATTTTGAATTCATGATTCAGTTTTGAGCAATATAATTTTAAACTTGTTTAAATATTTGATTTGCGCTTATTATTTTTATTTCCGTGACTGCGTTGTTTGTGATTCTGGTTAATTTTGCATTGATTTTTCAGTTTTGTGCGTTATATTTTCACATGTGCTTTTAAAATTTTGATTCATGCTTATTATTTTTTTATGCGTGACTGCAATAAATTTGGCGGGAAACTGATCCCATAGGCCAGGGCGGCGCACACGGTTCAGGAGGCCAGGGCGCCGCACACAGTTCAGGAGGCCAGGGCGGCAACCTCAGTTCAAGGGGCCAGGGCGGCGCACACGGTTCAGGGGGCCAGGGCGGCGCATACGGTTCAGGAGGCCAGGGCGGTGCACACGGTTCAGGAGGCCAGGGCGGCGCACACGGTTCAGGAGGCCAGGGCGGTGCACACGGTTCAGGAGGCCAGGGCGGTGCACACGGTTCAGGAGGCCAGGGCGGCGCACACAGTTCAGGAGGCCAGGGTGACGCACACAGTTCAGGAGGCCAGGGCGGCAACCTCAGTTCAAGGGGCCAGGGCGGCGCACACGGTTCAGGAGGCCAGGGCGGCGCACACGGTTCAGGAGGCCAGGGCGACGCACACGGTTCAGGAGGCCAGGGCGACGCACACGGTTCAGGAGGCCAGGGCGACACACAGGGTTCAGGAGGCCAGGGCGCCGCACACAGTTCAGGAGGCCAGGGCGACGCACACAGTTCAGGAGGCCAGGGCGGCAACCTCAGTTCAAGGGCCAGGGCGGCGCATAAGGTTCAGGAGGCCAGGGCGGTGCACACGGTTCAGGAGGCCAGGGCGGCGCACACGGTTCAGGAGGCCAGAGCGACGCACACGGTTCAGGAGATTTATTACAAGAGATCTTCCAAACAGAAAAAGGAAACAAACACAACATAGAGTGATACAGAACATAGAATAATTTATTTCAAGATGCAAAACAAATTAAACTGTACAACTGGTAACTTGAAATAAAATGAAAAATAAACCTCTTCAATGTCATATAAAATCAAAATTCCTGTACACCTTCAGAAAAAATAACAGCTGGAAAATTAAACATTTTATAATCTGCAATCTGATATAAAAATACATTTCTGTAAACATTACTGAATAAAAATATACCAGTGCCAACACTGGATTACAGGGGGAAAAAATTATAATAACAATAATATAATAAAATATTTCAGTGTCAAAACTACCTCAGTACTAACTTTAAAACAGAACAGCAGTGCCAAAGATAAATGAGCCTTTAAATCTCCTTTGTAAAAGCTTATGAAGCATAAATAGGGGGTCTATCCCAGTGGTGGCTCCGCCTAGATCCCTGTTATGAACTACTGGCACCGTCCTGGCCTCCTCTGGCTCTGCCCTGGTCCCCTGAATGGCCGGCTCTGCCCTTGTCACCCAAGATGCTGGCAACACCCTGCCGGCATGACTCCGGGACGCCCACCTTCCCTCCCCGGTTGGACTATCTACGGCACGAGGACGCACCTACCGGGAGGGGGGAGTACTGTCTTCTCAGAGTACCACTCTTCTGCACTACATCTCCCATCACCCTCATTGGCTCCCACCTGCACCTCCTTCACAATCAGAGGTGGACAGTAACTAAGTACATTTACTTGAGTACTGTACTTAAGTACACTTTTTGAGTATCTGTACTTTCCTTGAGTAGTATTTTTTCTGGAAACTTATGACTTTTACTTCACTACATTTGAAAGACAAATATCTTACTTTTTACTCCATTACATTTCTATCAAGGCCCTCGAATTAGAAAGTCGTAGCCGCTTTGAAAGTCAGTGGATGATTTGTGTTTTTTTTTCAGTAATCAGTAATCACTCTTGTAGGATCACATGAAGTTCAATGATTTCCAAGTTTTTTGAACACTAATCAATTGATGGCAAAATAGAAGGCGGCAGTTCCCAGACGCAGTGCGCGCAACCATGGTCATACTTAAAAGTTAAAATTAAGAAGAGCAGACGTGGATAAGTCTGAAAAAGTGCGACAACACGAAAGTGCACACAGAAAGCTGCCAGACCACAAGTACTGAATTTTAGTTCTACTAATTCTACTAAAATCTTATTATAGACTAAAACTAAAACAATTCAGATGCCCAAAATGTTATAGTCCAAAGACTGACTAAAACTAAATCAAAATTTGCTGTCAAAATTAACATTGGTATGAAATATGGATGGTCAAATGATTTTTATAGATCTACCCGCCAAGTTGCTACATAACCTTGTGGATACATCGCTAACGCATAACGTTCGACAATGATGTTAGTTAGCATGCAAAAACGTAGTTGGGCTAATAATGTCAACTGAAGTCTGAAGTCCTTTGTTTTTTTTGTTTTTTTTATATTTTATTTAAAGCTTTTCACATTTTTACAGAACCCCCCACCCCATGCCAGCAAATAAGTAACAAGTAAATAAAGTAAATAAATAAAATAAAACATAATAAAAATAAATAAATAAAATTAAAAAATTAAAATGCCCATATATACATAAGTGCATACACACAGAAACATACAATATCCACACATACATATATACAGATACACATTGTAAAACATCTACTTACACATACATTAAAATAAAATACTTAAAATAACATGCCAATACTAATGGTTATTTGGTAAACAATTACCCAATTATGGAAAAAAAGTTATTGCACCCTGCAGAGCGCTATAATCTACAGTACCACACCTAATATAAATCCAAAATGTTACATTCAATGGTCCTCTTCCAGAAATTCTATAAAGGGCTTTCAAATCTGTAAACATTTCTTCGCTTTACCGGCAGTTTCATATCTGATCTTTTCCATATGTAGCACACTGCTAAACTCTGCCAGCCACAACTCAAATTTAGGTACAAACTCTTTGTTCCACGTCAACAAAATTGCCTTCTTCGCTATTGTCATCCCATATTGTATCATCCGGATTTGATTAAGGCTATAGGTCTCTAATAAAGGGGACCAGCCTAATACTGCAACAAGGGGATCATGAGGAAAATCATTCTTAAGTACTTTAGAATAAAAACAAAAGACCTCAGACCAAAATTTGTATATTTTTGGGTAGAACCAGAATAAATGAGCCAATGTGCCCTCATTGGACTTGCATTTAATACACAAAGGTGAGACAGAGGGATATATAGAGTGTAATTTTGTACGAGAGTAGTGTAATCTATGCACAGCTTTGTATTGTATCAGTTCTAAGTTGGAGCTGATAGAGCAATCCTTAATACCCCGGAGGGCCTCGGCCCAGGAGTCTTCTGAAATATCTATACCAAAGTCTTTTTCCAAGGACATCTTTAAATGGTGTGTAGGAACAACTCTGAAGTCATTTATGCATTCAACAAATTTAGAAATAAGACCCTTCATGTCAAGTTCAAAGTTCAAACAATAATAAAGATTTTCAGGGGGTTTATAGGTTTCAAAATTAGGTATATTACTTTTAACATAGCTTCGCACTTGTAAATACCTAAAAAAATGAGAGGGGGGTAGTCCAAACTTTTGTCTAAGCTGGACGAAAGATGCAAATACATTGTTAATGTATGAATCACCTATGGATACAATTCCTTTTTCTTTCCATAATACAAAAGTTGTATCTGTCTGCGAGGGGGGGGGGGGGGGGTGCGTGGTTATAGGCTATAGGAGTAAGAGAACATGTTTGAGGGAGTTTGAAGACCTTTCTAAGCTGATACCAAATCTTAAGAGAATTTACAACAATGGGGTTACATTTCTTAAATGTTCTAATAGGTTTGTTTTCTGCAAAGAGTAAAGCGGGAAGGGAGGAATCCTGAATATCCCGCTCAATAATGAGCCGTGCAGGAATGGTGGTATTCAATACCCCAGGGTATGCACTACGCCAATACATTAAGGCCCTTATGTTGGCTGCCCAATAGTAGTGCTGAAAACAGGGAAGTCCTAGACCTCCAACATCTTTAGATTTACAGATATGTGCTTTAGGTATACGATGGGTTTTATACCCCCAAATAAACGGCATGATCAAAGAATCAAGTGTCTTAAAGAATAATTGGGTTAGGAAGATTGGGACATTTTGAAACAAATAGAGAAACCTGGGTAAGGCAACCATTTTAATTGCGTTGACACGAGTCATTGTGATCATTGTTCATTGTTAAAGGGAGTACTCGCTCCCTTTAACAATGAACTGTTAAATCATTGTTAAAGGGAGTACTCGCCAGGTCTCTACATCACTCTTCAGCTTATCTATCATAACTTTGTAATTTGTTTCATATAAACTTTTGAAATGTCTAGGGACAGTGATACCAAGGTATTTTAATTCACTTACAGTTCTGAAGGGGAGATTATTAACAAAAACTGGATCCATATTATCGTACAATGGCATAAATTCACTTTTCTGCCAGTTAACAGTGTATCCAGAAAGGGTACCAAGCTCACTGATTAAGTCAAATAAGAAAGGCAGAGATCTCTCCGGCTCTGAGAGAAAAAGAAGAACATCATCCGCATATAATGAAATCTGATGTTTTACATCCCCCATCGTAACAGGGGATATGTGCGGATGATTTCTTATACTTATCGCTAAGGGTTCCATGGCGATAGCAAAAAGTAAAGGGCTCAGTGGGCAGCCCTGACGGGTACCACGGTGAAGAAGGAAAGAGGGTGATCGGTTATTGTTTGTGAGAACAGAAGCAAAGGGGCAAAGGTACAACATCTCAACCCACGAAGAAAAATGTTGGTGCTTAATATGTATGGCCATTCCACACTGTCAAATGCTTTATAAGCATCCAGGGCTAGAATGGCTATTTTATCATGTTTTCCTTTACTCCTATACACAATGCTCATGAGCCTACGTACATTATGAAAAGAAAATCTCCCGGGGATAAAGCCTGTTTGGTCTTCATGTATTATTGAACTGATACATTTACTTAACCTATTTGCTAGGATTTTAGTAAATATTTTTAGATCATTACCAAGAAGGGAGATGGGTCTGTAAGAGGAAGGATCTGTATTATCTTTATCTTTCTTTAAGATCAATGCAATATTTGCTGAATAAAGTGTTTCTGGTCATTTTTTGTTTTCAATAGAATTTTTAAACATTCTTAATATCAAGGGGCCAATTTGATTAGAAAAAGCTTTATAAAATTCTGTGCAGAAACCGTCTGGGCCAGCTGCTTTACCATTGGGAAAACTTCTAATAGTTGTAGAGACTTCTTCCAATGTAATGTCTGAATTTAAGTTTTCCCTTGCATCCTCGCTGATTTTAGGAGGTCCAAGGGAGCGAAGGAATTTTGTAATATCTAATGAGTCTACTTTACTTTGAGAGGAGTACAATTCCTGATAAAATTCATGAAATACATTGTTTATTTCTGCTTGTTTATTGGTCAAGGCCCCGGATTTTAACTTAATGGTTTTTATGGCTCTACTAGCTTGTATGCCCCTAAGTTGACGAGCCAGCAAGCGATTGGGTTTGTCACCTAACTCAAATTGTTTCTGTTTTCTTTTTAATAAAAGGGAGCTAACTTGTTCAGATAACCGTGTATTATATTCATATTTGAGCTTCATAATACTTGACAGAGTTAAATTGGACGATGTAAGTTTGAAATGATCCTCTAGCACTGGCAGCTCTATTTCTATTTCTGAAAGTCTTTTGCCCCTCTGCTTTTTTAGTTCTGCTTGAAAAGCTATAATCTGGCCTCTAATGACAGCTTCAAGAGCTTCACATAAAGTTGAATCAGACATGTCCCTCTTATCATTCAGAGTAAGAAATTCGGTGATATGGGTGGTAAAAGGTTCTTTAAAACCGTCCTCATTTAACAGAGTGGGATTAAAACGCCATGAATAGGGGGAGGATTCCATCCCAAAGTCTACTGTTATAGAAACAGGGGAGTGATCAGATATTAGAATATTATGGTATTTAGAAGTTAAGATTTTGGAGGTTAATTGAAAATAAGTTAAAAAGTAGTCAATCCTTGTATACGAGTTATGGACATTAGAAAAAAAAGAATAGTCTTTGTCAGTAGGGTGTTGAAGTCTCCAAATATCAAGTATATTCAGAGAATGAATTAGATTATTAAGAACAGTAGCAGAATTAGAAGATTTAGGAGGGTTGGGGAGTGCCTATCCATAAAAGGGTCCAAGATGCAATTAAAGTCCCCTCCAACAATGAGATGAATGGAGTCAACATCAGGTATCATATTTAAAACAGATCTGAAAAAATGTGGATCATCGAAATTAGGAGCGTATAAATTCACAAATGTAACATGTTTTTCTGAAATAGTGCCAGTCACAATAAGATAACGACCATTGGTATCCTGTTTAGTGGTCAAATGTTGAAAGGGAACATTCTTGCGAATTAATATAGACACTCCACGGGCCTTTGAAGAGAAAGTAGAGTGGTACATTTGGCCTATCCATCTACATCTAAGTCTATGAGCACAGGAATGCTTAATATGAGTCTCTTGTAGAAACAGTATATCTGCGTGTAAATAATTCAAATGCGCGAAGACTTTAGATCGTTTAACAACATCATTTAAACCACGCACATTCCAGCTCAGAATATTCAAATGTTTCTTAAGGGAGCTCATCAAAGTGCAGTGTGAGGTAAACCATAGGGTAAAATAAGTGACAATTAAGTACAAGTACAGGCATTGTTAGATGCACAAAACAGAGAAAAGAACAAATAAACATTCCCAATGCAAAGCTGGCATACTTTTAACCCAATAAACTCGCTTTTCGAACCCCAGTGAAAATCAAAATACCCCATTTAAACGTGAGACAGCTGAACGGAACACAAAGAGGAGTGGAAAAAGATAAAGCGAAAAAGAAAAGAAAAAAATTAGACCTGAGACCTAACTGTTCTTCAAAGCAACATACAACTCTGTCTCCACAAGAAATAGTCATTAGAAAAACTTCTCATATGAATGAATGAACATTCTGTGTATGCATAAACAAAAAAACACAAAAGCATACACATACGAGCAACCTTCAGACATTACTGACCTGCTCAATTTCAAGTCCTTAGTGATAAAATATAAGGGTGGCCCGACTGATCCGTCAAGACAAGAGTCATATGTCTAAACATATAAAGAGTCACGCTCAGCAAGACCATGAGTTGAGCAGGCCACTAGCAGCTTGGAATGGTGTCTTACCATGATGTACCGCGGTTACTTCGCGTTCAGTCACTACAAGAGACTGTCAATGTATGATTCGGCCTCTTGCGGGGACGAAATATTTTCTTTCTAGACGGGCAGGATACAGCAGACCGTATTTTATTCCTTTAGCGCTAAGCTTTTCCCGTGCTCCGTCAAACTGCTTGCGTTGGGAAGATACCTCTGCTGGAAAGTCTGGGAAAATACTGATACGGCCCCCGTCGAAAGAGAGCGGGCTTTGGTTTCGGGCAAGCCGCAGTACTTCGGTCTTAACAGCGTCATGATGAATCCTGGGGCCAGTTGCATAAACTAAGCCATTATGTTAAGACAGTGTCTTAAGATCTAGTATGAGCCACTAGTAGTTAAGCAAGTTGCATTCAGTCTTACTTTTCATATCAAATTAGGCCAGTCTATGTTTTTATGTAACTGATTAAAAAAAATTATGAACAGTCTTAAAGAAAAAAAATGTATGTCTAACTTGTAAGACTAGTCTTAACGGTTTATGCAACCGGCCCCTGGCAATCATAACTCGCGGTCTGTTGTTCACGACGGGGCCAATGCGGTGAGCTCGTTCAACCTTTTTCACCACGAGGAAAATTAGCTTCGCCCAGTAGCTTATGGTAACAGGCCAGATACAAACTGTGTGGGGTTGCCCCTCTCGACGTTCTCAGGGAGACCTGCAATCTTGATATTTTGTCTGCGGGATCTGGCCTCTAAATCCGTTACCTTTGACTTCATATACGTATTCTCCTGTGATAAATTGGAACAAAGCTGCTCCAAATGAGAGATTTGACGCTCATAATCAGTGCTAGCCCCCTCCAGGTCAACGATGCGAGATGTGTTGGCCGCTAGTAATGACTTCACTCCTGAGTCCTGACTGGGAAACCTCCAAGTCGTTAAATCTGGCATTCATGGAACAGTCCATCTTTCTAATGGCCGACAGAATATCTCTAGGTGAAGGCACTTCTTCACTCTCCAAAGGTTGAAAAACATTGGTGGCTGTGGTCTCATCAAAGGGTTAGTTCACCCAAAAATGAAAATTCTGTCATGAATTACTCACCCTCATGTTGTTCGACACCCGTAAGACCTCCGTTCATATTCAGAACACAAATTAAGATATTTTTGTTGAAAGCTGATGGCTTAGAAAGGCTTCAGATAGGCCTCCATTGGCATTCAGTACATTTACACTCCCACGACCCATAAAAGGCACTTAAAACGTTACAAAGTCCATCTCACCACAGTGACTCTACAGTAATTTTACGATGTGATGACAATAGTTTTTGTGCACAAAAAAAATCAAAATAACACCTTTATCCAACTTATTCTTGTCTTCCGTGTGTGCCTCCACGACGCATGCGCGAGCATATGACACAGATCCAGCGTTCGGACACATGACCCAGAAGCGATTAGTTTACAAGCAGAGGAAGACGCGCGTATCTAAGCTGTTGGATTCTACATTGATCGTGCTTTAGGTCTCGGCGTAGTTCTCAAAATGGGGTTAAAGTGTGCATTTCATGGATTCCCGAACCCCGGCGCTACGTCATATTCTCGCGCATGCGCCGTGGAGGCCTACACGGAAGACAAGAACAAGTTGGATAGAGGTGTTTTTTTTATTTATTTTTTGCGCACAAAAACTATTGTCGTCGCATCATAAAATTATTGTCGAGTCACTGTGATGAGATGGACTTTGTAACGACATTTTAAGTGCCTTTTATGGGTCTTGGGAGTGTAAATGTACTGAATGCCAATGGAGGCCTATGTGAAGCCTTTCTCAGCCATCAGCTGAGAGATCTTACGGGTGTCAAACGACATGAGGGTGAGTAATTAATGACAGATTTTTCATTTTTGGGTGAACTAACCCTTTAACAGAATTGACTTGACCGCAGGCGTTTGCATCGGCCAACGTCGGACTTGTTGGATTGCCTTCCACCGTATCGGCAGCCAGAGACGGAGCCTTTTTGACAGTCTTTTTAGATTTATTCATCATCGCCGTGTTAGTTATGCTAAATTATCAAATTTAGCAGGAGTAACGAAGTTTTAGATTATTTATTTCCTCAAGTGTGACGGAGCTGAGCGAAAACGCGTCCTACTCCATGTGCTGCTCTCTAGCGCCCCAACTGAAGTCCTTTCAGAAATGTTTTTTACATAATCCTATCAAATAAACACAATGTAGAAACCTTTCTTTTCTAGTATGATTTTGACTTTGATAAGAGCTTTGTAACTTTTAAACAAGTATTTAAATGAGTTCAAGATATGCTAGCATGTCGGATGGAGCATGACTGGCTTAAACCACCATGATGGAACAGCATGCATTCATACAACAATGCAACGATAATAAAATAATGCGTTTACTTTTACTTTTGATACTTAAGTACTTTTAAAAGCAAGTACTTCTGTACTTTTACTTAAGTAAAAATCTATCTTTACAACTTTCACTTGTAATGGAGTAATATTTAACCAAGAGTACTTTTACTTTTACTCAAGTAATGGAGTTGTGTACTTTGTCCACCTCTGTTCACAATGACCCGCACCTGTCAGCGATCTCCCTCATCAACAGCACTATATCCTCACTCACCTCGTCTTCCCTCATTGTCCAGTCTCGTTAAACTTTTGTGTGTTGAACTTGGTGGACCCTTCCCTTGCGATACTTTTTCCAGCGTTCTACTCCGTTGATATTCCCCAGCAAAGATCTCCGGCGTTTGTCTCCTGTGTTCTCCTCTGCCTTATGTTCACCTGATGTCTGTTTATGTGCTCACTGCTGATAATAAACACCCTGACACCCATAACTCTGTTCATAAGTGTTATGCAATCACCCTGGTATCCTGAACGGGGTTCATAACACTTATGAACCACTGATAACTTCTAAATAACTGGTTTGTAAATGATGTAATATTTGATAATACTTGAAATGATAAATTGATCATTAATAAAGTATTTACACATTATAGATATGCTTATAAATCAAGAAAAAGCATGTAAATCTGTGTTTATAAACTGCTTATTAATGTCTATTAATGCTTTATAAATGCTTAATTAACTATTTACTAATTCTTAACTAATGATTTATAGCATGCAGTTATTATAAAGTGTTACCATAGTAATACCTACTTATAAATAAGTATAAATGGAGCTATAATTCATTCATATAATCCATTAAGCATGGCCTTCATAGAAAGTTTTACCAAAATTTTACTGTGATTAGATTTGACGTTATTTTGAAGTGACGTAACACTTACTTTGAGAGAATCATAGCAACAGTTTGGAGAGGGCTCAATGTCCAGGTGATTGAAAGTTAGCTGGATCTGATACCCCAGCGGCACCTCCAGGTCCCACTGTTCCAAGATATCTGCTGGATATGGTTGAGGGTACTGTGGAGAAGACACCTCTCCAAACATGGCCGGCTCACATTCACACACATTCACACATGCCCACAGCAGGCTGGATCAGTGTGTTTTGGTAGGACAAGGATACAGACAGAGATCCAAGAAGTTCTTAAACATGTTCTGAGATGGTTTAAAACATTACTCTCCATCGAGGATTAATAAAATAATAATGTGGATGAACATAAATTCAGATGAAACATGATAAAAAGAGAACTTACCAAATTATTAATACTTTCCCAGCCATGACAGACATGCAGATGTCAATAGCACCTTCACTAAAATTATAAAGCAGTTCTTTTTTTCTCTGCAGTTTTTATGTGGCTACAATTGCAATGCCTCTTTCGTGGCAGAGAAAGGGTATAACAATCATGATAATATAAACATTTATTTGATTTGGCAGTGCAACAAAATCCATGACCCACGATGTACTTTTTAGCCTGTTTACAAAATGGACAAGGGTTAAAGTCTGCAGAGATGTTTTTGAGCACTACTATTGCGTAGGCCTAATTTGTGGTTTGTTTACAGTATGTTGTGTCCTCTCATTAATTTTCTTTTGCAAATGGACATTAAGAGGTTCATTTTTCAAGAATCCCTAGGGGACAATTTCTGCATATTGTATATTTTAATAGTAAGATTCTAGTTTCAGTAGGTCTTGCAATTATATGAGAAAGAGTTTATCTGACATGTATAGTATGTATAAGATTCACCTGCATTTTGTTTCATTTTCCATGATCACATGTATCTATGATGGTTTAAGAGGAACATTTGAGCTCCTCTTTGAGGATGGTTGCATAACCAGTTTAGACTTTGCGTCAAAACGCTACAGCAACACTTTACAATAATAATATGGACTAATATGCATTAACTAATGCACAGATAATCACATGTTAATGTATGAAGAACTAAACAATCAATTAATGATTACTGCATCAGCAACTAATACAGAGTCAATAGATTAAGTATTAATCATGTATTAATTCCTTAATAACATATAGTATTAACTAATAGTGTAAATTACCACAATTGGCTATGTACTTCAACTTACAGTTGCCTGCTTTAATTAATCATTAACTAATGATTTGGAAATGTGTCATTATATGACTTTACTTGTTGAGGCACATGATTATTAAATATGTCATGATGATTATGGGTTTTGACATTCCCTCTAAAGGTCTGTGAGACAGTTTTACATGCAGTGAATGCAATGTCAGAAAATGTGTTTAAAGGATGGGTAAGTTGGTATGCACACAAATATCAACACACCAGAATCTGAACTACTGACCGCTGTTACGTGTTTAAACTGGCCGCGACCATTATCACATCATGCCTCAACAGTTGCCAACACTGGACATGACAGACCATTGCAAGTCAGTTTGTCCTTCATAACGAATAGCACAAGAGCAAGAGAATAAAATGTTAATGTGTGTGAAGTGCTTAAAATGAATAATTAAACTATTTTATTCACAACATTTGTAAATGCAAAAAAAAACTGCATTGGGTAATCAATTATTTGAAGTTTAAAGACGTTTATTAGCATTCTATTTAAATTACATAATAATTAACGGATCATTTAAACATTAACAAGCATATTATCTCATAGATATTTAAATATTTATTTACTAATGATCCGTTAAGCATTACATAATGTTTCTTAATTATTTATTAATGAAGCTTTTAATCAATGTAAACCATCTGTCAAAATATGGTCTGTCAAAAACCATCTGCATTTGTAAATGAAAAAAAAAGTGCTTCATCATATGGATTGAAAGTTTAATGACATTTGTAAGCATTTCAATTTCCATTAAAAGGCTCATGAACTGCGTTTTTTTATTGTTTTATGATGTTTCCTGGGGTGCACTTATAATGTTAGAATGCTTTTTACATCAAAAACTGTCATAATTGATAATGAAAGGCATATTTCCTACCCTGATTTAAGCCCTCTGCTCTGAACGCTCTGTTTTAAACGCCACTGATAAACTCTCTGTTTGATTGACAGCTGCAGCACGCCCTGCTCAAACGATTGCAAAGGGAGCTTTCTTTGATCGCTTTCTTTATAGAATTGAATCACTGTTAAATAACAGATTATTTTCATCCTACTAAGAGAAACAACGCAAGCTTATGTTTAGTCACTGGTCTGATTTACTGACACACAGACAAAGAACATCTGATTACATGAATGATTACATTTCAGATCAGGCATTAGAATGAACACAGTCCCGGCACAATATTTTGTAATCCCCAAAGGCATGTTTATTGCTTTGTAGCTCGAAGGTTTAACACTAGGCCTATGTTACATCAAGCGGCAACCTCCCGCAGTTTCTCTTGAAGCCAATACGGAAGTGACTTAAACTGCATTTCATCGACTGGCCACTAGAGACAGGCTCCAGAAGGGAGCAGAATCTCATTGAGCACCATGTTAAAATGACCAACTTTACAGCAGAATAAAACATGTCTACAGCCTGGTGCAAATTGTGATTTTGGTCTATACAGCTAATTTTGCTGTGAGGGGGAGGGGGTCAATTTTTTTATAATCATTTATTTACATTATATAAAGCATTAAAGTGGCCACTTTGAGTGACAGGTGGATAGCCATTTATCTGCTGTCTGTTAGTCATCGCGTCACTTCAGCTCCGCCCACGTCCCACCATTTTGCCCATTTTCTGTTACCTGGGATGGCGACGGCCAGCTCGACCCTACTTTACGCTTCAAAACTGCTCATCAGAATCCTATGGGTGACGTCACGGACACTACGTCCATATTTTTTTACAGTCTATGTGTTACATGCGCGAATCGGTGGGCGGGGCTAAACAGGCAGTAATGAAGTAGGCATTGATATTCTTCTGCTGAGGCGGTGCTTGCCTCCCTTTGACGTCATAGATCCCCACTTTGAAAAACCTGTCGTTTGCTGGGCCTGGTGTCTATAAAAGATTTTCTTTGACTAACAAGGAAGTTTTCATCTCTGATATTCTTATATTAACATGACCGTTTATTTATCAAAAACTCAAGGGAAAGTTGATTTCTCAATTCATCACCCCTTTAAGTAATTATCTGCTGATAACTATGTAATGTTTGTTAATGATTTATTAATGAAAGTTATTATTATAGTGCGTTACCAATTAATGGTTTAGTTCTTCATGAGGCATACATTAACACTGTGCATTAGTTAAGCATGCATTAATGCATATTAGTGCCCCTGTATTGTAAAGTGTTACCAACTTTATTTTTACCCAGAAGGGGGAGATAAAGTTATAAAATAATCATCTTTGCTATAGTTCGACAAATTGGAAAAGACAGTAATAGGCTCCAATTTTATTTAACTGAATTATTGCCTGCCTGAAATACAAAACTTTTTTTCATTATAAAATCGTTTTATTCTAAATCTTTTTGACCATTATGCACACAATGGAACATCAGGTGTCATTAAACACTGATATTGTCTCGACTTGCACAGCGTATACTAATTATTTGCCATTGTTTCTCTGATCCAGTCCAGGTAGTTCTGCACTTTTGTGTAGAAACCTTTAGAGACTTCATTGCCACATCTTTCAGGACCCCATGACACAATGCCCCTCACCTCGTAGGCCTGCTCTTTACTTCCATAGCCCAACATGGGGAAGAACAGAGGACCTCCACTGTCACCTTTACAACTGTCAACACTTTTAACATCGTCTCCAGCACAGAACATGTTATCAGTGGCGGGCAGATTCCCTGGATCACACTTGTCAAGAGTATATTCCTGAACATGCCCATAACGTAAACGTTTACTTATTAAGCGCTCCTCAAACCCTCCAAAACCTGATATTGTACCCATCGTGCCCTCCATTACAGGTTCATGTGTTTTGTTTGGCAGACACACTGGCCTGATGTCTGGACCGAGTGGCACCTTGGCAGACATTTTGATCAGGGCAATATCATTGTCAAAATTGGTTGGATTACCACCCAGACCAACCCTATGATAATTTGGGTGAATTATGATCTTCTCTGCCATCATAGTGACTGGGTTTTTGTCATCATTGTCAATTATTCCTCCAAGCCAAGTCATGTTTTTATTTTCATATCCATCCACTACATGAGCAGCTGTTAGAGCCCAGTAATCACTGATCAAAGATGCACCACCTCTGGTATATGTTTTATGGAAGAGCTGCCAGGGAATCTGCCCCAGACTGGCTGGCTTCCCACCAAAGACTCTGCCACCAGAAGAGACCTCTGTATTCATTCCACACACTAAAATATATAAAATAAAATACAAATTATAAAAAATTATATATATATATATATATATTTGCACAAGTACAAAACATGTATATAAATATCTTTTTATCGGTCTGTCAAGCCATAATTATTACCAGGATAACAAGGAGGAATAACATCAATGTTGTTGTCTTCTGTCCATTTCCGGTTTACTGAACACCCGTATCTTACTACACAGGAGAAGGAAAGAAAGAAAATTAGCTTTCAAAGTCTGGATTTGTCACTCACAAGAATGAAACTGGATTTTGTACAGTCTGACCTTTAGGAGCATCCTTAAAACTGTAGTAAGGCTCATTGCAGTGATACTCTATGACAGAGAGAAATTCGTTGTTTTCTCCACTGATAAACTGAAAGGCTCCATTTGGCAGTGGCTTTGGATCTCCACAGTCAATAACTGCAATGACACATAGGAACAACATGATGAATGGATGAAATGTAGAATGCAAAATCAGGTGATGTGTATTTACTCACTCTTGCACTCTGGCAGTGTCAAATGCCATTGTCCATTACTCTGACATATGGACTTAAAACTTGCAATCTCTTTCTCTCCCTGAGAAAAATTAATTCATGTCACATGTTGCTAAGGCCATCATCAACAGATTTCCTAGTTTACTATACAAACCACATTCTTAGTTTTACCATCAGTATGATTTTTACATGCATTTTTTACATTAATCTCACCATCATGAGCTTGTATCCTGGGTTACAGTGCACTTGAATGTAGTCTCTGTACAAGTACTGGCTAAAATATGGTCTAACTCTTCCATTGCTGATGCTGCCCGGATGTGGACACTCCACCCCTTTAAAAGAGATGTGAGGACATCAGAGTAATAAACGTAAACAGAGATTTTTGTAGATTTATAGTGATTCGTCAGTGTTCTGATATCATAATCCTATTTTTCACTCTCTCACTCTGTGTGGTGTAACGTAAGCTCCACCCCTGGCTTTGTCCGTATCTGTCGGTGTGATACTCCAGCTGGACGGAGTGAGTGCTCGTGTTCAGGACGCCAGGGCTTATTCCTCCGCAGTACTTCTGATCTTTTCCTAGGGCAGACACCTGAGAAAAAATGAAAAGCAAAAATAATCCTAAAACATGTATTCATCTGAAGATAGGCAGACATTTATAGCAAAACATACTTGCAACCAGTGGAAGAGGCAGGTTGGTCCTTGATTGTAGACCTGCTCTATATGGAAGGTCTGGCTAAAGTTGAGGGTGATAATGAAACCTGGCTGCACAGAGATGCTGTAGACACAGTCCAGATTCTGCGGGGACATGTCTGGGTAACCAGGACTGGAGATGGTCCCCTCTAGTTCACTGTGCACCCCACCTCCACAGTCCACTAGCACAGGGAGGAAACACACACCACTTGCTATAGACCTTTTGCAGCAGAGAAACAAGCGACCAGCCATCTTTAGAATTTGTCTTTGAATGTCCGTTTTTGCGGTAGCTCTGTATATTTCTATGGCATCGCTGTTGAAGTGTAATGTTATAACAAATGTCAGTAGATCAGGAAGATTTTAAAATGAGTGGTTCTTTCATAAATCCGTATCTTACCTTCATCCTGTGGAAATACAAACAAAATACAAAAGAAAGAACACAACGAGCGCAGCACTGAAAAGTACAAGGTCTATAAGCTTATATAAGGTCTATAGTTTTTGGTTGTTTTTTTCCAGCTGGATCTAAAGTTAGACTATGGTTTATAGTGTCAGTGCTATTTTGGTATTGTTTACATACTATGATAGTTTTTATTAATATTTTGAATTAGCTTTTTTCCATTTTAATTTTAATTTTAGTTGCATTTTTAGTAAGTTTAGTAAGTATGTTATGTGCTTAAGTCCTTTTTATTATTTTAATCATTTTTTAAAATCAATTTATATATATATATATCAACACATTATTATAACTATATTTTAGCTTTAGGCAACATTTATTATTTTCATTTAGTTTAAGTTTATCATCTAAATTATATTTTGTTTCAGCTTTATTTTAAATAACAAAAATGTTTTTATTAGTTTTATATTTGATTATCAATGAACAATCATATCCTTGGTTTTTATATTGTTTTTACACTCAAAAAAAAAAAGGTTCTATATGGCACCAAAAATGGTTCTTGTCTCGTAATCCTAGGGGAACATTTTTTAGTGCTATATAGCACCAATTTTGGTGCTTCAGTGGTTCTTCAGCGGTTCTTCAGAGGTGCTATAAAGCACCTTAGTCAAAGAAACGGTGAAGAACTGGTGAAGAACCACTGAAGCACCAAAATTGGTGCTATATAGCACTAAAAAAGGTTCCCCGATTACGAGCCAAGAACCATTTTTGGTGCCATATAGAACCTTTTTTTTTTTAGAGTGATATATTACATTAATCATATGACTGAATTGTTTTATTATGCTGTTGTTTTGATGACTTTACATTAGAATGCAATGGTTAAATGCAGAAATCTATATAAAAATTGTAGATAAACCATTTAAAATCACGACAAAAATGTAACACCTTTTAGAAAACTAAAAACGATCACCAACCTCCATAATCAATATAAAAAGCATGGTGAAAATGTAAAGATCATGGCGCCTGGACTGTTATTATTGAACACACTCACAGGCACAGGTGCGATGGTCAGTCCTTAGCGTGTAACCATGGTGACAAGCACACAGGTAGGAGCCAAGAGTGTTGAGGCATATCTGTGAACATGGTGGATCTTTTACCACACTGGAAGACGAACACTCATCTATGTCTTAGGGAACAAGTAAGGATATAAAGCGTTAAAAGATGTACACAAAAGATTATAGTGTTAATACAGCACTGATATTGTAGCATATTTCATTAAATAACAACATACGACACGAGCAACAGTGCTGTTGTGAAACTGGTGCAATGTATCAATAATAAAAATGGGAGTTGCAACTGGTTAAGCCACTGTGGTTCTTATATAATAAATGACCTGCGCCTCAGATGCCTGATGTTTGGAAAAACAATTAATTCGGTAGGGCTAAATGTGTTTCCATCTTAGTTTAATGCACAAATCTTCTTATTTTATTACAAAATATATCTGTGTTAATTTAGCACACACATTTTTTAATTGCATTTTAAAATTGTATGCACATCGTGGTGTTTCCATCCAGCATTGTATTTATTTATTGCAATATCTCACAATTCAAAAATATGTTGATGGAAAATGTCCAACTGACAGTCTGTATTGAACACACAAACACAAGCTGTGTCTCATTTTGAAAGGCTGCGTCCTCCAGAGGTCACATTCGAAGGCTGCATGCGTCATCAAGGCTGTCTCATTTCAGAAAAGTAAGTAGGACACTCCGAATGCGACCTTCAAATGTGCCCTTCTTTTCAGGTATTCGGAATGTGCATGATGTGTATCCTTCACTGCTGCAGATAACCCACAATTCTTTGCGTCGCCATTAACAACCATCATGTTTTTTTTAAATATTATTTGAAAAAATGGTGACGCCGGCAGATATACATGCAAGCGAAGATGTGGTGTTTAAACGTATAGTTTCCAGCTTGTTTTTGTTTTTAAGCTGTATTACCTCAAATCGATAGTTGTGGTAAACAGTTTAGTGATTTTTAAACATTTAGAACTACTTTGCTGTCAAGGCAAGAAGCATTGCATAGTCATTTTCAAGTTATACATAATTTTCATTCATATAACTGGTGTGAGTGCGCAGCCACTGTGAAAGTGTTGGAATATCAACGTGATACTTCCTGCCTGTGTGTCCTACGAAGAACGTCTCGTTTAATTCTGATTAAGAACACTCCGTAAACCGCATCCTTCACAGGATGTGTCCTCCGGAGGACGCAGCCTTCAAAATGAAATGAAATGAGACACAGCTACAGACGTGGAGTGATACAAACAGCTAAAAGCCAATCAAATTCAAGGACAGAGCTGTTGACATCCTGATAGAACATGTTTAGTAGAAAACATATGTACACAACACTAAATTGTTTGTAATATGCTTCAATATAACTCACCAACAGCCTGGTAGAATGCAGTGAATCCCAAGTGTGACTCGTGATTTGAGTCGTCTGTTAGAAAAACCAGCTGGAGACGGTTACCTGGAGCCAAGATGGGCTTTTCACCAGGGTGAAACCTGTCTGTGGAATTCTGGCCACAGAACTTACCCAGAACCTTCTCATCAGACACAACCTGAACATAAAAGAACCACATGTGCTGAGGTATAACAAATAAATGACTTACTAAAGCCAAAGCGACAGTGGTCACAATCATGACATTTTCAGACCTAATTCACATCTAGTGCATAGAGCATGACTTTCTTTGGAGACGTTCCCCCACAACACAGTATCAAGTATGGATTGCGCAACATCTATAAGCGTCACTAACCGAGACAGAATCGTAATAACAGTTTGGAGAGGGCTCAATGTCCAGGTGATTGAACGTCAGCTGGATCTGGTAGCCTTGAGGCACTTCCAAGTCCCACTGTTCTTGGAGGTTCGCTGGATATGATTGAGGGTACTGTGGAGAAGACACTTCTCCAAACATGGCCGGCTCACATTCACACACATTTGCACATGCCCACAGCAGGCTGGATCAGTGTTTGAGTAATAAAAAAAACAAAACAGAAAAAGATCATAATTGTGTCATGCTGGAAGAAATCAGTAAATAGACACAGGATATTCTGAGATGGTTAAGAATTGTCAATGTCCACCAATAATTTGTTATTTAAATGGATCACACAATTGAATTATTTATATTGTAATACACAAAAATGTTAAGAATTAAACCTAAAAACAACGTACCAAATTAGTAGATGTATTCCATCCATAACAGACATGCAGATGTCAGTAGCTGTTTCAATTTACTGCTAATGCAGTCATGAGGTTTTCTTGTGATAAAGTTTATGTGGTTAATAATCACAAATGAGAGAACAAGAGTCTAAAAGTCATCAAAAAAGGTAAACTTGTTTGATTTGGCTATGGCAGAAAAGAGAGAGAGATGACAAATTTTCCCGTAAACCCTCAAACATTAAAGGCTAAAGTCTACAGAGATAATTTTCATGGATCTTTTCTTTACAGATCATGTTTCCACCTTTGTCAGTTACAAAGAAAGTGTTTTTTTCTATAATTTGCTGTTTAAGCATCGCAAGTGGGCATCGAGTTTAAAAGTCACAATAAAAAGGTTTATTTGATTTGGCTGAAGAGGAAAACAAATCTAGAAAGGCAAAAGTACGAGGCATGGAAAAGAAAAAAGAGAGATGTGGCAGGCTGAGGAAACATGTGAGCTGTTATCATGCTGGTTTACTCATGAAATAAATCTTAATTTATATATAAAAAATAAGAATAAAAAAGTATTTATATTAGGCAAAAAAGAGTGAACATTTGTGACAAGTACAAAAGAGACTGAATGTCTTTATATGTGAAAATGGTTTTATTGGGGACTTGAATCATTTATATATAGCAGATTAGATATAGTAGACAGAGACTTTTCTGATGTGCATTTTAATAACAACTGGTGTAGGTAAATATCATTTTAGTGTGCTGATGTTAGTTTTTTTCAATGGTTTCTTTGATCCAATCCAGGTAGTTTTGGACTTTAGTATAGTAGCCCTTAAAGCTTTCATTTCCACAATCAGAAGGACCCCATGATACAATGCCTGTAAGACGGTAAGGCTTGTCTGGAGACCCATAGCCCAAACTGGGGAAAAACAAAGGACTCCCACTGTCACCTTTACAACTGTCTACACTGCTTCCTCCAGCACAGAACATGTTATGGGTGACAGGAAGACCTCCTGAAACACACATTTCAAGTGGATATGTCTGAACAAGTCCATAAAGCAGATGTCTACTCATTTTACCTCCTTTAACTCCACCAAAACCTGAGATTGTGCCCTCTGCCACAGGTTCATCTGTTTTCTTTGGCAGACACACCGGCCTGATGTTTGGACCGAGTGTCACCCTGGCAGACATTTTGATGAGTGCAATGTCATTATCAAAGTTGTTTGGCTTTCCTTTACCAACTCTTTTATAATTTGGGTGAATTATGATCTTCTCTGTCTCCATAGTGACTGCGTTTGTGTCTTGACCATCAATTAGTCCCCCTAACCAATTCATGGTTGTTTCTTCATATCCATCCACTACATGAGCAGCTGTTAGAGCCCAGTAATCACTGATCAGAGATGCACCACCTCTGGGAGATGACTTATGGAAGAGCTGCCAGGGAATCTGCCCCAGACTGGCTGGCTTCCCACCAAAGACTCTGCCACCAAAAGAGACATCTGTATTCATTCCACACACTAAAAGAGAGAGATAGAAATAGGAAATATATGAAAAAGAGATATGAAAGATAACCAAGTAAATTTGGGTTTATAGGTGTATTTAGGATGACTGAGTACCTGGTTCACATTTAGGCAAATCTTCTGTTAATGTTTGACCACTCTCAGACACCCAATTACCTTCAGCATTACAGATAAAATTACCTGAGGAAAGGGAAGACAGACAAAGTCAGACAAAGATGTGGAACCAATTACTCTTTTATCAAGAATTACACCAATAATGTTCACATAAACCATACACATCTCACCAGTTTTATCCAGTTGATAATATTGAGATTTACACTTGAAACTGATTTGTTTCAGATACGTTGTTGGAGGATCTTTTTCTGATAGCTCCACTAATTCAGGAAGCTCTGGACTGCCACAATCCACGGCTGTGGAGGAAAACAAGAAGAGGTTTTTTTTTTTATAATTTTTTTTAAATGACACTAACAAATTTCAGCTTCATGCTAAAAAAGCATTTTGGATGTGTCTACAAACCTAATGAACTGCCTAGACATCTACGATATA
The DNA here is from genome assembly GCF_949357685.1 of Gobio gobio. Taxonomy (NCBI): domain Eukaryota; kingdom Metazoa; phylum Chordata; class Actinopteri; order Cypriniformes; family Gobionidae; genus Gobio; species Gobio gobio. The sequence goes on from NC_137108.1 coordinate 32,699,322, forward strand.
CAGTTATACAATAGATTGTGAATGATAATGAACCTATACAGTATTGTTATTGTGGGCACTCCAAAATATTGTGAATAATTATTTAGCACAAATGCATTTTAAGAATACTTTTCCATCAACCGGTTTAAATGTGCAACACTGCATGCGTGCTGTGTCAAAAAGAGGCATGTGCATGAGAAGCACTAAAAGAAAATGCACTCTCACTTTCTGACAGTAAATGGCACTGATGGAACAGCAGAAATGCAGGCGTTAACCCCAAAGCAGCTGCTATACTTTGTTTCTGAAGAGCATTTAAATGTTTAAAACAGCCATTCAGATTTTTGTATTTGCAATGGTGTTCATCATAGCACCAAATACTTAATAGGCTATTTAATTTTTACATTTGAATCTGGACTAAAACATGTCCTAGATATTGATTGAAAATTTTCTGATTCTTTATTATTGTTCAGTAACACTTACAATAAGGCTCCATTAGTTAACATTTGTTCATTCATTATTTAACATAAGCTGACAATGAAAAATACTTCTAAAGCATGTATTAATCTTAGCTAATGTTAATTCCAACATTTACCAATACATTATTAAAATCAAAAGTTGTAACTATATTATTTAATGCACCTGAGCTAACATGAACTTACAATTATCAGTTGTATTTTTTTAAACTAATGTGATAACTTCAGTAACAAATGTAATTATTGCTCATTTTTACTATTAGTTAATGAATTAATTAATGCAACCTTATTGTAAAGTGTTACCTATTGCTCTTTATAATTCTTTTACACTTTAATCTGTTTGAAACATTTGTTGTGTATTGTATTGTTTTATAGTATTTAAAGGGTTAGTTCACCCAAAAATGAAAATTCTGTCATTAATGACTTACCCTCATGTCGTTTGACACCCGTAAGACCTCCGTTCATCTTCGGAACACAAATGAAGATATTTTAGTTGAAATCCGATGGCTCAGAAAGGCCTCTCTTGGCACAATGCACTGTACACTCTCAAGACCCATAAAAGGTACTAAAGATGTCATTACAAAGTCCATCTCACTACAATGGTTCTATATGATAACTTTATGAAGCGACGAGAATAGTTTTTGTGCGAAAAAAACCCTAAATAACGACTTGTATAGTGATGACCGATTTCAAAACACTGCAATCATGAAGCTTCGAAGCGTTATGAATCATTGAGTCGATTCAGCGGTTTGGATCGCCAAAGTCACGTGATTTCAGCAGTTTGGCGGTTTGACACGCGATCCGAATCATGTTTCAACTTGCTGATTCATAATGCTTCAAAGCTTCATGATGCAGTGTTTTGAAATCGGTCATCACTATACAAGTCGTTATTTAGGGATTTTTTGCGCACAAAAACTATTCTCGTCGATTCATAAAATTATTGTTGTAGAACCGCTGTAGTGACATGGACTTTGTAACGACGTCTTTAGTACCTTTTTTGGATCTTGAGAGTGTAAAGTGCATTGTGCCAATGGCCTTTCTGAGCCATCGGATTTCAACTAAAATATCTTCATTTGTGTTCCGAAGATGAACGGAGGTCTTACCGGTGTCGAACGACATGAGGGTAAGTCATTAATGACAGAATTTTCCTTTTTGGGTGAACTAACCCTTTAAATGTTCAGAGTTCTTTTTGTTATAAGAAAAAAAAAAGTTAAAAAGTTAAACCTGTTGATATCACCTTTTTTGCAACTTATTTCAATATTGTGATAATACCATATACCGTAATAAAAGCTTCAGCAATTATCGTGACATCAAAATTTGATACCGTCACATGCCTAGAGCAGCCAAACATTTTCTGGGCATTGGTGTGCCCACCACATGAAAGCTGTTTCAAATGGCTACTTAGCAAATTTGTGCTAGGCAGCTGTTTTGTGAGCTTGTAACATCACATCACATTAACTCATTAACTGTATATAGGGAGAACGGTAGTGAAGACAACCCATTTAATTCTAAGGATCAAAGAGAGGGTGGACAATTATCAGGTCAAAATATAAGATGTCTTCCCAGAAAGCAAGAAAAGAAGACATTATAAGGCGGCATTTTCTCACGTTCACAGGGGATAACAGGACTCCACTCTCCATTCTTCTGGCATGTGGTTTCATACTCGACCTCAGCTGATTCCTTCTGTGATACAAAGATTGACTCATAAACTACCGTATGTGCTGACTGCTATCATCTAACTGCAAAAGCATACTACCCAAATTTAAGGTAATTCAATTTCAATGTATTAATTATTAAATTATGCATAACTTTTTTTCTAAATAAATTATTTATTTATACATTTCTATTAATTATACAATTCATCTAAATCTAATCATCTTGGTTTTAATCTATATTTAAAAATACATTTTATAAAATGTTTCTCAACAAACCCATAACATTAATCTGCAGTTAAAACCAATCAGCCTGAAATACTTACCAATTTTAATACATATCCATTGTCACACTTCACTTTAACCTTGTGGCCCGTGGGATATTTGGAATCAGAATGCTGTGAAATCAGACTAGATGTTGGCGTCACAGGTCCAGCACAATTCATCTCTGAGAGAAAGAAAATAAACAACAATTCAACATGTAAATAAACAATTCACAGCAATTTTCAATCAATATTCATATCAGTGGTATATCAACGATGCAGGGTAGTAACTGATTATATGTAATCCTGGATTACGTAATCAGATTCCTGAAATTACATACTTGTAATTGGATTATATTACATTTTATAATACTTGTAATCAGACTACAGTTACTTTTTTATTGATTACATGATTACTTAATATTCACAAAATGGCATGATTCTCCCTAATTCTCCTAATTTGTTCTTTTAAATTTTCCTTTCTAAAAAATAATTTAGCGTAATTATATGTTCAGAAATTCTTCCAGTTTTGTGGGATTGCGCACACAAGATTGGCCGCGTAGTTAGGCAGCTATGGAAACTGAGAGGCCACATAGCAGAAACATTTGATTTAAAAAAAAATTTAAGATAAAATGAATTATAAGCTTTTCATCACTTTACTAACTCCCTGCAGCTCCTACACAAACGCCAGCATGAGAAAGCCTGACATGTTTAACACACTTCACATTGTTGATAACAAAGACTGGAATAACTTTTCTCTCTCTTCGCATTTTTAAATCAATATGTTACAAGATTATTCCATTCGAATCAATGTGATAAACGAGTTAGGTCAAAAGTAATCTAAAAAGTAATCAATTTATATAACCTCCCTAAATGTGTAATGTAGGCTAATAGATTATGTTACTAACTACAATCTTCATCATGGAATATGTATTCAGTAATGGATTACAGTTTGTAAGTAATCTACCCAGCACTGTCCATCAAAATGGGTTTTTCAATGGCAGATTCTCAGATTGTTACATTTGGTTCCATGAACTTCCACCAATCCTGAATATGCAGTTTATCCTTGCGTAATTTTAAAGATAGGGGGCAACAACCACACCTCTCACTCTGTAGCTGAGGCTAAATCCTCGGTTTGCTCCTTGATGGTCTGTCCTGAAGATAATCTCAACATGTTGAGACCTTGTGAGGAAGAACGGAGGAAGATCCCTTCCACAAAATGTCCTAGCATCACCAGAGAGAGGTTTTATCTAAGAGGAATGGGTATAGAAAGACAGAAAAGGTCAATGAGGAGAAATACAAAGAAAAAGAGACTATGTTTAAATATTGTATAAAAAAAAAACATACAGTTAATGAGTCGGTACACTGTCCATTCTCTTTCATTTCCACATCAAACACGCCTGTGAACGTCAGCTCAAACTGCAGACCTTCTTCTACAGCCAGAGTGTAAGAACACATAGCGTTTTCAGGGTACGGCTCGGGCCAGCCAGGTGATATCAGCACACCTTCTCGAGAGCCTTTGCGATCTTCATTACAGCTAACTAACAGACAGACAGAAAGAAAACAAGATGTGTCACTACCTGCTATATAACTAATCAAATTAATCACAACTAATCACATATATAAATATTTGTTGAGAAAAGCCCCCATTAGCAGATTAGGTATAGTAAATTACACATTTTAAAGTAAATTGTTGAATAGACATTAGAAAATGGTTTTAGAAGTCAATATAATGTTTTATTATATATCATCGAAGCCTATCATTGACTTGAACAATACATTTTTTGATCAAGAGATAAAGACACCTCTTTACCATCTTCAAGAACACCTGTTCTAATTGGCCTTCAATGTTTTAATCATTCATCAGCTGGAAATAAATGTCTGAAAGGGATTCCAAAAATATTGTTCCTCTGTGTCCCTATTCTGTTATAGAATTACAATGATTATTAATATATATATAGATATTATTATAGATATATATAGTTATAGTGTATGGTGATGATTGTTTAGCACTTAGAGAAAACTTTAAGAAAATATACAAATGAGATTTTCTTTTGTTCAAATTAAAATCAATATTTCATGTCCATGTATTTATTTATGTTAAGTAGTCAAGTAATTTACAGGATAATAAAAATAATGGATTTTACATTCGACCACAACCATTCATTACCTTGGCAGGTGTGCTTATCGGGGTCAAGGATGTAACCTGGTCTGCAGAAACAGCGATAACCTCCAATGTAGTTATTGCAGAGTTGGGTGCATTCATTATCAGGGTCCTTACACTCATCAAAATCTAAAAGTCAACAGGATTTGATGTTACATAACACACAAAGTTTATGCCAATCTCATGTTAATATTGAGTATCTATAGAGTAGTATTGCATCCTTCATATCTCCCAAAGAGTCTTTAGTTTTATTATATTTATTAAAAGCCAGATACTCTGTACTGATTGTTTCCGGAAAACAGCCGAGTTCGTGGAGGAGTGCAGTAGGCGTAGCTAAAGAGTCAGGAGCGCACACACAATACATCATGGCATTATCCCTGGATAACTTTCGATCACTATAGGTTTGTGTGATTTACATTATATGCACTTACACGTCAATTGCTAACAAAACACAGACATTTGATGCAGTTTAACTCACCACCTGCGGTTTCGAATCATGACCGTGAAAAAACAAACACACGTGCAGAACTCTGTTGCTGCTCCGGAAAAATAAACTGCATCCACTGTTTCCTTAACGCTGGGTTATTTGGGAAGCTGAACATGGTTATCTTTCCCTCACAACCAGAAACACACTTCTTTAGTGACATTGTTCGTGGTCTAAAAACAAAATGACAGCGCTGCTGACCGCTTCCGTAACCAGAACGGAGCTCGTTGCTCTTGCTCTCGCTCTGGTTGATGTGCGCACACGCTCATCCGGGAGAAGTGACTATACAAGAATTTCCGCCCTTTATGATATCATACAGGGCCGTACTCTGAAAAAAACTTTACGAAACTTATTTGAATCCTGAAGGAGTGTATTTGGCACAGAAATACTCCGTCATACATCCAACTTGTTTTTTGAGTTTCATGAGAATCCAACTCTTTAACAGTGTAAATAATTCAGAATGCATTAAATAGCATTAGAACCCCCCTCCTCCTTTAAAGCAATGGCTAACAACATTCTCAATGACCCACAATCTCATATCCTTTCTGCCCTGCAGACAGTGTATTACTCATAATCTGTTACTCACCCTGAATGGCATAAAAGCCTCGAAATCCAGTATGTCTCTCAGGATTCGAGTAGTCTGCGAGAAATGAAACAGAAAGACAACCGCCAGGGAAGGAGTGAAGGAAAGGGTTGATAGATGCCTGCAGCTCCTTCATGGACTTTCGTCCACACAGATTGAAAAGCAGCTCATCATCTGCAAATACCTGGACAAAAATTGTTGTTACTTACAAAGACACAAATTATAAATAACTGATGTAAAATATACACTGCAGAACATTGTATTTTTCACACAAAGACCTTTAACATAAAACTGCACTTCTATGTGCGCACAGATACAGTATAAGTTTTGGGAAAAAAACACACACACCTTCAAGGAATCGTCCTCACACTCAAGGCTTTCTTCCAGGTCCAAATGTATGAGAGTGAGAGTGATTTTGTGTCCGGTCGGAGCACACTCTTTCCAAGTCAGGCTGGAATCAGGGTCATACCCTCGTGGGTGTCCAGGAGACTGCACCCATCCAGCCAACGGCACTGACCCACACACGGGAAGGAGAAGGACAATAACACTGGACAGGGAGGGGGAAAGTCAGAAATAAACAAATTCATAATGGAGAATGAGGCAGAAAATAGTTGAGTAGAAATGAAGCAGAAAAGACAATAAAAACAAATTCAGAGCATAGCATGTAGCGATTAGATTAGATTAAGATGATAGACAGATAGATAGATAGATAGATAGATAGATAGATAGATAGATAGATAGATAGATAGATAGATAGATAGATAGATAGATAGATAGATAGATAGATAGATAGATAGATAGATAGATAGATAGATAGATAGATAGATAGATAGATAGATAGATAGATAGATAGATAGATAGATAGATAGATAGATAGATAGATGTGAACATCACAGATAATTATGTTAACATCATTGGATAGATGCAATATTTGGAAAAATGACTACATGTAGAGCAATACATACCAGAAAACAATCATGATGAGAAGTGTTAAAACTCGCTCTCTCTCTTGTTTCTGCACTTTCACTTTCATGCTCTGTTTGCATCATCATGTCCCAGCCCACTTTTCCCCTAAAAACAGTCAACATACTTGAGTGTACGAGTGTTTCTCAACATCTGTCAGTGGGCGTTCACCCTGGACTGAGATGAACTGTAGTGAAGATGTAGTGGCTGTTCCGGACAGAACATTGTTGTGGGCAGATACAAGCCTCATTTACATTATTTATAAGTTATGCAGTTATTCAATTATATAAGATTTGTATGTAATTGTTTATGTACAGTGGCCCCCAAAATGTATATGGAAACTTTTGAACACTTAACAAGATATCAACCCCCACATGAAAAAATACTATAGTATATTATAGTAAAATTACTGTAGTAAATACTATAGTGTTTTTGAACTGTACTATAGTAAATACTACAGTAAATTAACAAAGTGTAGTAAATACTTGATATACTAGAATATACTACAATTTACTGTAGTATCTTTACTATAGTATGGTTAAAAAACCCTATAGTATTTACTAGAGTAATTTTACTGGTATTTTACTATAATATACTATAGTATTTTTTCATGTGGGCCCAGGTAAACAAACGAAAGGTCTTGTCCCTTTTAAAAAAATAGCCTTTTTATCATTAATTTTATCTATTTGCTAATCTTCACTACCTTTTATATACCGGATAAAGAATACTGTCAAACGATACAATGATACATTAGCCTACATTAAACAATGCAATTATATATATAAATTTTTTTTTTTCATATTCTATAAAAATACATTTATTCTTCTTAATGTGTATTTTAGTGTTAATTGAGTTCAATTATTTTCACTCTAAAAGTCAACATATTTACTAAAATAAACAGTATTTCAGTTAACTTACAAATTGTGCTTGTCCGCAGATTGTTTATAACAGAAATGTGCAGCCAGAAATACATGGGCTAGCCTCCAATGCTAAAATCCATGCATGCACTTTGACCTGAGAGTTAGTACGCCCTCTGGTGTTAGAAATGAGGAAGAGAGGAAAGTGAGGGGTGGAGACATACAAAGAGGAAGAGACAGAACAGATAAATGGGAAATGGAAAGAAAGAAAGAAAGAGAGAGAGAGAGAGAGAGAGAGAGAGAGAGAGAGAGAGAGAGAGAGAGAGAGAGAGAGAGAGAGAGAGAGAGAGAGAGAGAGAGAGAGAGAGAGAGAGAGGGGAGGTATAGAGGGGAAAGAGAGAGATGGGGCACAGAGGAAGAAGAGGTTATCTGCACTGTATTGTTTGAATTTCTTTTCTAACAACCATTTACCGTAACAACCACACATAAAAGGTCAAATGGTGTCAAACATGTTGATTGAATTATGATATGTCGTTTAACAGGGGGGGTGTACTACTGTAGGCTACTATGTGAAATGTTAGTGGTGTATAGGGCTGTTTAGTTATTTGTTTTTATGTCGTGTCGTTACCTTTCTTCAATGCAACAGTACATTTAACAACTACATTACATGGCCAATGTTAATATTCTCCACAAATTGTTTAACATTACCAATTACTCAGTCTCACATATTTATACATTCGAAAGAGCTAAGCAAGCTTAAGACACCAATCAAAGGAAGTAAAAGTGTTTTAGCTTTAACACAAAAACAAGGAAGTAAAATGGTTCACTATTTACAGAGAGAAGTTTAGCGCAAGCCTTGAATCCCACTTCTGTTGTTGTTGTAAAGATCTTCAAGTTTTAACTGGGGTCAGGGGCGCAACAAAGTGTGCTAGGGGCTCTGAGTGAGGAAAAGTTTGTGTGAAAAAAATATTTAAAGGTGCAGTGTGTGAATTTTAGTGGCATCTAGCGGTGAGGTTGTGAATTGCAATAACCCACTTTCGACGCACATAGAAAAGCTACGGGGGCCAACCCAGGACAAAAATGAGAGAGCAGAGAGTGACTAGCACTCTGTAGAGCATTTTGTCTGTTTAGGGCTAGGCTACTGTAAAAACATGACGGCGCAAAATAGCGATTTCACTGTAAAGGGACCCGCGGCGTATGTAGAAATTGCTCATTCTAAGGTAATATTTTGAGGTCCACGGCATCAAAAAGTTTCAAAACAGAATGCAATATACCTCAGATAACACCATATAAAACAAGCCTGTTCTGCAGGGTTGCCAACTTTCACGCATTTGGCGTGACACGCTTTCAGACTCTGTCTCACGCTCTCACGCTGCCCAACTTAATCTCACGCCAAACTGCCAAACCTGCTTTTGATATTAAACAAAGTCTAAGCTTTTAGATTTGTTTAAGTTTTAATGCGAAATTCAAACAATAAATAGCGTTTTGGCGCTAATATGGCATAACAGTTAAAGCCAGAGTGTTGAAAAACGGAGATGTGACATGCTCTCTCATCTCGCGGGTGCGCGCGCGGTCACGTGCTCCACGGAGCTCTCAATACTTCTAGCGCTGTGTCAATGCATTTGAATGGCTTGATACACAACATCTCCACTTCAGGTGTTTGCAGCAAGTTTTGGTAAACAGTACAGCATAGTGTGCATTGATTATTACGTCAACCATACAGGATCGTTTTATTATAGAGAGTGATGGAGATGCAACATTGTTAACATTAATGTTAATGTTTTTCCTGTATTTAGCCCTCATACACTCATACACATTGATGGTCAAATGTGACCATACACCTTAACTATTTTTCAATTGAATAAATGTTCTATATTTTAGTTCAAAAATATGAATTGAATATTTTGAGATATTTTGGTAATAAATACTATCTGTGCAATAATTATGGTCCTGACCACTTAAAATATTTTTCTTCTAATATTTTTCTTATTTATATTACAATTAGTATTAAGGTTGAATTAGAGAATTCTTATTCAAAGAGGCAAATTAGAGTCATTTTGTGGCTTGAAAAATAATAATTTCCATTTGTAATGCCATTACCCACTGGTGCCTTTATGGCTCTTTAATCAATATACATGTATCTAATCTAGTTGCTCAAAAAAGTATTGCAGTTTTGCATTTTAAAGGGGTCATAGAATGACATTTTTGTGCAAGTTAATATGATTCTTTAGTGTCTAAATGAAAAGTTTGTAATATACTTTAATTAAAAATTCTCATTAGTATTGTAAGAAAACACTCAATTTACCTGGTCAAAACCAGCTCAGTTTTTAGCAAGTCATTTCAGTGTATGTGACTTTAAATGATAATGAGCTTTGCTCACCCCGCCCCCTCTGCTCTGTGGGGCGTTCGGTTCGACCCGACACAACACCACAACACATGTGGAGGGTTGCCTTGACAACATTTGAGGGTATATTTTCGAGAAATAATGGCAACGGGAGTCTCTGAAGACACATCTAAGCAACCTTATCATTTTGAACCGGAGTCGGACCAGGAACAGATGACGAACCCATCGAAGTTCGAACAGGACGTTTCTGAATGGTTGGTTAACGTCATGTCACTTTGATCTATCTTTGTACTGCCAGAGTAGTGTAGTTGCTATGTGTTTACTGATGTTAGTTAATTGACAGATTGATGTTATGTTATAAGATTTTTTTTTTTTACATTACTTCTTAATCAGTAACAGACACCGTTATAAACCATGTACAAAAGTAAGCTTAGTGTAGTGTTACCACGTTAACTTTATCACCCGAGTACACAGTTTGTAATAACAAACATAACGCGTTGTTCATTATAAACGTGGGATTATGAATTATATTGAGAACGTCATAAACAGAAAGCATGCCGTAATGTAACTTACCCTGTAAACATTAGCCTCATTCATCGTGAAGCGTGCAAGCGATTTACAAAGATTAATATAAAGGTTGATAAAACGTTACACTCACATCTTCGATCTTCCTGAGGTGCAGCAGGAACACGATCCTTTTTTCAAGAGCAGCTTATTAGCAAAACCTGCTTTATACTGACGCTCGTTTATAAAGCAGTCTGCTGAGAAATGATTGCGCAAACATTGACGTTGATCGGGGGGAATACTCCCTTCTAAAACAAAACTCAGCAGCCACTGGGTCTTCAGCGGTTCGGATTTAGGAACATCAAAACGACTGCTGTGTTCGTTATTACACCCAACAACACAACACCAAAATCGCTTAGACGCCATTCTGCTCCAGAGTATCAACAATGGCGGACTGATGACAGCTTGCTCAGGGCGGGTCTGTGTTGAAACGCTGCTGTCAATCAACAATCTTAGGAGGGGCGTACACCGTGTAACGTCACACGGTCAGACGGCTCGATTTGAGACAGGGGAAAATATATAAGGAGATTAAAAAAAAACACTGGATGTATTTTTATCAATATAGGATGGTTGTGTACAGGCACTGCCAACACACATTTCCGTATAATCAACTTGTAAAAGTGCATGTACCATTCTATGACCCCTTTAATAAATATTTTGATATGATCAAACACTAGATTTCTTTAAATGGGAAATTTTAAAATGTTAATAACGTACATATCCTTATTTCCTTATATGTAGGCCTACAGCAGGCTTTGAATTGATACTGAAATCGATATACGATATAATCTTAGGCTATATGTAGGCCTACAGCAGGCTATGAATTGATACTGAAATCGATATAATCGATATACGATATAATCTTATATGTAGGCCTACAGCAGGCTATGAATTGATACTGAAATCGATATAATCGTACGGTAATTGGTTAAGTACCCCCCCCCCCCCCCCCAAAAAAAGAAAAGAAAATCTCACTCCAACCTGATCTCAAAAGTTGGCAACCCTGCTGTTCTGTTCTTGATTTATTTGCTACCAATTATATGCAATTATTTTATAGAAATTTCTGTATACGGATTGTCCGTGAAAGTTTTTCCATTTTAGAGTTGAAGGAAATGTCCGTAACTATAACGGGAAATGTACCGGTAATTTTCTGCCAGTACATTATCCGTGTTTTTTTTTTTTTGTGTGTTCTTTTTACAGTGTAGGCCTATAGTTATGATATTTGTGGCTGCACCGGGGGTCCGTAATTACTAGGTTAAAGTTACTCCACTGAGGCTAATCATGAGCGGTCCATGAACGTCTATAAATAGGCCTATCTCTTCGATGTACTTGGGGGGCGGGGTTAAGGGGGCCGTACACATTTCTGGTGTTATTTTTGTGGTTGTGTGGGGCATTCTACAGCCCTTCATCAAACCTTTCAACACAGAGCCCACCTTAGATTGTTTTAATCAATCATAAAAAACAGATGAACGCAATCAGTTAATTAATTCTGATTGGGTGAGCAAGGCAAATGTTTGGGTGGGCTCAGCCCACCCCTGCCCATGCCTAGAACCGGCCTGATATAAAATCTGTGTGATGCCAACTGATGAGTTTGTTCACATCACTTGGTTCATTAAAACACCTAAACATGTAATTTTTAAGACAGCACATTTTGTCTCAACAACACGTTGGAGATTAGATAAATCATGCGAGGAAAGACCTTTTCCTACTAAAATATTAGATATTGGTATTTAGAAGGTCCTTGGTGCAACGGCATGGCAGCACTCAAATTAGAGAGTACAGTAATGATATGAAACTACACTGTTAACAGTTCTGACCAAATGAGGAAAAGAGTAGGAACACACACACACACACACACACACACACACACACACACACACACACACACACACACACACACACACACACACACACACAGTGTCTTCCACGAAAGTGTCTGTGGGTTTTCATGTCAGACCTCAATTTTTCTGACATTTAGATCACACAAATGTGTGATTTTCAGAGCAGATAACAACAAATACATTCATATTTTGCAAATAAAATACATAATGGATGTAGGTTTTTTTTTTGTTGGTGTAAATCCTAGCTGAGTAGAAACTTCTCTCAAACTTTTGACACCTCAATCATGCTAGTATTAAAAGTACTCATGATGATTTACTTTGGATGTCCTCAATAATGTTGACTGCTTTACTTAATACTATTTCAGAAAAATTTCAATCACACAATAAATTCAGGTCTTGTAATGTTGACATTATCTCTGTCAGCGCGCATGAACAGGAAGGAAGGCGAGAGAACGCGAGCACAAGAGCAGAGGGTGGATAGAGGTAGTGGGGCTTTCCATTGCATTGGGTAGAAAAAAAGAGTAACAGAGGGGTTAAGAGTGGGTGACGTAAAAAAAAAAAGCCACAAAGGAAAGAGAAAAAAGTACTCCTCTGCCTGCATCTGCCTGCAGCCGATAAACGGAGACACCACACAAAAAGTAAGCAAGTAAGTGTGACAGACAGACAGAAGAGAAAAGAGAAGAAGAAAACTGACACAATAGCATTACCAAATAATCATACATTTCTTGGTAACGTCAAGACATTTAGAATCACTTCAAGTTTCCATAATTGGTGTTAAGTGGTGTAAGCCAACAGGCTTCATATGACTGCACAAAACTATTCACACTGAAACGACCAAACCGAGACAACAGTGAAAGTAGCCGAGATGGGAGAAGTGAAATGCAATAAATGTCCGAAAGGTAAGATTTTCATATCATTACGCTACAAACTAGGCTGTATTTAATATTATAATATATTAAAGTCTGTTTTAATCATTGTTGGTCAAAATTTAGGTTCTATTTAAACTTTAAGCAACATTATGAAAGCAGTTCACAAATCAACATGTGAAAAAGACTGAACTTTTCTTTACTGTGATGTTTTACAGCGACATTATTTAAGTTAATTTATTTTCAATTTGTTTTGAGTTCGGTGCTAATTTAGTGACATAACTTCCCATACAATTGATTGTAAGGCACATCGTATTATTTTTTCTTATCATATTGTTTCATCAAGGTGAAACCAGCCCACTAGAGCCTCTGTTATATGCAGGACATCCTGTACTGTACTGCTAACAATCTACGCATTAACATTACACAGGATATTCTGTATTCATTTGAAATAATGATATATTAAATGGAATTTTTAAAAAAAAGTATGTATGCACCACATTATATAACAAAACCGCATTTAATTTAATGACAGATAGCGCAAGCACACTTCTCAAGCAAAATATTTCACAATAATAAGCTTTAGTAAGATGTTTTAAATGATAAAACTATATATCATTCAAAATGTCGTATTTGAACACTTTTTTGGTTATCAAAATATAGTGGATGATGTTCATAGTTAATGTGATGAACTACATCTCTGAACTTGAGGAGAATGAACTTCATACATTAATGAACACTTTTGGTTATAATTGCAAATGTGATTTTTTTTTTTTTGGGAGAAAAGCTCTAGCATCTTTGCATATTCCACTTTTATTTTATTGTATATGCTGCAATGGAATCTGTACAATTTAAAATTAAATAACAACATTCTGTCATCACTTACACAACAGAACACAAAAGATGATATTTTGAAGAATTTCTCATTGTGTTTTTGTCAATGAAAGTCAAAGGGGTCCAATACTATTATTTTGGACCCCATTGACTTTCAATAATGGGCGAACAAACATTGAGACATATTTCCAAATACTTATTAAAGTCTTTAAATCTTTTCAGGTCATATGCAAGCAACGTCAACAAATTACTGCATTATTGGCTTTTACATGCATAGATTATAAATGATAGACTTCTCTTGTGATTGTGGAGTCTTGTGCAAAAACTGAGCTTTCTTTCTATTTCAGGTAAATATGAGGTTACCAAATGTAATGCCACATCGCGTTCAGTGTGTGAAACTTGCCCACATCGTACATTCAGTGATCAGGAAAACAACTTGAATCAGTGTCGAGCCTGCAAGGAGTGCTTCAGCAGTAATTTCACATTCCTTTACTCTTGTCTTTTGTACTAATAATGCTACATGTCTTTTTTTAGGGAGTAATGTTTTTTGTATGTGTGTGACAGGCCATAACTTGGTGATGGTAAATGAGTGTAAGGTGGACAAAAACACTGAATGCAGGTGTAAGGTGGGATACTACTGTACACAGCCAAACGATTCTTCCTGCGATCACTGCAGTCCTGCTTCCACGTGTCCACGGGGAACAGGGGTCAAAATTCGCCGTAAGTATCTACCTTTGCGTATCAGTGTGATTACTCTGAAAACTAGTTGAAAGACTCTGAGAAGGGAAAGTAAACCTGAATTAAACCAATCATGAGCTGTGTGAAAAGAACACTATGCTTTGCCACAATATCCACAATGACTCATATATTGCCAGGTCAAAATAGCAGTCAGTTGAGTTTGCATTAAAGCATGAGTTTTGTGGCTATACCTGTCGGAAGATCTGCTGAACCGCTTCCATGGAGTGTTCGGACTGGAATACAGTCAAACCAAAATTTATTCAGACACCTTCAACATTTTCTCACATTTTCTCACATTATCAGAGTTTATTCGCTATAGTTTGGAAAATGGAAATAAAATATGACAAGAACTCAGAGTAAAACTGTGTCAGAACAAATTCATCTTGATAATGTCAGATAACTTTGATAGAAAGGTATGTAATGGATTACAATCAACCAATCAGCTGTCAGCTGTTTAATGCAAGTACATGATTAGATAATACAAATTTAGGTCAACCAATTACCAAGCAATGCTTCATTTTGTTCAGTCTGTGGTGTAAAAGGTTGCATTAACAATTAAAGAAAAAACACTTAAAGGGATAGTTCACCCAAATATGAAAATTCTATTATTAATCCCCCTCATGTTGTTCCAAACCCGTATAAGACCTTCGTTCATCTTCAGAACACAAATTAAGATATTTTTGATGAAATCCGAGAGCTCTCTGACCAGTGGCGTTACTTTGCTTTGAAAAGTGGTGGGGACACCGCACAACTCGTTTTGCTATGTGTTTATTTAATAACCGAATTTACTTGGGGACTGAGTTCAGAGTTGGAAATGCACTTAATTTTCACTTTGATGTACACATGCATCACATTCACAGATTATTCTATAAACATCCAATAAGCAAAACGTAACATTCATAACACATCTAGGGTAACGTTAGCCTAATATCAATCAAAATACGCAAGATAAATTTGGCAATCTGCCATTAGCTCATTACCCTTCCAAATGCGCAAATTGAAATTGCGAATTGAAAATACGCCCAATGGAAAAGCGTCAATTTCGCAAAAACTCCCATATGTCGCAAAAATGTTTTTACGCTCGCATGAGGTGGTTTTTCAGGCAATTCGAAAAAGGAAATTTTGGCAAAACTGCAATGGAAACAGGTCACCTGGTACGGTGACACATTGCTGCCACATGGGCCCTACATATTATTTTTTTCCATTCAAGTATGTCGTAATAACGAGATGTTAATATGTTGTTTTAACAACATATTTTCTCATAATAACAAGGTCTAATCTATCGATTTAATATTCATCGTTGAGGACGTTGAAAAGCTTCTGACCGGCGGAAAAATTTGTTAAATTAATGAATTAGATTATGAAGAATGACGATTTGTAGATTTGTGCTTTTGCTTTAATACACACATTCCGCAATCTATTTTTCAATTACTTTTAAATTGTGTTGGGGACATGTCCCACCCGTAAATTACACCCATGTCTCTGACCCCTCCATAGATCTGTTGCGTAAGCGTAGGAGACTGACACAGACTGTCATTATTTTTGCGCACAAAAAGTATTCCCGTCGCTTCATAAAATTAAGGTTGAACCACTGGAGTCACATGGACTATTTTAACAATTTTCTGGGCCTTGAAAGTGTTAATTAAATTGCTGTCTATGGAGAGCTCTTGGATTTCATCAAAAATATCTTAATTTGTGTTCCGAGATGAACGAAGGTCTTGAGGGTTTTGAACGGCATGAGGGCGAGTAATTAATAACAGAATTTACATTTTTGGGCGAACTACCATTTAAAGCAAAACATGGTCAGGTCAAAGTGTCTGAATAATTTTGGTCCCAAATTTTTATACATTTTGCTGATAGTCCACTGTATGAAGAATTTTTGGGCATAAAATGTCAGTGTTTAATTTATTTTGCTATCCTCACTTACATAAATGAACTAAAGTGTCCTGCACCCACTAGTAAAAAATTGATATCTGGTGTCTGAATAATTTTTGGTTTGACTGTATGTGGCAGGTGGGCTGTTGAATAACTGAAGTTGTGTTTGCAGACACGTTCCAGACAGACACTGTGTGCACACCCTGCCCAGAGGGAACCTACAGTGACGTGGAGGACTTTGTTTCCGGCTGCAAAAATCATACAAGGTGAGAGTCAGTGTTACATACAATCATAAGGTGCTGTTTATAAACATTTGCAAACTAATTTTTCCTCGCATGATTTAATATGGAGACTCAAATTTAGACATTTTGGTTGAGCAGACTGGCAGAGAAACACAACACTTCTCATAAATTCACAACGACCCCGCCCCACCCACACACACACAGTGTGTATGACTACAGAGTTATTTAAATTGAAATGATCTCTTGTGAAACTATTGCTGGAATCACAAGCTTCTGACTCACATTAATGATCATTTCCAAGTCTTATGCTTTTTTTTCCGTAACACTTTACAGTAAGGTCTCTTTTGTTAACACTAGGTAATGCATTAACAAATAAGCAATATATTTTCGTATGTTAACATATACAACATATACAACTTTAGATCTTAAAAATGTATTGGTAAATGTTGAGATTAACATAAGCTATAAATGCTGTAGTGTTGTTCATTGTTAGGTCATGTTAAGTATCTTAACAAATGAAAAAGTTGTTTTCTGTTAGCAATTTTTCACCTATAATGGTCCTTTCTTTTCCACCTCTATCTGATATAAAGAAAAGTCAGTGGAGGAATGCATAGCTTTTATGTAGCTTATTAACCATTACCGGTTTTACGTAAACGTGTCTTGTGCAATTCTCCTACACAAAATCAAACCACATTAATTTGCTTCCATTCAAAAAAAAAGTGTAGACGTACACTTTGTAGGTGGGTGGGTGGGTATCGCTTCCTTTCTTAAACTCTCTCTGACATATTCATACACACAAATATTTCTTTCCCTTTTTTTCTACACGTAGGCCTACACAAAGTAGGCCCTACAAACAAAACATAAATATATCATTAAACTCAAACATAATTATTTTCCTTAGCTCAATTGCTAGGCTGTACAAATTTAATAAAGTTTCCCATCTGAAATCTTTGCCTCCTCTGTCATTTTACAGTTGTGATGATTTTAATCGAATTCTGAAGATTCCTGGGAACAGCGAATCAGATGTTAAGTGTGGAGATTTTAAAAGATGCTCTACATGTGAGTCTCTCTAAGCTACCTCTACTGGGAAATCTCTTACTTTAATATTGGAAATGTCGCCATGTTCAATGTATTTTTTGAATCAACCAATCAATCAGTCAGTCAGTCAATCAATCAAATAAATTCATTTATTCATGTAAAAAAGACTAACTCTTAGCTCATTATTTATTCTTTATTTCAGCTTGTTCTTGGTTGTTACCTGCTAGCCTGTGGACAGGGATCGTGGTTACTGTATTAATTGTATTTCTGGTCCTGTTTATAATGTATTGGAGAAACAAACGTCGTTCAAAAAGATCAGGTAAGAGTAATACATTATTAGGTCTCTTTCGCTAAACGTGCAAGGATGCATACGCATGTATTTTCAGGAAGATATGTTGATTTATGAATAGGTTCACGTTAATATTCACAATTTACAATCAATTTTGACAGAGAGAGAGCGCACGAAAGTGCAAGAAATAGAGGTGACATTATATTGAATACTATAATATGGAGTATATTTTCTGGTGTTTACCTTGAAAGTCTTAATCAACTTTTTAGAATGTTGCAAAACACACAGCAAAAACCCCAGTGTTAAATTAACACTCTTCAGAGTTTATTTGACTCCACACTCAAGAGTGTTAAAAGTAATTCTCAAAAAGTGTTAAAGTTAATGAGATAATTAAGAGATTATTTAAGTGATGATTGACAGTCAAGTTTTGTCAAAACATAACCAAAAACATCTGGTCACATTTTCTCTGGACTTGTCTGGCTGCTATAAAGGAAGCCATCCAAAAATGTATGTTAAAATGTCAAGGGTCAAGAGCCCAACTAAAGCAAACACTGATCACCATACTGGTGACTTAAAAATGGCATTCAGTGATTCTGCTTGTTATCATCAGGTGTCTTCACTAATGGTCAATCATCAATTAATTAATCTCTTAATTATCTCATTAACTTTAACACTTCTTCAGAGTTAATTTTAACACTCTTGAGTGTGGAGTCAAATAAACTCTGAAGAGTGTTAATTTAACACTGGAGATTTAGCTGTGTAGAAGCATTTCTGATATTGAAGGGAAGCACATTCCATAACTTGGGGGCTTTAAATAAAAAAAAACTCTTTCCCCCATGGTCTTAAGTGTACATGAAGGCTGAGGAAGTAAAGTCTGAGTGTTGGCAGAACAAAGAGAACGTTAAGGAGTGTGTGAACTAATAAGATCACAAAGATATGTGGGTGCTGTCCCATGTAATGCTTTTTTAAAACCAATTCTAGCATTACTGGTAAGCCAGTGCAACTGTGAAAGCACCGGTGTAATGTGTGAGAGGTATGAGTTAGCATACGAGAGGCAGAATCTTGAATATACTGTAGCCTGCTTAAAGATTTAACTGGAAGGCCAGAGAACAAGGCATTACAGTAATCTAACCAAGACGTTATAAAAGCCTGTGAGCCTTTCTGCATCAGCAAAAGAGAGTAATGCTCAAAGTCGTGTCATGTTGATAGAAGGCAGTTTTTGAGATGTGCATCAAATGATAGCGGAGGATCAAAATTGACACCAAGATTCTGCACCTGTGATGTGGGAAGTACCATAGAGTCAACAACCAAGTTGATATTATTGGCCTCACGAGTAGCCGCCATTGTACCAATAAGCATCAGCTCAGTCTGCATAGCAGTGATACCCAAGGCCATGCTTCCTGATAATCTGCCCAAGTGGAAGCATATATAATACACTAAATAAAGTTGGGCCCAACACTGAACCCCGAGGAACTCCTTGCCGAACAGGCACAGTATCAGATTTGTGATTTCCCAGGCTAACAACTGAGCATGATTAGTTAAGTAAGACTGAAACCAATTGAATACTGTCCCAGAGAGACCCAGCCAATGCAGCCTGTCCAACAAAACAAAATGGCATATGGTGTCAAAAGCAGCACTGAGTTCTAACAAGACCAAGATACTGCATACACCAGAGTCAGCTGCAATAAGATATACCCTTTTCTGAAACCAGATTGAAAAGTTTTAAGGAGATTGTTCAGTGCCAAGCAATTATTTAACTGAGTAGCAACAGCACACTCCAGAACCTAAAACAGGAGGTTTGAAGTAGGCCTATAGTTGGACAAATCAGAAACATCACAACCAGGCTTCTTAAGGACTGGTGTAATATCAGCTATTTTTTAGCTTATCATCCGTATAAGAATACGTGGAACAACAAATGCAGAAAAAAAATGTGTGTAAGGAAGGACTATATATATACATTTAAAATACATGTATAATATGTATAGGCCCAATGTATAATTACATATTTTATTTTTTAATATTAAACAAGAAATAGAACGCAAAAGCACTGACAAATAATTTTTCCTCCCATCTCATTTTTTCCCCTTCACCATGTCCCTTTAGGGGCTCTGTAGATATAAGATACAAGACAAGTTCACAGAGACAAACATTTCTGCTGAGTGGTCAATAAAGTCAAGCTGACTTCATTTCAGATCTGTAGGTTGTTGATCTAGGTTGACTATAACTGTCCTTGATGATGGGCGAGCAGAATTTTTCATTGACGTACATAAAAGGGTAATTTACTGTCGCAGTAACAGCAGATTTGATCGATAGGAAACCCCAAACTTTGTCTCTAATGCTACAGGATGAATATACATACGTATACTAAACATGCAAATGCTTTGCATTTTAAGCCTTTCCTAAAATAATATGCATACTGTAAAACATTTGTACAAAAATGAGTTTGAGATAAAACAATAGATCTTCCTGAGGGATGAATAAACTTGCTCTAAAATCTTACGTACATCTGCTGCCATCACTGATTTCCAACATCAGGGTGGATGTACAGTCAAGCTTCTGTTGTGTGCTCTGTCAGTTGCTTTCAGCTTAGTGCACAAGATGCCTATGATTAAACTGATGCTGGTAAACCACATCCTACCAGTTCTACATGCATGCTCACAGACTTAAATCAATGTGATGTAAACAGAACAACCTCTCTTAAAAATATCAGACACATCTGATGATTGGTTGCTGGAAGTAAAATACATAATACAAATGACATCCAACTCTCTCACACAAACAATTCTGCCATTTTATGCATTAAGAACATATCAATATAATCAAAATGTGTTAAATGCACATCTAAACATTAACAATACATATTAATGTAAAGGACGTGTATTTTTTATATATATTGTGAGCCATTACTGATGTTTTGCATGTGTGTTCTCAGAGATTTCTTTAAGCACCATCTCGCCAGTGCTTCCTCCAGACATCCTGAAATATCCTGCAGACTTTGACATGGAGAAGTGTGCAAAATGTGATAAACATAAAGGTAAAACTCACCTTTGTTATCCTCATGTTTCTCTCTGATAATCACACACATGTTCCTCCTTTTACATAGACAAAATATTCCATTATCTGTTCATACACACCTCTCTGTAAAATATCTATTTACATCAGGGGTCTTCAACAGGAAAATCTATTGTTTGATCTCAAACTCAAAAGTGTTTTACAGTAAGCTTATTATTGTAGGAAAGGCTTGGAATGCAAACATTTAAACATAAACGAGAGGACCGAATGCTTCGGAAAGCATTTGTATATTCACCATCAGCTGTGACCTGGAAATCTGTCATATAATATTCACATGGCTCTCTAGAATCTTACCGAACATCCCTACATTATGCAATAAACACAGCCAGGATAGTTTCGAAATGAGCAATACCAAATTTTGTGATGACTTCAAATATGGCTTTGCGTCACTGTTAAAACAGTTCGACATTTCCTTTGAACTCGTCTGATCTTATCGACTCGCAGACGACAGGATCCAAACCACATAGGCCTCGTCTTACACAGCATGTCAAATAGGCCTATTCTGGTAGGGTTGAGCTGTTCTGGCCTCCCACGACTCCTACACTTTCCTCCTGCACTTAATTTGGTGGGGGCGGTAAAGTATTTGATGTCTCTGCTAAACACAAGGGTCTGACTCACATGCTGTTATAAAACCAAAACACATCATATTGTGACAGCAGTTACGGAGTTTCCGGTTTCTACAGTAAGCAGCTTTTCTGGTCTGATCTCATAAGGTCAAATTTACGAGAAACTGATTACACTTGATCTGGACATTTTTCAGTGTCGCATGTTGAAACAGCTATGCTAAAACAGACCACTGTGGTTAAAAGAATATCTGAATATACGTAAATGTAATCCAAGTAATTAAAAAGCCTGTAAATAGAGTTTACAATACTTATCAGTTCAAAGAAAACACAAATTATTCGATATTGGCTAATCACTGATCAATAATTTTCTTTCTTTTTTTTTTTTTCCCCAGCTGAAAATTACACAGACATGGACAGTAGCATACAGTGTGATGGAGTTATGCCAATGATGTCAGAAAATTACAGCCAATTACCTGCCGCAAACGGATATACAGACAGCACGTGTCACTCCCTTTATCAGTCGCAGCCACAGGAGTCTGAATGGAACGATTAACTTTGATGCATTAACTCCCTATTAGTGCAGAATTGTTTGTATTATCAAATATCTTAAGTGTGGTTTTATCTATCACTGTATAAGCTTTACTTCTGTTCTGGTAGAATGTGTGTGTAAATAACTAGTATTTTATTTTTCACAGTAAAAATACATTTAATATACAATAATCAAGATGAATGAACAACTTAACACTGTCTTTAGTTAAGATGCTTGCTGGTCTTGTTTTTCAGATGTTTCATTACATTTCAATAAAATGTTGTTTTGTTTATTTAGATAATCCCACAAATATGTGCAAAGCAAAGGGATGAAGAGTGTCATACCTTTTTTTATCACAAGATGGCGCAATATACTTTAAGCATGTCCTTTAAACTTCTGTCAGCAAGTTATTTTCCCAATTAAATTTCATAGGCGAACCTATCAGTCAGTCAGTCAAAAGCACGTACTTCACTACAAAGCAATATGTGGCGTCGGGACAGGCAATTACAATAGTCTTATCCTATGGTCTTATCTCATTTTGCTTCCCCCTTTGTTTTGAAATAGCAAATATTCCTTTTCCAAGTCTATTGTCGCACCCTAGAGGCTAAATGAAGAACTGCAAGGTGGAAGGCATTTCATTTTTCACTGGCTGGTTGAATACGGAAGCCCTAAAAGGCCATCGCTGCGTCCGCATACTAACCGTACTAAATACTAGTATTCGAAACAAAGAATTAGTAAGTCCCAAATCGTAGTATGTTGAAAAGAGTATTCCAAAGATTTCCAGATGGTAGCCTGACGTCGTCATACTCAATTCTAGTCAGAATATGACGAACTGCCCGAGTAAAAATGTTGTGGGCGGGGCTAAGTTCGGCTGGCATCCAGGCTATCCAGATGGTCTACTAGACTCTTAAGTGCAGATCGATGCGCACTCTAACGGCTGATATTGCCCACAACCCATTGCAAGATGGACGAGGATTCGATTAGAACTACAAACGCGGATAAAAAGTGTTAAAAAAACTACAAACATGACGGTTATGCGAGTCAGTATTTAACCTGACGATAAGATATTCATTCAATATTATCCACATTATATTTCACCTGCAGCAGCATTGTGAACTTTTGTAATGATACGTTTGACCATTAACTTTTAAATGCATCATTATATTTAAACTGCAAACGCGTGAGAGGAGTCTCTGAAAAACCCACGAATGGCAGATCAACGTGCTACTACATTTCTCTCCGATACGGTAGGAAATTAAATTGTATGTGGAGGATTTGAACTGTGACGATGATTGACAGGGCAGTTTAAACAGTCACGGGATGCACGTAATAAGTAACGTTAGTATGTCCCAAAGCTTGCAAAAAAAAGTGGTGCAACACACTCAAAAGTATGTACTTTTTCTTCACAAAAAGAGTACATACCTTTAGGTCGTAGTATAAGTTGGCGAATTGGGACGCAGCACATGATTATTATTATTTTTCTGTCTTGTTTTCTCGTGATCATAACACAACACACTGCACCCGGGGCCTGTACCCTGATGGTAGTTTAACAAACTCAGGGTTACAGGATTAGTTGACAAAACCAAACCAATCTATTCAGGCTTTGTTGGTCCCATGATGCTGATCATCAACTTTCTCTGTCAACTCAGGCTTTGATCTTGATCCTGAGTTTAGGAGTTTAGCTGTGACATCAGTAGTGAACAGCCAATCACATGCTGTGGATCAGTAAAACTGAAATTCACTTCTCACGAGAGAAGCAGTGTGATTAACTTCACTCTTCTGCAGAATATACATGATTGAAAAATATTAAGAATTGAAACAAATTTACACAGAAGAAAAGAGCTGTCGAGGACAACTTTAAGAAAAATCTTATACATCAATGCAAGTAAAAGTTATGAAGTTAGTTTAGTTGATATATAGAGAGAATTGAACATTTATGCTCACATGTAATTTTTTATAGATTTAGTTATTGAATTTAAAGCTTATTTGTATGACCTTTATATAGGCTATTTATTTTAATATTAACAAAATGCATATTAATGATTGATTTACTAAAATTATACATGTGTTGATTAAGGGTATAATAATTACATAAATTATTTTTAAATAATTCAAAATTATTATTATTATTATAAATAAGCATTGTTAAAAGCCAGAGGCTTAAGTCTTTAATAGCCATTTGCTATGTAGTGACCTTTAATTTGGAGAAGAAAAAGGGGAGTGACTTTATTGCATCAGATATGTGTCACTTTGCTCACAGCTGATTGGTCCAATTTCAGTTTGATATCTCTTATCCAGAACATAACCTGCCCTGGAGCAGGTTAGCTGTGGAGGGTAAGTTACTATGGAGATGAACACAGCTAAAAGCCAAACCACTTTAATGGTACCTTAAACCCAGGATTGGCACAAACTAAGCTTAAACATATCTGGCTAGCCAGCTAAACCGGCTTCATGGTATAGGCCCCCGGAGTCTACTGTTGCTATAGCAACGGACAACATTTACGCGCTTTATCTGGACGGACGGAATAAAAAATGAATTTTATTTGATCAAAGAAAGAGAACAAAACAGTAATATTGTGAAATAAGTTACTCCCGTGAATGAAAAGCTGAATAATCATCAGCCATTACTCCCGTCTGAAGTTCACACAGAAATCATTCTTGTCTGCTGATTTGGTGCACCAAGAAATAGTTACGCACGTAAAAGCTGAATAATCAGCAGACATTACTCCCGTCTGAAGTTCACACAGAAATCATTTTAATCTGCTGATTTGGTGCAGCAAGAAATAGTTAGGCATTTCTTGGTGCACCAAATCAGCCAAGGTAAGCATTAACTGATTTGTTTCAACTTTAATTCTTGATCAATATCTTTCAATCTACGGAAGCCATAAGAGGCCATGGATTCTTATTTTTTTTAAGTGTGGATATTTCAGCAAAAAAATTTGCTTCGCATAATAAACATTTTAAAATAAAGAAAAATAAAAATCCATGGCCTCTTATGGCTTCCGTAGGTTGAAAGATATCGGTCAAGAATGAAAGTTTTTTATATTTTTGAAAGAAATCAGTAAATGCTTACCTAGGCTGCATTTTATTTGATCAAAAAAGAGAACAAAACAGTAATATTGTGAAATAAGTTACTCCTGTGAAGGAAAAGCTGAATAATCAGCGGCCATTACTCCCGTCTGAGGTTCACACAGAAATCATTCTAATCTGCTGATTTGGTGCACCAAGAAATAGTACTCATCAATGTTCAAAACTGGCTGCTTAATACTTTTATGGAAACTGTGATACATTTTTTCTTCAGGAGTCTTAAAAAGTTCAAATTTGAAAACCATAAATTTGAAAAATAAATCCATCATTATAAATGTGTTTACTGCTTTTGACCAATTTAATGCATCCTTGCAAGTACTAGTTTATTTCTTTAAAAAAAAAAAAAAAAAAAACTTCCATTGATTTTATATCGGCGTAATGATATTTTCTATTGCCTAACCCAACCCCTACCTCTAAACCTACCCATCACAGATATATGTGCAAAATACTAGATTTACAAAAAAAAAAATGTTTTGTTTGATTTATAAGACTTTTTAACTAGTGAGGCCCAGTAACATGTACTCACTAATCGGTAGGGATGCTCCGATCAGGATTTTTGCTGCCGATACCAAGTACCGATTTCTTGTCATGGTGATCGGCCGATACGGATCCCAATGCTTCACTGATTTGTAAGCTCTCTGATCACTGTTAACCTTTTTTTTTCAGATAAAAAAAACAAACTATAAATGTTGCCTTTTATTTTATTTTTATGGTAATTATGTAATGTAATGTAATGTAACTGTTGTTTTAACAGGGTACTAAATAATCACAAAAATTATTCATTATACAGTGAACATTTTAATATGCCTTTTAAATGGGGTTTCTGCATAACACTATGCATATCAGGATACTTAATAGGGCTGTATTTTCTACATTTTTCTATTTGGATAAAAAAAAAATCTGTAATTATTTTAATAATAATTTTATTTCACATCCTGCCCAATGATGTTCTAAAAACAATGTTGATATTGAAGGCTATAAACAAATACAGTGAATGTAATGTAGGCATGTATTAATCATTTCGTCGTCTCCTGACAGCAAAATGGACATATTTGCATGACTTTCTAACATTTACAGATGGAGAATATACCTGTGAAATGTAAGTTATGCACTGAGGAAAGCACCACATTTCAAACGCATTAAACACCGCAGGTATTTATCTGTCTGTCAGCACAAGTATCTCTCAGAGTGTCTGACAGGGCAAGCTGCTTAAACTATACGTGTTAACAATATCTTACCAGTTATTTTAAAGCCCTTAATATAAAGCATGTGTCATGTTTAGGACAAATTGTATCATGCACTTTCCCTGCATCAGCTCATTCTGCGTACTCCGCTATTTTTCAGATGTGTTTGTAGCTATCAAACTACCGTATAGATACTTCCGAACGGCATTCGCCCATCTCTTAGGACCGACTGACCCGTGTTCAACTGCTGTTCACATGGAAGCCTTCTCCACTTCTGCCTTCAAAGCTCTAGTTTGAATATTTGCTACCCCACGCGTCATGTACGCCCTCATGCGATGACGTCATCAAATTGCGATTGGTTCGTGAGATCGGCCAAGTCATAAAATATGATTATCGGCCGATACCATTCTCCGGCCAATCGATCAGAGCATCCCTACTAATCGGTTGTTATAATATTTCACTGTATTGGTCCTCACAAGTATAGACAAACCTGTACTTAATTATTGAATATGAGACTATTTTGACCAACCCTATTAAAAAATGTTAACTGATGATAACAGAAAATAATTACCACAAAGAAGCTACACAAGTATGCGGTTGTGTGGATTGCTGTTAG
The DNA here is from genome assembly GCF_949357685.1 of Gobio gobio. NCBI lineage: Eukaryota > Metazoa > Chordata > Actinopteri > Cypriniformes > Gobionidae > Gobio > Gobio gobio. The sequence goes on from NC_137108.1 coordinate 32,726,425, forward strand.
TATTGCTCTGATAAGAAATATATTCAAATATTCTAGAGTGGACAAATACAATGACATGACATCAAATTTCGGACCATACATATTTCAGCAATTTTAGACTATGTTTGACTACTGCAACTAATCAAAATTTAAATCACACAGATTTATTAAATCCATTATTTCTATTATTTGCCAATACAATAGCAGAAAACCCGACATTAATTTCAATTTAGTCATCAAGAATTGAAGCTGTACTTGACTAGCTAAACAACTGGCTGATTTAATCACTCGTACTTCTGCTTACTGTAAGCATCTGCATACAATTTAAATTTTAGGTTGCCATGAATCCAGCCTGATCCATATTTTACAGTACCATTCATGAATGTTCAAAGAGGGCAACAGGGCTCTATTGTCACGATCTCATTTGATCTTCGCATTTTGGTTTGATTGCAACTGTGAGGGAAAAACTGTGCTTTAAAAGCGGAAACATTTCATAGCGGGATTTATAGCGGGAACCAATTTCTTCATTTGTAGTTTTCATTTAAACTCTGTTTGTTGTGGATCAGGAACAAATCACTGTAGCAGTACTGCCTCATTCTGAGCCCTGAGCTCTAAGAACAATCTGAGCTCAAAACCCCCAGCAAATGGCCCCTCTATTTCTCTTTCTCTCTCTCTCCATCCTCACTCAGCCTTCTTAAAGACTTGCTTGGCAGTGATACCCTGAGCCCTCATCTCCTGCAGAGAGAGAGAAAGAGAGATAGAGAGAGAGAGAGAGAGAGAGAGAGAGAGAGAGAGAGAGAGAGAGAGAGAGAGAGAGAGAGAGAGAGAGAGAGAGAGAGAGAGAGAGAGAGAGAGAGAGAGAGAGAGAGAGAGAGAGAGATAGAGATATGTGAGAGAAGAAAAAGGATGAATGACATTGTGAGAGATACATAGTAGTAGCCCAGTGGTTAAAGCTTCGATCAGGATTAATCCAAGAACTGCAGACATTCAGAGGTCCTATCAACATTGTGCTTCTGAGTAAAGCCTTGAATACCAGGTTGCTCCATGGAAACTATTCCTAAAATGAATGTACTGTCTCTTTAAATGAAAAGAACTGTTAAATTAAACTAGACGAGATGTTTTAAAATGTTTTTTGAAAGAAGTCTCTTATGCTCACGAAGGCATTTATTTGATCAAAAATGCTGTAAAAACAGTTGTGAAATATTATTACAACTTAAAATAACTTTTTTCTATTTTAATAAATTGAAAATGTCTGTAGAAAATGTCATTTATTCCTGTGAAGGCAAAGCTGGATTCCAGTCTTCAGTCTCACACGATCCTTCAGAAAAATCACTGGCAAAATAGTAATGTTAGGAGTGAAAATAACACAAACAACTTTCAATCAAAACAAAAGTCGGCCACGTCAGGCTAATTAACAGTTCCAAGCTTGACATATTACCGAAATATTGAACGTTTATCATAACATTTCTTTAACAGATGCTTACTTTAAAAGGGGTGGGCGATATGACCAACATTTTATATCACAATAAACGATAATGATAGGCTATTTATCAAGATATAGTTATTTTTGCTTTAAATAAGGATTTTATATTAACATTTTTGATACCATATAAAATGTCACAATTCTTGTCACCAATGTCAATATCACAAACAACTACTAGCCTAAATAAATAAAACTCAAGCTCACTGAAGACAAGTAAGCAGTGATGAAATAAGAATAAGAAAATAATTACAAGCAATAGGATGACAACAAAAAAACTACAGGAGAACAAATAAATAATACATGCTATATGCATTGTATAAGTTATTCATATGTATAAAAACACTCTTCGTTGTGTAAATGAAATATGTATATTTACTCTGATTAAAGTTAGAAAAGTGGATTAGTCAAGAGCAGTGAGAGATTTTCTCTCTTTTGTTGTGTGATTAATATGAATGACGTGAAAATTAGACATATGTTGCTTTAAGCGCTGCCCGTAGACATAAATGAATGCGTTTATGAGGATACTTGCAAAGATGGGCGTTTTGACACATACAAATGTATATATACATATATATATATATATATATAAAAAACTGTTCAAGGCCAATAAAGCACCAAATATAACTTTTCAAAACTCACACGCTCTGTGAGAAGCAGGAGTCTTGCAAATGGAGAAATTAGTCGCTAAAATGACTTTTTTTTCCAATATTATTTGATAAATATAAAGTTCAAAAGAACAGCTTTTATTAACATTATAAATGCATTTATTATCACTTTTGATAAATTTAATGTGTCCTTGCTAAATGAAACCATTAATTTCTATTAAAAAAAATACACTACTGTTCAAAAGTTTGGGGTCAGTAAGATTCAGTAAAGTGTAACCTAAAAAGAACAGCGTCTCTTTAAACTAGCCCACAAAAGCCCTGTCTCTCATTTAATACCCTCCTTTTCTTCATCTCCTCTTTCACCTACCCATTTAATTTTGGCCAGTGTCCTGTCGCTTTTCTCTCAGTTTATATAACTGCCTTAGAAATTATAAGAAAAAACAAGTAAAATGAAAAAATAGAAAGAAAATGCAACGTAAAAAGCTAAAGTAATCATAATAATATATATGTTTTTATATTTATATATAATATAAATTATGTAAATATATATACAGTACACGAAACGTGCAGATATTTTTACAATATATACATGAATGTGTGTATATTTATACACCGTACACACACATATATTATGTAAACACAAACTTTTATTTTGGTTTGGATGCGATTAATCATGATTAATCGATTTGACAGCACTAATATATATATTTGTATAACACATTGTATATGTAAAGCATTTTTCCAAGCCCAGGACAAAACCTATTGCTCACCAAATGGAGGATGTTTCCTTCTAACCAATGTGTCCAGCCTCTGCCCTCTTTCTCTCCTCTCTGCACGCAGACCAATTTATCACCGTCCCAGTCCACTGTGGTCTGAAACATATGGAGAACATTATCCATTAGCACCACACATACCAAACTTTCCCACACTCCTTTGTCTGGTGGTTGTTCCTTTTAAAGGGGCCCAGGTTTCCCACAAATTGAATAGACCACAAAGAAAATAATATAAAAATAAGGAGTGCAAATAAAAAAAGAACCCCACAGACCTGGCACTTTCGCCCATCGACTGGTCCCAGGTCTTCAGTGAACTCCTGTCCTAAAGTGAAGTCCATGTCGAAGTTCTTAAAGGTGGTGACTGTCTTAATATTCATTTTGCCAGTGTTCACATCATGTTCAATATGTTTGCTGGGTTTCAGAATGCAGACAACTTTCCTTAATGCGTAATTAACATCTGTTGAGAACAGAAAGAGAAATTATATGATTAAGCATACTGATTTAGCTTAATATAAAAAGAACAATTCTGTCATTATTTACTTAACCATGTTTTATTCCAAATTTCAGTGAAACACAAAAGGTGAATATAAGATTTGTTCTGGAATAAGAATGATCTTTCAACTGATTCAATGTTCTCGTTGCAGTGGCCACTGGAGACGATTATCAGTGAGAAACAATTTGCATTTCAGTCTGTTTGTCAAAAGACTTGGAATGTGATGCATGAGATGTATTAATCATTTTTATACTTTTATGCTGCTTGTCAAGCTCAAAAGCTCCATTGTTGCAAATGCAGAGACAAGCATGTTATTGAACCTTTCTCATTTTGTGTTCCACAGGAAAAAAAGAAATTCAAAGATTTTGTAACAAGATGAGGGGATTTTTCATGATGAGACAAGGTCGGAGTTAATAAATGTATTCTTCTTGAAGGCAAGATGATGATTATACTGCATTTAATTTCATTAAATCAAAATAAAGGGAGGTATGTCAGGTTCACACAAAGGTTTGAAGACAGGAGGCATCAGTCAACACAAGAATCAAATTACAATCAAAGTGAGTCATCTTTGTTCTCAATAGACTCTTTATAGAGCAGCTCACTTATCATATGCTCTTAGACTGCAAAACTGAGGAAAAAGTAACAAAAATATAAAATATAGTGTAGCTTACCCAAAGCCGCCAGATATTCTTCAAAATTATTCTGGGAAACCATGTGGTAAATGCCAGTATAATTAGGTTTGGACATTCTCGGTGTTTTTTTCTTTCTTTCTTCTTTCGTTCGAATCGAAATTAATCTGACTAAACTCTGTTGGCTCACTTTTCCCTCTGGCTATCTGTATGGATCTCAATCCGTGTCTCCAGGCAACACTATCGCATTGTACGTTAGTTAATTTGGTTAAATAATACCGCGATTGACGCCGTTTCCTCGTTGCCCTAACAGCATGGGAAGTGTAGACACCGAGCAGAATACGTGGTCAGTGTTTCCGGGAATCTTTTCTGTGATGTTCCGTTGCACAACGAACCATGACCGATCTCAGGTTCGTGCTCCGTAAGTAAACCCGAAAGCAGATGTGACTCCTCCCAGACCAACTCAATTCTGAACCGAACAAATAGCCAAATCCAGCCTCTCTAGGTTTGGAATTGATTTGCAGCATTAGGGGGAGGTGGACTGGTTTTCCAGAGCTTTTATCAAATTGTAACTTTATAAAATACACACCAAAAGAATGATTCATTATGACCGGTACCCCCTTTAAAATATGCAAGGCGTCAACTCATTAAAGTGTCAGAATTTCTGTTTTTATTGTTATCGGTAGCTAATCGATGAATAGTAATAGACCGTTTTGTCAAAAAGGTTTTTTTTTCAGCAAATTTTAGAAATAGTAATGCATTTAGGCCTACATGTGTGATGTCTAAAATTCAGATTATCAGTCACTGGTGATAGATGTAGGCTATAAAAGAGCATGAGACCATCATGAAGTCTCAACTTCATAAAATAAAATGTAAAAAACGTATTTTATTTCAGCCAGTTTATCATTTTCATTTTGTTCAACTTTACGTATACAAAAAAATAAAACAAAAACTGAAATAAAACTATTTAGAATTTTTTAAAGTCAAAAACATAAAATTGCAAAAACGTTTGTGAAAATAAAAACAGAAAATATTATAAATAAAAATTCAAAATATTAATTAAAAAATTAGAAATAAAAAATAACACTGCACATTATGTTTGTATCTGACGGTGTGGACCCATAGCATTTGCTATATGAGCAAAATGGCAGTTGAAAGATACTATCCATGATAATTTACTAAAGGTGAGAAGGTGATTTTAAATGTTTATCAATTATATCAACATTTTCTGGAAATGTAACACTCTTTTCTCAACACATTTTTTTTGTTGCTCATGTGGATCTCTGTAAAGTTCATTCATTTCTCCTAATGTTTTCCCCTGCTGTGCCCCGATGTTAAACGGGGTCATCCCTGTATGGGGTTCACTCTCTGATGTACAGAATAAGAATGAAACGGGTTCATCTCACTGGCATCAGGCCAGAGTTTGTGCGTATCATCTCACCAGGACATCAATCTTTCCTTTCTGCCTTAATGTTACAATAACATCCCCAAAAATTAAACAATCTATGCAAAACATGGCTTTATTTTATTACAGAAGATAGCCGCAATGGCCAGGGTTAACGTTGAACAGTCTTTGGAAAGGACTTTTATTAAAACATAGAACGAGTGAATGATTTATTATCCATTACAACTTAGTGAATGCTTCAACATTTGTTTTACTAAATATAAAAATGGCACAAAAATACACAGAGAAAACAATATAGCAAGAGTTGTTTGATAAGATCAAATATTTTGGCATCTTCGCAAAATCCCTGGCTCAGTTTTCTTTTAAACAGTATGTCTGTAAAACATCTGAAAGTGTATTTTAAAATAAGCTGTACAATTACGAAGCACAATTAAATCTCATCTTGTCTCATCTTGTTATTTTTATCGTTTCCTGACAGATCCACTCTTCTTTTCCTCTGATTTCTGCTTTTTGACATCTTTCTTTCCCTTTGCTCCCAGATTCTCATAAACATCTTCATTTTTTCTGAAAAAAAGGGGGGAGAAATCAGCATGTAGCAATCCTTACAATCATCCCAACTTCTATAAACAAACAAGAAGTCCACTGCAATGCTTGATTATGAACATTTTAATTTAAATCCTGTTCGATTTGAATACATGTCATACCATTAAGTTGTTTTTTTAGTAAGCTCTCATTTTATGCAGTTTTAATGTTTTTGTCAGCACCTTGAGCTAAAAACTGACTTAGAGATAGTTCACCCAGAAATGAAAATTGTCATCATTTCCTCACCCTCAAGTTGTTCCAAACCTGTATGAGTTTCTTTGTTCTGCTGAACACAAAAGAAGATAGAGTGAAGAATGTTTGTAACAAAGCAGATAGAGCAACCATTGACTACCATAGTAGGAAAAAAAATAGTATGGTAGTCAATAGTTGCTCTATCTGCTTTGTTACAAACATTCTTCTAAATATCTTCTTTTGTGTTCAGCAGAAAAAAGAAACTCATACAGGTTTGGAACAACTTGAGGGTGAGGAAATGATGACAACTTTTTTCATTTTTGGGTGAACTATCCCTTTTACCCACATAAACGTGAGAAAGAGACTTGTCAAACTTTGTCCAGTGAGCCAATGATTAGTTCAACTCGCAGTGATTTGAGCAAGGTCAAACTGATACAATACGAGATCTGAGATAAAATGCCCAACTCAATCCCTTGCTTTCTTTTTAAATGGGATATTGCACAACGGTTCGAAGGCTTCCAAAAAGCTTGTGTAAGCAGAACGGCCTTGTGACAGAGATCTTTGAACCGCCTAAGTGGTCATTGGTTAAGGGAAGATACGGGGAGGAATGTTTCTTGAAATTTGTGGGAGTATTTGAGGATACACTACAAGCTCAAGTCTCAGTTGCATACTCACTTTGCAGAGGCTTTGCGACTGGCCTTCGGGTGTTTAGGCTGAATCGAAAGGTTTCCATATTCAGTCTCTGTTTCCTGTAGCAGAAAGTAAAAAATCAGTAGCAATTCTAAATACAACAAATGGGAGAGACAGAACTGTATATCAGTCTTATCTTCTTTTGTTGACTTTGATAAGATATCATTTTAGGGCAAATAGTGTATGTATATATATTTAGAGATGCACCAATGTGTCAGCTGCCAATATTTACCAGCTGATTTTTGATAAATTTACAACCACTGGCATACCAGCTACAGCGTGAAAAAGGCTGATATAACAAACCGATGGTTTATTAAGTAACTGCATGAAAGCACTGAGCTGTATAATGTCTGCTGCACAGTCCAAGATTCACCCTTTGCCGTGTATGATCACACAGGTGTGATTATAACGTTCAGTGCGACACGTTATCAACTCTGCTAAATTCAAATCTGCTTTCGCGCTTTGGCTGGCGCTGAACCAGAGGCGGAAACGCTCAGTGCTTTTCATATATAACAACTATTCACAGTGTTTTCAACCACATAATGTTTATTTTAGGTTTCAGACATTTAAAGCCACAATCCGCTTGTTAAGTCGCGACATAAGGAACGCCGTTTCTGGGTCCAAACCTCAACTCGTTTCACTTGAAAATGCCATCGACGGCCATTTATGAGCACTATTTATTCATATTAAGCTTCAAACATTTTAAAAAGTTAAATATTTTAAATACTTACAGTCTACACAACAGTCTCTGTGCTCACAGCGTCACAGACATTCATATTTTAACGATTTATAAAAGATGAATCACTGTCTGGCCATCTGGAATTTTGGTATGGAGATAAAGGTTATGATTGTAATTTTTTTTTGTAGTATTACACCACATTGTGCGTGTATATTAGCACCATTTGTTGTTTTTCTTGTGGTATGAGATAGAGCATTTGGACCCGGAAGCGCTGCCGCGTAACGTCGGACTTAACACCCGGATATGTGTATGTGACATAAAAAAAAGGCATAGCTTGATGACGCCTTGAGCTTTTATTATACCTCAGACGCTTTTTCCGGTCATGTGTACGTGGGGTAACGCAGCGCTGTTTTATCATATTAGATGCATTATTTGAGTGTGTTGAAAGTTATGTTATAATGTTACTCTGTGCGTTCGCTCGGCGGCTACTATTAGACACTTGTTGCACACTGCAGTAAGCTAGCTCGATATTAGGCATGGTAAAACATGGTACTCGCGGTAAATCAAGAAAAATACATTTAAACAATAATGTATCCGCTCACCTGTATAATAAAACACACAATATATTAAATACACAATACTTTGGTGTTTCCATGGTTTCTACAAAATATCGAGGGTAACACGGGGTATGATGTCATTGATAGGCGACGCACGGACACAGTCTGTGTCCTGGATAAAATTTGTATTTCTCTTGATTTAAACATTCTTAGAAACATTTGTGATTATGCAAGTACACAAGTCAACAAAATATATAACATTGTTCTAGTGGTTTTTGGATATTTTAATCCTAAAATGTTCATATATTGTGCCTTTAAATACACATAAGTACTAGCAAAACAATACATTTATAGTTTTTTTTTTTACCATGGTCTGGCTGAATACTTGATTCTGATTGGCTGGAATGTGTGCAATAAAATCGTTTAATGCACAGGTAGTTGCAAATCAGTTGAATCATTGTACTATATTAATGCACTGTTTTCATTGAAGCACACAGACGCAATACGTCACCCACACACAGAGAGCGGCGAAATAAACATAATATAAATGAATGCATGCGTTTTTTGAACTTTGCTGATTTTAATGACAAAAGTTCAAATGTGACCATGGACCACAAAACCAGTCATAAGGGTAAAACTTTTGAAATTGAGATTTATACATCATCTGAAAGCTGATTAAATAAGCTTTCCATTGATTAATGGTTTGATAGGATAGGACAATATTTGGAAATCTGGAAATCTGAGGGTGCAAAAAAATCTAAATATTGAGAAAATCGCCTTTAAAGTTGTCCAAGTGAAGTCCTTAGCAATGCATATTACTACTAATAATACTTTTTCTATATATTTACAGTAGGAAATTTACAAAATATCTTCATGGAACATAATCTTTACTTAATATCTTAATGATTTTTGGCATAAAAGAAATATAGATAACTTTGAATCATACAATGTATTGTTGGCTATTGCCACAAATATACCCGTGCGACTTATGACTGGTTATGTGGTCCAGGGTCACAAATAAGATATATAAAAAATAAATAAATAAATAAAAAAATTATATATATATATAAATTATATATATATATATATATATATATAATTATATATATATATATATATATATATATATAATTATATATATATATATATATATATAATTATATATATATATATATATATATATATATATATATATATATATATATATATATATATATATATATATATATATATATATATATATATATATATATATATATATATATATATATATATATATATATATATATATATATATATATATATATATATATATATATTTAAATCTAATTTTCAAATGTAATTTATTCCTGTGACGTCAAAGCTGAATGTTCAGCATCATTACTCCAGTCTTCAGTGTCACATGATCTTTCAGAAATTTGTGCTGCTAATATTTTTGTGGAAACCTTGCTATAGTTTTCTTCCAGGATGAAGAAAACTGAATGAATCGAACGTTCAAAAGAACAGCATTTGCTTGAATTAGAAATCTTTAACATTATAAATCTATTTATTGTCACATTTTATTCAATTGAATGGTTCCTTGCTGAATAAAAGTATTAATTTCTGTATTTAAAAAAATCTTACTGACCACAAACTAAATATTATTAATTTCCAGTGCAAACTGTCTGGCTTAATTTCCCTTTATTCCCTTCATTTCATTTCAGAAACCTTTCCATGATCCATTTTCTTACCCTGACAGCTTTTCGTGTGACCGTAGTTGAGTCTATATACTGTAGCACAGCCAAGTAGATGAACTTGTACTGGGCTTCGGTTTGCACCATGCCAGACCGCTGCTCTCGAACCATCTGAATACACTTCTGGATGTCGATGTCACAGTCCAAACCTGACACAGACAACATCTTTAGAATTCAAACAAAAAATCGTGACCATGTTTGATCTAAGATCTATGATAAAGTACCACCCTGAGATGTCCATGTAAAATGTGGTTGCAACATCTAAAAATAAGCCTATTATAAGATTAAGTGTATTGATTTGTGTAAAAAAAAAAATCTGGACCATTTGGAAGGGAAGCATATTGGCCAAACATATCATAGATTCTAGAAAGCCTGGGGACATTCACAGGTTATAATGCTTTAATCAATGTGATTGCACTGCATTAAGCCCAAGTGGCGATAAAAATGATGAATAATAATGAGTCTCCTGCTGAGAGAGCTGACCTGTGATCAGATTATCATTTTTCATGCCCTGATCTAAAATGAGTTGTCATGGCAACGTTCATTATTATTTTGAGACGAAGATACAATACAATGAAATACAAATACAATACAATGATACAATGAAACAATACTGACCGTGTCTCTAGAATGTTTTTGTGCTTATTTAAAGTTGTAAACCTCTCAATAAAGGGATAGTTCTCCCAAAAATGAAAATTAGCCCATAATTTACTCACCCTCAAGTCATCCTAGGTGTATATGACATTCTTCTTTCAGACAAATAAAATCGGAGTTATATTACAAAAGTCCAGGCTAATCCAAGCATTAGAATTTGATTCATAGTTGCTCTGTTTTTGAAGTCCATAAAAAGTGCATCTGTCCGTCAAATAACGTGCTCCACACGGCTCCGGGGTGTTAATAAAGGCCTTCTGAAGCGAATCGACGCGTTTGTGTAAGAAAAATATCTATCAAGTAAACTTTCGGCCGACCGCCTTCTGTGGAAAAGTGTTGAATGTTGAAAGTGAAACTCAAGATGCGTACGTGACGCCATGACGAGCCTACCTGGTCGCGTTAGTCTTTCGATCGGCAGGGGAACTTTCAACAATTTTTCCATATACTGAACAGGGAAGGTGGTCGGCCGAAAGTTTTCTTGATAAAGTTTTAAATATGGATATTTTTCTTACACAAACGCGTCGATTCGCTTCAGAAGGCCTTTATTAACACCCCAGAGCCATGTGGAGCACGTTATTTGACGGACAGATGCACTTTTTATGGACTTTAAAAACAGAGCAACTATAAATCCAATTCTAATGCTTGGATTAGCCTGGACTTTTGTAATATAACTCCGATTTTATTCGTCTGAAAGAAGTATGTCGTATACACCTCGGATGACTTGAGGGTGAGTAAATTATGGACTAATTTTCATTTTTGGGTGAACTATCCCTTTAAGAGCTGGAATTTATACAAAACTGCCCAGGATTTACATCTTAAATAAACTAATTTCTCCACGGAGTTGAGAACTTATAGATTTGTGCATTTGGCAGATGCTTATTCAAGGTATTCATTTAATGCGTTTATCCATTCCCTGGGAATCGAATCTATGACCTATGACCTTTCATGTGATATTGCCATAGAATTATTACTGGGAAAATCCTTGAAGATTCACCCAAAAATGAAAATGTTGTCATCATTTACTGTTGTTCCGAGCCTGCATGAGTTTCTTTCTTCTGTTGAAAGAAGATATTATAAAGAATGTTAGTAACCAAACATTGGGCCCCATTGACTTCCATAGTAGGAAAACAAATACTATGGAAGTCAATGGCTACCGTCAACTGTCTGGCTACCAACATTCTTCATAATCTTCTTTTGTGTTCAACAAAAGAAAGAAACTATGCCTCTAAATGCTTTTCTGAAGGTCACAATGGCTAATATCTTGGTGACTGAACCAGCAACCTTCCGAATTCCAGCCTGCTGACTTTTAAAGCCTCACAGATAGTTTTACACAGTAAAAGTCAGGTTCATAAACCTCAAAAGAGGGTGAACTCACCTTTAGCATCAATCGAATCTATAAGCATGTCGATTACCACAATGGTTCCTGTTCGTCCAATACCAGCACTGCCAAAACACATTGAGCAACAACACATTAAAACTATCTCTTCCAGCTTGTAAAGGTCGTGAGACACTGAATGTCCCCCATAGCACATTTTACTAAAGAGTAAACAAACTATTAATTTAAAGGTTTAGTGTGGGAAGTGAGAGATCATGAGAAGTTCAAGCATGTACTGTGATACTAGATGCCGAGTGGTGTGACTACTGTTCTAGCTAAAACTCTCTGCCAAGAAATGACATGAAATGTAATACACTGTTCTCACTGTTATAAAATAATAAATAAAATAACATATAAACTGCATATGCATATAACACAATTTGGAGTGATCAGTCCAACACAAAAAGATGAATTGTGTATTATTATATTTATCCCAGTGATGTTTTTTGTGAAGCACAAAATAAGTTTAATTTAAACCAACCATTGAATGCTATCCATAAAAAGTCAAGAATATTCAGATCTACACTCTTATGGCCCGTTCACAACAAGGATGATACCTACAATTATAACGATAAAGATATATTTCTACAAATCATCCATACCACAACTATATGATAATGGCACAGAGGAACGATATTGCTGGAACCACTTTCCGAATGATTTCGTCCAGCTGATAAATGATAAAAAAAAATTGACAGCCAATCAGAATCCACTTAACTTAAAGAGCTTGAGCATTTAAAGCAGCAGACGACAACTCTGGTGCTCCTTTATAATAAACAGAATGATATTGTGTGTTGGTGGAAGCTAATATAGTTATTGTTATAGTTATATTTATGATGATAGCTCTTGGTGTGAACGGGCCTTTAGACAAAAAGGTTCAAATGGGTTCTATATAGAACCCTAGGGTTCTTGAATCCTTTATGCCAACAGGTTCTACATAAGAAAGAATGCCTTAAATGATTGCATCATACTTTCATGTTTAACATGTTACTTTAATATTTTTTAGGGACAAAGTATGTTTATGAGCTGTTTAATTATCAAAATGTAATCAGAATAAAATATAGATCCTTTTCTTCTAAGAGTATATATTTTATGGACATCTGAAATGGCATGACATCACTGTCTTGTGCTCATGAAGCCCCCAAGTGGAAGATGATGTTATTGTGAGCAAGTACCTGCAGTGGATGATCATGGGTGCAGATGAGGACAGTTCATGCTGTTTGATGTTGACCTGCTCCAGAAAGCTAAGAACTCCGCCGGGCTCTTGCGGCACGCCGTGATCCGGCCAGCTCAAATACTGGTAGTGCCAAATGGTCCGAGCTGGATCATTCTAGAATCAGAAAGGTTAGGAGAGAGAGAGAGAGTCTACATGAAGGAAGAGAATTATCAGAATTATCATCACATATCATAATGTGTGCAGTGCATTCATGCATTTATGCCTCAATGCTATCAAATCATCAAATGTTTTGTGCATTTGTGCAGCTTTTCTGGTTTAAGAAACATTTTTTACTTACATTTGTAATTAAAATGATATTGCCAGCATAACAATTTGAGTGAAAATGTATTAAAAATTGACATACATTTAAGGAACTAAAAAAAGAATTTCCTTCATTTGACATGTTTTTTTTTTTCTTAATTTTTTCAAAATCCTAATACTAAAGCCTTAAATAGGTCTCACTTATTGACTTGTTGATCTAACCATAATACACTTGTGTTTCTAATAATAGAAAAGCCACATTTTAAAAACACAATACTGCTGTTTTTTCCACACTGTTTTTTTATTATTATTTTACCTTTTTTATGGAATCAAGATGATGGAATAGAAACATTTTTAGAACAATTTGGAGTGATCAGTCCAACGCAAAAATATTAATTATGGCTTTTCCTGGTGGTGGTTTTTGAAAAACACATGTGGCATTTAAAGCAAGCAACACATATCTCAAAATCCTAAAATTATCTTACTTTTTGACCTTTTGATTTAACCATAATGCACCTGTATTTGTTAATAACAGAAAACCCACATTTTAATGACTCAATACTGTTTTCTTCATACAGTTTTTTTTAATTTTTGGAATCAAGGTGATGGTATGAAATGCAATGGAACAGAATGACATACAGGGACAGAATCTGGGTCACAGGTGCTAGTGTGAATGTTCGCACAGTGGTATTGAAAAGACTCTTTTCTTACCCGATGAGGAGCTGTGAGCTCCATCACTCTGATCTTGTAATCAGAGGCATCCTTCTCATTCAGTAACGTCACTATATATTTGCCTACGTCCTTTGACTCTCCCTCAACAGTAGGCCAGTATGGCACACACTTATTCTGCAGAGGGTAACAAAAAATATAACTATGTTGTTAGACCATGAAACGTTACAGCTGAAGTCAGGAGATTTTCTTTTCTTATTTTTTAAAGCAAGTCTATAGAGATGGACTGTTTCACACAGAAAACTAAGACAGCAGATATACTGAATCTCATTAATGAGAAAGCCAATTAATAATTAACTGGTTGAATGTCAACAAGTACTAACCCGTCCTTTCTCAACCTCCCTTGTTGTCATGACGATTACTCGTGACTCTTCTTGCCACACCATTTGCCAAAAATCGCCTACAGTTGTTGCAAGGCAGCCTTGACAAGCAATGTAAACTTTCTGGTAATTAATCTCCATTAATTTGTTCTGTGAACACAGACATAGAAAGAGAGAGAATGATGGAAAGGAAGAGGTTTAAAAGAGACATTTCAAAGGTGTAATTTGAGAGATTTAAGATAATGTTGTGATTTAGGTTATGGACGTACTACAACATAGTTGGCATTGATGTAATCAGAGCCGACAACATTGGGATCAGCATTCTGCAGGCTAACCCTGGTGTCATCAACTGAAAAGAGAAGAAATGAGAATATTTATTGTTGGTAAATAATGACAAGATTTGTGGACACCCCTTTAAAACAGTAAAACGTTTTTTTTTTTCAATTTATCACTACTAAACTTATATGTAATTTATACATTTTTAAAATAAATACTGCAGTGTGATCAGATTTATTGCTCACATGGAAGGATGTTCTTGTATCTGTTTTTGCTTTTGTTTTCTGGTCTCATTCCTTCATCTCTGCTCTTCGTTACCTTAGTTTCCAACTTCTGCAGCGCCTGCGAGAATAAAAACAGATTTATAGATCAAAAATAGCGCAGACAGTAAGGGAAATTAAGACAGAAAGTACACGTGACCACATCCTGCTTGTTGAGAGTGGCTCTTAACAACCGTTTGGCTCCTGTGGTCTAACCTTACTACGACCAGAGATCATCAAGTACGAACGCACTAATTTTAGCAACAGTTGATCAAATTCTTTATACCATCCTGTTAAAAGTGTTATAAAAATGGCTGTAAAAATGGGAAATAGACCCTCTGTTGTGGCCTAACAGATTACAGACTGCTGTTAGGTGTGAACGGAATAACTCCAGCCCACAAACCCAAAAACTACTACAGAACCATTAAAAACGTTCACTGTGTGGGAATAAAACTGTTTTTTTATTATACCCAGGTAGGACCAATCTACAGAATTATATTTTATTTTATTTCATTACTTTACTTTAATATTTTACTTTACTATACTATACTATTTTACTTTACTATTTTACTTTAATATTTTACTTTACTTGACTATTTTACTATTTTACTTTACTATACTATACTATTTTACTTGACTATTTTACTATTTTACTTGACTTTACAATTTTACTTGACTGTTTTACTATTTTACTTTACTATACTATTTTACTTTACTATTATTTTACTATTTTACTTTACTATAGCCTACTATTTTACTTGACTGTTTTACTATTTTACTTTACTATACTATTTTACTTTACTATACTATTTTACTTTACTATACTATTTTACTTAACTATTTTACTTAACTATACTATTTTAATTTACTATACTATTTTACTTTACTATTTTACTTTAATATTTGACTTTACTATTTTACTTTACTATTTTACTATTTTACTTTACTTTACTATTTTACTTTACTATTCCATTTTTTAAACTTTACTTTACAATTGAATTGTATCATTTTATTTTATTTGCATTCTTATTTACTTTGGTGGGGTGTATTTTTTTTAAATAAATAAGGTTTCTCCTTGGCAAGTCAATACATTCGTTGGTCAAGATTGTTTAAGATTACACTTCAATAACATATTTCCAGTCAGCAAGAAAATCGAATTATCTGTAAAATCTTAAATCGCTATTTTTTTTAAGTGTATTTTTCAGGGGGGTCCAGCTAATATGCAAATGTGTTCTAGTATAAAACCATCTCTTTTAATTGAAAAGAGGGAATTCCAATATTAAGCGTTAAGATTTATCCATTTATGTTTGTTTGAGTAGCATTGCTGCACTATTTCCAAAATAGTTATTTTCCAAATAAATCCCACATCGAGCACATAAACTGTAGTGATTCTAATGTATGAAGAACTTGCGATTCATCTACAGCAGGAGGTGAATAACCTTTAAACACGTCACTCACATCAAACTCTTCCCAGAACCCAGCTTTTATCTTTTTATCTGCCCCATCCATGTTCTCCCTCTCTGAGGTTTGGTCGAGCTGCTTTACTCTGCTCTCAATATCAGCTGCGTTCAACCTTGTGGAGTAATAAGGCTGGGGGAAAGAGAGGTGGGTAAACATCAAAACGAGAAGGAGAAGAGCAAGACACCCATCAAGACATCAGACAGAAAGGAGGAGAGAGACAGACAGAAAGGGCGAATATTAATCACAACATTAAAGGTGCTTCCCATAGTTCTTTAGTAATGTGCCATTTTGTCATTACATGTTAGTACATTACTCAGTATCACAAATATTTTCCAGTCGTATCTCTTCATTTCAGCAGAACAGATGCTCAACATTTAGCCACTATAAAAGTAATAGCAGCTCACTATAGCAGCAACTTATCCATATGATCTTAATTAACAAAATCAGTTTTTCCTATAACATTTTTATTTTATTTTAAAAGGGCTTTATCAGTTTGGACAAATATATCAAAACGTATAGCTCAATGTGACCAAACCTAACGCAGTAAATTCCCACAATGCTGCAGTTAATACCAGAAGCTGATTAGTTGCTAGTGCTTTTGTTGCTTGACATTTAGGAGATTTAACATGTTGAACCCCCACCTGATATAAATTTTCTTTACCTGTTTGAGGAAAACCATTGTCCCAGACAACTCCTCAATACCAGTGCGTTTGAAATGCTCCACGAGGTCTGTCAAATTGTCAAAATTCTCTTTACCACCAACTGTGTAACGGTCATTCTGAAAATAAACAGTAACATGAGGTTCAGTGGCACCTAAACTTGATTCCAAGGACCCCCACATGATATTTATTATTAAAATATAAAAGACAAGACCTCTATGTATTTTTGACACATAAATACAGTGTGAAAACAAAAACAGTAATCATGAAATTATACAGGCAATATGCGGTTTACAAAATAAAATATTTCACTTTTATTCGTCATTGTACTGAAGCCAAAACAAATGATTGAAAGATTATGTGAAAAACATTTATGTATGCATGTATGTATACATAAATTAACTATAGTGTCCTGCACCCAATAGTAAAAAATAACTGGTGTCTGAATAACTTATATATATATATATATATATATATATATATATATATATACAGTTTAGTTCCTCTAAAGTTCACACTGGTGTAGTGTCCAAATATAATGCCCAAATATGTTTTGTCCTAATTTTGCAAACGCATATGTTCTACTATTCTAAAGAAATAAATACAGAATGGTCATTCAGATTTTACTTTTATTGTACAACCTGTGAGAATGTTCTTTCATTAAACCTTAAATACCATCACCAAAATGGCAACATAGAAAGCTTTCTGTGTCTTTAAATCAGATTAAAAACAGAAGCTGTCCATTGGCAAGGGCTTACAACTTCTTGGATAAACTAGGGTTAACATAGGCTGGTTTAAGACGTTTTAGGCCTTAACTGCATTGTTTGGTTCTCTGAGCTGCTTAGAACCGTCTTCACAGAACACTGTTTGTTCTGTTAATCAGCTCACAGGGCAACAATTGCATTTTGTGCGCTTTGAACTTCACTAACGAACATACGCATACGCACATACCAGTGGAATAAATTAACAATCGACAGGCAGTGTGTTGACCTGATTTTCCCATGGTCATAATCTTCTACCATTCATTTAAACAGCACAACAATAGTGCTTATTTAGAGCCCCAAGTGGGGCATGACCACCCCCCCCTACCATCCAACACGCTCATGACTCAAAGTCCAGTCGCGTTTTTCAGGTAAGTGCAAATGTGTGTATAGATGTCATCCTGTGTGTACCATATGTTTTTAATATGCTATACTGTGCATATGTTTAAGTATGTCAAACATGTTTATGCATATGTAAGTCAAGCTGTGTGAATGTGTACAAATGTCATACTGTGTGTACGTGAGTATACATTTCATGTTATGCAAGTAAAACTTTTGTTATTTGCTAAATTTATGAAAATATGAATTCCACTCAAACAACATGTTGTTGATCAAGATGCTAGGTACATAATATTCCCTAAATATTTTATCTAAATAAGCTGTGTATGTACAGTGGCCTCCGAAAGTATGTATGTTTTTAACAACATCCACATACATCCTGTTCATTTTGTAGTGGTTTTGCATTGAAAAGGGTAAAAATAAATAAATAAATAAAAGAATTAATGACAGAAAATCCTTGAGCTATTTGTATTGCAATTAGCCTAGTATTTAATCAATTATTGCTAATCTTTAATAATAATTGCAAGTTAATGCATTTGCACCAGAAATTGTCCAAAACCCCACTTTGAAACCTTTTCTTGGGCTTGAAACAAGCTTATGAAGTAACATATTGCACGTTCACGTCCAGATACTTGCTGTTAAGATTAATGCAGAACACTGACCTCTTTTGACTAACAACAATCATACATGTATGAGTACACTTACGTTGCACATGATCTTGATATGGGAGACCCTCCTACCAGCACTGGTCATATCATCGGTGAGCGCAGACAGAACAAAGTCTCCTGGTTTAGAGAGCGACTCCCTGACCAGGAATGTCCCGGGCTCATCACGCTCACGGAGCAGCTTCTCAGCGTTTGGACCCGACAAGTGGCCATGGTACCATCTGAACATACAAATGCAAAAAGTCAATTTTAGATCACTGTACTGTTGGTATTAGATATTAGATGTTTTCATAAAAGAAATGTTAATAGTAAAACATGGAGGATTTCCTGCAAATGTTATTCAAAGAAATTCACACCTCTGACGCAAACAAACCAGTCAAGGTATTTAGAGGATGATAGTGCCTAAAAATAAAAATAAAACTAGGGCAGCTGCACCACAAACCACTGACATAAACACAAAAACATGAGGTTGTCACGTAGATATTTATTGGCAATTGTAGATAATGACACAAAAGTATGGTGGTCCTCACGCTCTAGCATACTAAAATGTGAACTAACAATTGGACTCAGTTCTCAATTTCTACATCTCAGCTTCCTGTACTGCGGTCGGAAAATTTTCTGATGACAAGATTTCTTGACTCGAGACTTTGGTGTATTTTTAGCTTGTCCTTCCTTCTCTGTTCTCTTGAGAAAAAAAACGCTTGCTAAATCGGCCTTCTGGGGGTTCTTCCATGATTGCTCTCTATCAACTACAACCAGTGTTTTAGTTTGTATGATTAAAAAAAAAAAATGTAATTCTTAAATAAAATTATATTTATGATAAACAAATTGAACACTAATAAATACAAGCAATTGCTAATATATTAGTATAGCCATTTTTATATCTATAAATAATATTTTTAGTTGGCTGCTTCTTGTTAATGTGCTAATAATGTGTTAATTGTTCATTCTTAAATTCTTTGCTAAAATAATCCATAATACTAAAATTGACTGGACATATTTCAATTGGACATTTCTCTTACTATTAAGACACTATGTCATGCAATCAAATGACTGTGTTTATAATCAGCAATAATATTTTCACTGCATCTCAATTATAAATCTCTTTTATGTTTTCAATTTGAGATTGGACATGTGATCAAAGTTCTGTGCATTATCAATGCAACTCTCATTACACATTTCACACGCACATGTAATCAGATAAGGCCCGAACCCAGAGTATCCCTCCCATCCTTAACTGGGACAAGAACCAGCCAAGAGTGAGGTGTTGGGGTGGCCGAGGGATGCAGCAAATCTGTCACAGGACCGAGGTGCGGGACAGCTATATATACAGGCCTCTTCTTGCTGTTGGATTACCTGAACGTGCTGCTCCCAAACATTAACTTTATTATTTTATGTGAGTATCAAATGTATATATATTACACTATCTGTCATTGCAAATTCTCTTCCAACTCTATCACAACTTACGTGATAGAATTGAGAACATCATCTTTCAGCATAGAAAGAAACTGTCATGCACACTTGATGTGCTGTGTATATGTATTGTGTGTCTTTAGTGACTATTTTCAACATTGAGGGCCTAATGGTTAGAGAGTCAAATGTATAACCCGAAGGTCACTGGTTTAATTCTCAATACTGGCTAGAAACGACTTTAGGGTGCCCTTGAGCAAGGCACCTAACCCCCAATCGCTCCTCGGGTCCACTGCTCCTGGTATGTGTGTGTGCGCTAACTTAGATGGGTTAAAAGCAGAGGAAAATTTTCAAGTATGGGTTACCATACTTGGCCTTTCCCTCACTTCATTTGTAAGACAATTATGGTAAAATAGCATTACAAATTCTGCTCTTTTCAGAAATCAAGCCCCTTCTCCTTGATATGTTTTGATATGTGAGAAGATTTGCTCATTCTTATTAAGAAATTATACATAGCGGTTATAAATTTCCTCAGTAGACTTATAATAAAGTCACTTTAAATGTAATAATTTGCCCTTACAATGAATTAAATCTTTCATTGTATGGACAAAAACAGTATAAACCTTCCTCAAACATAAATTTAGAAGAAAGTAAGTCATTGGGCCGGTGCACACAGAGACACAGGTCACAGGAATGGAAAAAGTGCAAGGTCTAGGGATGCCTTTTTAAAATTTGAACCTCTTTAAACTCGAGAGTCACATATTTAGAACGCAGTGTCATGCACAAGACACCACAAAAAAACGCAAGATGTGAGCGCAACTATTAAAGATGTCCGTCTAGTGTGTTTACATTGAAAAACAAATGGAAAAGTAGCACAGTGCAATGGAAAAATGCGTTCTGTGTGAACAGCCCCATGTAGGTTTGGTGAGTAAATTATGACATAGTTATTTTAGATATTTTAGATAGTGAACGTTCTCTTTAAATATCTCGAACTTACCAGAAAATACCAGAAATAAAGTTTTATGGTAGATAAAACCATGGGGGGAACACTTTTGGAGCAGTTCACAACAAGTAAGCATAATAAGCCCACTGTAACACTTTTAAAGTGCAAAAATGTAGAAAACTGTCACACTGAGTTTGGCTCCGTATGCATAAACTGCATGTTTTTCGGTCCGTTAAACAACGCCCATCAAAGAACTCATCATCATCAGCATGACCAAAAAAGAGAAAGAGATAGACAGAAGGGTGGGGGACAGAGAGCAAAGAGAGACAGTAGAGAGATGAAGGAAGGGCTGAATGGGTCTGGTCACTGTTTGCAAATGTGTCAAAACTAAAGTTTCCAACCGCAGTTAAGAAGAGGAAGTCAGACACATGGCAGAGGGAGGTTTAGAGTGTGTCTGCAATTCAAGGTGCTTCAACATGAAATAAGGAGCTTAAATAGAATTCAGTGACCAAGATAGTGAAACTAATGAATCCAAAAGGCCACATAGAATTGTGGGATTCAAAATCTAATTTGAACTTGAAAATAAACACATTTTTGCATTTTAAACTTTACAATAAAACAACATTATGAATGATTAAAAAAAATACTTTGCACATTTCTGACACTAATAAAATAAGCTAATTTGTGCACAGAGGGTCTTGCATTTATTTAAGTAAAAGATCAATGTGGATCAGTGAGGACATGATCATCAGGTTTGTGGAGCTCATGCAACTCGAGTGCTACTGTCAAATCACTAAAGGGACAAACTATAAATACTAAGACGTTCTAAAATTCAATTCAACATTTGACTCAAATTGGTACGCAGGTAATAATATAATATATAATATAATAGCTTGTAATTGGAAAACATTTTGCAAGCAGTCTCTCTTTTTATCATTTATTTATAATTATTATAATTTAATTATAATAATTCACTTTACCTTACATTGCATGATCATTAGATTAATTAGCTGCATTTTGTTTTGCTAATCTTTAATTCACTGAAGTGTCCTTTTTTCTGCCTTATACTCTATATGCATAAAAAAGGAATCTGAAACATTTCACCTCTATATGTGTTATTTGTTTTTTTTGCACCTTAAAAGATAAGGGAAAAAAAGATTCCGACAAACCCCCCCAAAAAGTTGCGTGAAAAATCTGACTGATTTAGAATATGTAATGTAAATTTGCTGTAATCATAAAGCAAAAGATACCGTGTTAAATCAAATGATTTATATTTGCTGATCATATTAACATCTCTCTTGCAAAATCAGTTTCGGATGTAACTGAAAGTAGAATGTGGAAGAATTCCAATGTGTGATAAAACGACTGATCATGTGATGCTTTTATCAAATCAATACATCGACAGCAGGGACAGACTCCTCCGAGGCGACATTTTGTCTTAGTGCACAAGTTTACTGTCCAGAAATGGCATACCACAAGTATGTGTAAATGAATGGAAAAGTTGTTACAGAGTAAAATGATCCACATGATCACTCTACTTTGTAACAACTTTTCCATTCATTTACCATTAACATTTTGCCATACTGTAGCAACCAGTGTTGGGGAAGCTATCGGTCAAGCTTCAATTTTTTCTTTTAATTTAAAGTAGTTCAACTACAGTTAAACTACTAATTTATCTCGCTTTTGTTTACATGCTAACAAAAAGTGGCTAACTACACCACTTCAATGTAATTAACATCTATTTGTTAGTATCTTGTTGTAATGTAGCTAAAAAGCAATACATGCAATTTAAAAGCAGGTAGCCACACTAGCTAGGCCTACTAACAAAAAAAGCTAATTACATTGAAGCAATGCATTTAAACATTTTTTGTTAGTTTGTAGAGTAGCTAGTATAGTGTTTATCTGCCACAAAAAAAAAAAAAAAATCAGTTGAAACCCTCAGTCAGCATAACAGCATTTGAACAGATACATTTACATGAAATACCACAGCTAAACTACAAAATTCCCAAACATGTCTCCAAAAGTGCAAAGCAGCAAAACTTCCTTCACAGATAATAACATTTGTAAAAAATAAAACATGCAAATTCTTAACCTTATGAGGCAAATGACTGAGTTTCCCTGTCTTCGAAATTATTTTAAAAAGACCAGTAAAGCCAGTGGCTATGTTGACATGGGCAGAAATAATTTGACTACTCTGTCCACTATGGCATAAGTCTGAATATAAATTTGCAAACAGAAATTTCCAATTACCCAAATAGCACTATGCGTATCTGCATTGAGCTTAACATGAACAATGAAGCTGCATAAAGTGAAACATGGACATTCTGACTTTGACCTTTTGAGTTTTTTTTACATATTTTTTTGACTAATCTCTTTACTTTCCAGCTGTTGTGAAAAAAATAACAACCTAACTTTATAAACAACTGAAAAACGCCATGATACTGCATTGCAACCAGAATGATTGATGTGACATATATTTGAATATAATCAATATCAATACATAATATAAACAAGCACAAAAATAATGCATCTACTGTATGTGTGGAGGGCCACGTTATTTGGAAAATGGGGTTGTAAAAGCGAACAGTAAATACCTATGTAATCAGAATGTTTTACATGGGCATGACAGGAGTTAAGAAAATGGATAGAACTTTGCATAGACAGGGTTAGTAAGTGTAATTATACATATTTTTTTATGGAACAGAATGTGCATTGTCAAAATGCAGATGAAACTCATCCTGTAATGGTCCTGTAGTGGAAATGATATGATTTGAGATGAAGTATATCAGTTTCACAAATAATTTGTAAACACCCCCCGACATCTCCAAGATGCAGGGTCAAATATGATGGCTTACCTCTCAGTGGTGGGATCAGAGCAGTTTAAGGGGTATTTGAGCTCAATAACGGTCCCATCTTTATCCTGTAGAGTTCCATGATCTCCAGTGTAGTACTCCACCAACTCGGCTAACGTAGCAAACTTTTCCCCGCCGTACAGGTCATAATAATCACCCGTGTTCTGAATCCTAATGTGTGTGACTATTTCCCCCACTCTGAATGAAAGATGAAGAGAAGGAAAGGGGACCGATGATGCATCATGCTCAGTAAAATATCATCACCTATTCATCAAATAGACCAAAACATCTAAAAAAATATTAATTCAGGACCCATACATAAATTAGCCGTTTCTTTTAGAGGCAAAATCCAACAACAGCAGGACGTAACGTCGCAGGAAATGGAGTAATAGTAACTTTACAAAGTGTGTAGTAACTTTAGGGTGTAGTAATTACTTGACTTGAAGGCTTATTCAAAAATTATAGCAGTAATAATTGCTGTCATTGTTATTTATTAGCTTCCTGAGCTTCTAAAAAAAAAAAAAAAGAAGAAGAAAAAAAAGGTATGTTCAAGTAAGCCAGCAAACCAACTTTGGTTACATGATTTGGAACTGTGGTGCAGTAAATAAATAGGACACATACTAGTGAAATGTATAACTTACGGGAATGCAGGTTCAAATCTGAGTCTTTCCCTTTCCCTTTCTCTCCCCCTACACTGTACTGTCCGCTTTATAAGAGCCTGTTAATTAAAGGCTTAATAGTCTGTTAAAAGATAAATGGAATCTACACTAAATTACAGTGTTTGATAAACTACAACTGTGGTAAACGAATAAAGGTGCCTTCAAAAGCATGACCGAGTTTCATATATCAGAAATGGAAGATTTAGTCTAAGCTTCATGCAAAGATGAAAACATGCAAGTTTAAACAAGTTATTTCTCTCTCTCTCTCTCTCTCTCTCTCTCTCTCTCTCTCTCTCTCTCAATATGTTTATCTGTATAGTATAGAATAGAATAGTCAATATAAATGTCAGAATTGTATGGCACTACATATGCCTATTTTGAGCTTTTGACACTGATCTTTGCCCTTTAAAAATGAATAATTGACATTAGGCTGGCATTTAGTAACATCAAAATGTTACGTGATAACATCCAAGTCACTCAATTCTACTAATCAGCCAATTGGTGTTGTTCATCATTAAGTAGACCATTTTTTTAGATCAGCGAAAAATAGACACGTTGGATGTCTAAAGCATATTTTACAGTCTATATATAAATCAAATGAATT
Organism: Gobio gobio; assembly: GCF_949357685.1. Taxonomy (NCBI): domain Eukaryota; kingdom Metazoa; phylum Chordata; class Actinopteri; order Cypriniformes; family Gobionidae; genus Gobio; species Gobio gobio. The sequence goes on from NC_137108.1 coordinate 32,751,666, forward strand.
AAGTTTATGGAAATAATAAACATAGAACAAAATGTGTGAATTCTCGTATGGTTTTGTGAAGTGAACTGTAAGATGACAGGTGCATGACAGATGATGAATAAAAGAAAAAAAGACTAAAAACAAATGATTAGGTATAAGAAAGTACATCAAAATGTGTTATATGCGACTGCATGTTTGTCCGAATAATATATTTTAAGGTCAGAAAACCACAACCCACACCAACGCTTCTGAAAAGAACGGGACAAAAAAAAGTGATGTACAAAACAAAAATACAGAACCAAAATGAACAAATGATTGAATGTTTATTTGCTCGTTGTGTGCGATGTCTGTATAGAGAAATAAATAACTGCTTGTTATCTACTCCAAAATAAATCTAATAATTGGTATGAAGAGAAGTATATAAATGTTGTCTGACAAGCTCTAGAACTAAACACGGTCGGAAAAATCAGAGGAACAAAGACGAGTCTCAAACCAGTCAAACACAGAAATATTCAGTAAAATGTGTGTTTTTTTTAAGCCAAAACAGAGAGGTTTCTTTTCATAACTAGAGCAGATATACTGGAAAGCTGTAAAGGCTATCTGCAACTCAATCTGACCTCAGCTTATTCTCAGAACCAAATTTCCACCTTTAAATGACATAAAAAGTGGCTAAAAATATATATTTTTATCATTTCATCAAACAAAAAGTGCTGACAGACCTAACAGACAGGGAGAAGTCGCCCACATTCTTTTTGCTGGGTCGGGCCAGGAAGCTGCCATGGACGCCTCGGTTCTTCAAAACGGTCTCTGCGTCTAGTCCAGACAGATCTCTGTGGAACCACCTGTTTAACATGTAAATAACCATGTGTTAATATTATAATAATAATAATAATACAATTTTACTTAGTGCCATCATACAAATAGTACAACATATTGTACGTAGACAACTGTACGCAAGCCAAATATTTCACAAAAAAAAGTTTTTTTTTTATATATTTGGTTCAAAATTTAAATAAAAAATATATGGACACTTTGTGGCAGTCAAATTTTAGTGTAACACATGCATAGTTAATGTGATGTGAACAACACCTGTGGTTTAGAACACCTGTGTGGACTCGAGGGGAAACTGACTTCATACATCTTGGTTGTAAAATTTAACAGCAAAAATGGCTCAGAAAAGGTAAATTAGTTCTGAGAAATCCATTAAATTTAAAATGAGTTGGATCAAATTATGGTAATGTACTGCAATAACATTTATGCATTTATAAAAGTGTCCAAATACTTTTTTAGGCTTTATGTGTGTGTGGAGGAGGTACAAAGCTTTTCAAAATAGGCAACAACAAAAAAAATTATTTATAATGATGTATAATGATCATTCATGTCATGGTGAAGCACATGCAAAAACAAGCACACTCTTACCAAGGCCTACCAAACCACCAAGTGCATTTGCAGAAATGCACCTACACGCACAGCCCAGACAAACCTTGCACTTTGCAGTTACATTCACACACACACACACAAAAGAATAATAAAAAAACACCTTTTTTAAAACATAAATCGCAAAACACACAGATAATGTGGTGCAAAACATAAGAGTAGCAAAACTGAAAAAGGGAAGATGAGTTGAACAAGATTAGAACTTACCGAACCATCTTCCTATTTCAAATGTTCCTCTTCCAGTCAAAAAGAAAAAGAATTGAATGCACATTAATATTGTAATAAATATGGTACATGCATAAACATAATCCAGAGTTGTAAAGAACAGTCTTCTTCTCTTCGTGTCATACATATGCACTCATCCTTTTCATTTGCCTCCCTCCTGCTATAACTTGTGTAGTGACATCCATCCACACAACCAACCACAGCTCAAAATCATTTGTCTAGCGGCTTCATACCTGTCCTCTCTGCTTCTCCTTCTCTCTCGAAACGTAAACACTGTTTTCGGTGCTTTGAAGAGCAGGTCGTCCTGACAGTGTATATAAGGCTGTTGTACGTCCCTCCCTCTCTCTCATTCTCTCATGCACTGTTACAAACTCCTTCCTTCCTTTTTGTGGCTTGTTCATAAAACAGTGAAAGCAACAAGAGAGGTAGAGAAAGATACTGAGATGTCAGATTAATTTCCTGGTTCTTCTAGAACTTTTTGTCAAGAACTACTATAGACAAACGTCCATCTCACCATTTTGAAACTACATGAGAGACAAATATAGGAACTACAGGCTGAGCAAAATAACAAAAACAACAAATGAAATGCAAATTACCCTCTCTTACAGCTTCTGAATATACTTATCTTGCTTCCTGTCATTTATGCCTTTTTTCTCGCAGGTTGGGTGTCATTGAGTCTGACAGTTAAAGTTAATTTTGTTAAGTGTACATTGCACTTCCTTGTTTCTAGACTTTCACCTCACACACAGAGAGAGAGGGAGGGAGAGAGAGAGGGGGGGGAGGGGCACTTGAGACAGCAAGAATTATGTTATGGTTTGTTAATTGCATAATTTACATAATTAATATAAAAATGACCAAAGGTATATATGTATAAAATAAAAATAAAAATAAAAAAACTGCCATATACCACATCTAAATAAATTAAATAATAACAGAAAAGTAACAAGTTAAAGTTCCATCTTTAATATTCTTAACTTAAAACTTGACAAATTACACGCTACCGTTTAATATTGGGGGTCAGTAAGATTTTTTTAATGCTTTTGAAATAAATATCTCATGCTCACACAGGCTGCATTTATGTGTCCACAGTACTAGCAGTAACATTATGAAATATTACAATTTTAAATAACGGTTTTCTATTTTAAAATGTAATTTATTCCTGTGATGACAAATATGAATTTTTAGCAGACATTACTCCAGTCTCACACGATCCTTTGGAAATCATTCTAATTTTCTTAATTGGTGTTGCGTAATATTTTTTGGGAAACTGCGATGCATTTTTCTTCAGGATTCTTTGATGAATAGAAAGTTCAAAAGAACAGCATTTATTTTAAATAGTTTTGTAACAGTTAAGCCTTTACTGTGGCTTTTGATCAATATAATGCATCCTTGCTGAATAAAAGCATTACATTCTGACCCCCCAAAATAAAGGGTTAAAACCCTTGCCTGACAAAATGTAATATCAAGATTATAAGTCTTTCCAAAAAGGGAGAGGATTTTTGCCTTGCAAATATTATCCGTCTAGCCTCTAGGTTACAGCTAACATTTGAATACATGCAAAGTCCAAGATCTAATTTCTCACGATACTACATAACAAAATTCTTTTCAAAGGTTTTTCTAAGTGGCTCTTTCTATTGTTACCGGTAACTTTGAACCATTTTTACAAATACACAGCCAGATAAAAAGATATTTAGCAGCACCTGCAGGTGTGTGTGGAATAAGGAAGATCAAACATCCTAATCCTATAATCACAAATTTCTGTAGACACCTCGTCATTTCTTACTTTTTTTCTTCTTCTTCTAATCAATTTTTTCGGTTTCATTTAATTAAGACTTCTAACTTGAACTCTTGAAGTTCTAACTGCATTTGGGAAGTAATTAGGGGACAAGCAAGAAGCGTTTCCTTTAACTTTCATGTGTTGTGTGTGGGTGTGTGTGTGTGTGTGTGCGTGGGGGGTATTTGGGGGAGATAAATAGTTTATTGCTATTAAACGACAATACCAGTTAAATACAGTCTGGGTTTGATAATGTGCTTGGATTATGATTTGGAGCACAGAGATCCATACAACACCACAGAACAGAAACAATATCTTGAATATGATCCTGGCAAAGAGAAAACGTCAAGCATCTTCTAAAAAAAAAAAAAAAGTGAAAGTATATTTCTAAAAATAATTAAAACTTCAACCTTCTCAAGTTAAAGGATTAGTTCACCCAAAAAATGAAAATTCTGTCATCATTTACTCACCCTCAAGTTGTTCCGAACTTGTAGGTCTTCTGCTGAGAACAAAATAAGATATTTTGAACAATGTCAGTAACCAAACTATTTGAATGACTTCCATAGTATTTTTCCCCCCAACTATAAAAGTCAATGGGGTCCATCAACTGTTCAGTTCCTCATATTCTTCAAAATGTCTTCTTTTGTGTTCAGCAGAAGAAAGAAATTCTTGAGGGTGAGTAAATGACAGAATTTTCATTTTTGGATGAACACTGAGAAAATAAAATGTACCATAGTAAAGTAAATGTTTTTGGAGACTTACAATGGTATTCTTTGAAGTCCACAAAACACAGATCAAGACAGAGAAGGCCAAAGAGATTCAATCTGTGTACAATATTATTAGTGAAAAGGCACCACATAACCCATCTTTTGAGATAAAAACTAAACCCATCTTTTGAGATAAAGACTAAAAATGGCAAAGGGACAAAGGTCAAGTTGGAAACCGATGCATTTTGCACACATGAATATCGAAAGGTCAGAAAACTTTCCCTTACCTACATGACATGCTATTGTCCTCTTCGGATTAATACTTGGTTGTATACATGTATACACAGTGATGCAATGTCCCGTTCTGCACTTGAATGAAATGGATCAAACATCAAAAACATTTATTGATCTAATAACATGCAGAGTGAAGGCTTGACTAACTATAGACTTAAGTGTCTCCTCTTTTCCAGTCTTCTCTTCCCAAAGCATATTTGCTCTGATAAGTTATCTGCCTCCCCCCACCCATTTTAGTTAATTGTCATAATTTCCCCATCCTGTCTGTAGTTGTCATTCATTAACTCATTCTTTCTCTCTCTGCACTATCCTCTGGTGTTCTCCCCTCCATGTAATTTCTCAACATGATCGCTACGTTTACATGCACCCAAATCCATTTATAATCGGATTAAGACGTCTTCATCTAAACACCTCAATCAATCCGTTTGAGCTCGATCCAAATAAAATGTCAATACAATTGACAGGGGTAGTGCAACAGAGATTGTTTAGCCATGTAACCTCATGAATCATACTACTTTCCCACATGGATTAGGGTTAAAAAATACCTGCACACATGGTTCCATGTTCCGTATGTTTCTATACGTCTTACAAACTGGTCAGTAGAGAATATTTCCTAAAAAAAACCAAAAAAAATTTGCATGCATATAAAACTTGGCAAGCTACTCCTTAATAAAGAGACAACACTCTGCACACTTAGTTACCTTTTTATTGCAGGTCTGGAAAAAGAAAACAGAAGACATAATAACAATAACAGGGTAACAGCAATAATTACAAAGTGAGATATTCAAAACTCCTGGAAGTGAAAAATTAGACGTTAAATAAACAGCTGCATTTTGTTTCACCTGTGCTAGGGGGGTTTTGTCTTCTCTTGTAGGAAAAAGAAACCGTGGCAAAATATCTCTAATTACAATATTCAGGGGCCAATCAGGAGAGAGAATGGGGAATAAAGGTAGATTTTTATTTTTTAACAAGCACATAATTAGTTAATAAACAAAAGTGAACATGGAACTTGACTCTTCTTAAAGCAGCAGTTCTCATAATGGAAACACAAAAAAATCTTGTTTATAATATATACTATATTTTTATATATTGTTTCATTCTAAATGAATGAAAGGTCATTTGATGGCCTCATGAGTTGTGGCCCTGTCCAAAATACATCCGTGAAGTTCCCAAAACTTTAGGGAGTCCCCTTTGACATTTCAGATTTCAGAAGAGTGCTTATGTGTTTGTAAGTTTGCAGAGCCTGCATCAGTGGACTATTACCTGACAGTCTATCCGGTATTAAGTCACCAAAATGTGGACTCAGAAGAGGATGTCTCATGTTGGCATTTGGGACAGGGTCGGTGTTTACGTCAGCATAAACCTTTCACTCGGCTTCCAACTGCTGCCTGACGGGACTTATGGTAGGATAAGATGGAAAACACATGATTTTAGGTTGTATCTGGTTGGAAACCAGATGCTTTAGGGTTCAAACAGGCATTTGAAATTCAAGCTTGTGGAAATGCACTAAAAACAGTGATTCAACTAGTGTGGATTACAACATAATACACACCTGAGGAGGAAAGAGTCCCCACTGCAAAGATCCATTCCACACAAGGAAATCCACACCAGCTCTTCAACCTTGCCCTGCATTGACTATTACAGTGCAAAGGAGGTAACCTTAAAAACCTGAACTGGATTTCTATTGGAGAATAATTTGGGTGCTGTGTATTCTAACATCTCTCAGGTCAGCAGGTGTGTGTTCACAGAATTTTTAAATGGAGGGAATGCCTCTAAATTGAGTTTAACGGGATATGTTAGGGAACCACAGTGTGTTAGCTATAGGAACCACTCCATTCTCCTTCTGTCCAAACTAGTGTGGGCAGCTTGAACTTATTTCAGATATTTACAACGGATCTGATCACCTGACCCAGGTGCATGTCTCTATGTATGTGTGATGCCGCCTCATCGTGACTTATGAGAGTCACGGGTGAAAAGTTCATCCAGGGGTCATCAGCGCGGCGCCTGCGTCTGTGTGACCTCTGGTCCTCGGCTGGCCAGCCTGCTAAGGATGCTTCTTTCCGACATCTGCAGCCGCACAGCGACGGGCGGTATTCGAGCGATGGTTGCTGGGAGCCGGGTGACATCTGCCTTCATGTCGCTGAGCAGCTCCTCCAGTTGTTTGAGAACTGACAGAAAGATTGGTGATAGGACAGATATTTGAACATGTCTCCATTTATTTAAACATTTTAAGTAAGTAAATTCATCACTCTCAACATTTGTGCCTACATACACATCACTAAAGCTACAGGATGTAATCATGCCAAATGTGGTGTGCAAAGCTATGCTGAGATACTAAATAAAGTGTGATTTTTGTGGCTTTGAGCAGCGCTGTGTTGGAAACGCTGTGCTAAGCTGTGAAAGTAGCTGTATATAGATTTGCATGATAATTAGGACTGGGCGCCTTTCTGCACCTAACAATGAAATTTAATTTGGATACAAATTCAAATTTATTTCGATTAAAATTCGATTAATATTTGATATGGATTGAAATTCAATTAAAATCTGACTGGATTTAGATTAATATTTGATTTGGATCCAAATTCAATTAGATTTGTATTCAAATTCAGGTCAAATTTAAATAGATTTTAATTAAAATTCAATTAGATTTGTTTTCAAATTCAGTTCAAATTTCAAATTCAAATTCAAATTCTGATTTTAATTGAATTTGCTTAATACATGTATATACATATTTAGATTAACAATTCACTAAAATGTGATAATGAGGTTGTGTTAAAAGATCCAGAATCATATGTGAAATAAATGTTTGTAACGCAAGTTATTTTTCCCCTGACTGATCGAAATAATGATAGTTATTTTGCATTTCACTTATTTCTGTTTTATCACACTACTCCATTGCAAAAGTGTGTGCAAAGCTGTGTTGTGATTATGTTGTGCTGTACTGTAGTTATGGGAGTTATTGTACCTTTGTGTAGAACTGCATTAGCAGGCTTGTTTCCTGACATGGACTCTTTACTGAGGTGCTGGTGTGACTCCGCCAGACACTCCACCTCACTGAAGCGTGTGTTGAGTGCCATAGAGGGGTGAGAGGGGTCCTCAGTCATGTTCAGATATGCAGCACGTCTGAGCTGCTCCTCAATCACCAGAGCCTGTTCCAACAGCTAAAGACAGACATAAATGATGCAGTTGAAAGAAGAGCCAACAAATGTAGCTCTAGGCAAACAATGAAGGCAGTGTGTCTAAGTTTTGTAGTTTCTGTACATCTCTAACCTTAAACCTGCGAGCAAGGAACTTGTTTTTAATCTCGAGAAAGTTTCCTCGGCTCATCTCTCCCTTAAAGGGCTCGTTGAGTATGGCGAACCTCGGGTCATTCTGCACATCCTGCCAGCGAGCATAGCCGTGGCTGATGGTACAGAGGTGAAGGACATAATCTATAAAATTAGGGTAGCTTCAAATAAATACTAACAGCAGTTAAACATGAAGTTTCTACATAATTCCTGTTTTAATAACTTAAAGGGTTAGTTCACCCAAAAATGAAAATTCTGTCATTAATTACTTACCCTCATGTCGTTCGACACCCGTAAGACCTCTGTTCATCTTCGGAACAGAAATGAAGATATTTTCTCTGAAAGGCCTCCATTGGCACAATGGAGCGTTATGAATCAGTGAGCCGAATCATGATTCGGATCGCGTGTCAAACCGCCAAACTGCTGAAATTTGGCGATTCAAACCGCTGATTCGACTCGCTGATTCATAACGCTTCGAAGCTTCATGATGCCTTGTTTTGAAATCGTCATCACTATGCAAGTCATTATTTAGGGTTTTTTTGCGCACAAAAAACTATTCTCGCCGATTCAAAGTTATTTTAGAACCACTGTAGTGAGATGGACTTTGTAACGACGTCTTTAGTACCTTTTAAGGGTCTTGAGAGTGTAAAGTGCATTGTGCCAATGGAGGCCTTTCAGAGCCATCAGATTTCCACTAAAATATCTTAATTTCTGTTCCGAAGATGAACGGAGGTCTTACGGGTGTCGAACGACATGAGGGTAAGTAATTAATGACAGAATTTTCATTTTTGGGGGAACTAACCCTTTAACTATTATTTTAAAATGCAGAAAATGGACATAATAAAGTGTTTGTGTCCAAACTCTCTCTATATATAAAAATACACTAAAACAAGACATATTCCTTTCCGTGATGCAAGCAAATTTATTGCTGTATCAGTACTGAAAAGACATTGACTACCAAAATTATCAATAAAAGTAGGTCAAGGATACTGTATGATACCAGCCAGCAGCCAGTAGTCGTGGCGACGATGCCAGATCTCATAAGTCTTCTTGGTCACCGTGGCGGCTCTCTCTTCATTCTGCCACAGAGAATGAAGCTCTGGAGAGAGAAACAGAGGGATCATTGATTCAAAACTCACCAGCACGTACACATACACACACACACACTCAGTAAATTCCCAGTGTACCTGTGAAACCTCCGTCAGCAATGTTAAACATGAACCTCTGCTTCACTGCTTTCTTTTTCTCCTCACTCACTCCATCCCCTCCTCCACTTGTCTCTTTGGTGTTCTCTCCATTTTGCAGCTTAGCGGAGTCCTCTGACTTCATTCCGTCCTTCTCGTCTTTTGGCTCTGGTTGACGAGAGAAAGAAAGAGAGACATTATTTATTGTAACAGTTAAGTGTGGAATAAAGGTGTGTTGTTTGTGTTAGTATGTACCTTTCTTCTCATCTCTTGCTGGGCTGGTGTCCATTTTTTCTGTCTTCTCTTCAGAAGATTCTTCTGTAATGGAGTAAGAGAGTATTCAGGCTACAGTTGCGACCTTTACTAGAAAAATCTGGTCATTTTAAGACAAGTTTTCATTGAATGAAAGTGGATATTAAATCACATATGAATATCAAATCAAATAGGAAATACATATACATTTTTACCAATTTATGTTGTGCTCAGTGCTTCACCTTTGGTCTTGGATGTGTCTCCACTGCTTGTGGCATCTGAATTATCCGCTTTGACATCTGAAGACGAGTTATCCTTCGATTCAGTGGACTTCTCTTTCTCTCCATCCTTCTCATTTTCTCCATCCTTTTCTGCTGATGGTGAGGTGGTCTCTCTTTCCCTTTCCTTTTTCTCCTCTTTCTTTGCTGGACTGGAGGATTTCTCGCCTTCATCAGGAATCTCAATAATCTGAGAAAAAAAGAAGGAACGTGAGAATGATAGTGGGAGACATGAAGGAAGACAAAGTGAGACAGGCAGGTGTTTACAAAAGGAAAGTGTTTAAAAATACAGAGGATAGAAACAGGAAGATGAAGTGAAAAAGTGAGACTGTAAATAACAAGTACCTCATCCTCCTGTCTGAACCCTTTCGTCTCCTTCTCTCCGTCCCCCTCTGTCTTCTCCTCCAGCTCTTTTACGTCTTCGCTTTTGGAAAGGTCTTCTGTTTGGGTAAGAGAGTCAGATTAATGCGTAACGATTAGCTGCGCAGAGATACTGGACAAATCCTCCTTCTCCATGCAACTTGCAATAAAATTGTCAAATTATCTGAAATTTAGCTGGAGTTTTTTTCATGTTCACTGGACCACATGACTTTTGGTAGACAATTTTCTCCACAATATTAATATATTGTAAAGCAGTAGACATTATAAAAGCCAATAGCCCTATTCAGACAGGACTGGTTTTCTAAAAAGATGTTTGAGGTACAATTCTTATTACTCAACGTCTGGGATTTCATGTACCAGATGGATGTATTCAGATGGGACTAACATCTCAGTGTCGATTACAGAGGTGGTGTGTTTTCTAGACTTGGGCGTCACAGAAGGTTCTGCTGTATATGTTTTTCAGCATAAACTACTAGCCTAACTAATAAAGTTAAAATATTATGAAAGACAAGTGAACAGTAATAAAATAAGAACAAATACAAGCTTAGATAAATACAGAAGAACAACGTTTTAAACAAAGTCAAATGTAAAAGAACACTGCAGTGTTCACTGTATAAATTAAAAATAGATTAATCTTTGTTAAAGCTGTATTTTGTTTGATTGACATTAATGAAGCAGGTATTTATAGGCTGCTGCCTTTTTAAGACCAAATGACATTTTAATTGCGAATTTGCAATTAATCTGCGAATCACATGCGTTCCGAACCGTGGGGCCTGGTCTGTACGGATCATGGATCAACTACAATACGTAATCCATTAAAAAATCATTTGAATTTTAATACAGATTTTAAAAACATCATCATAGAATCATAGATGTATTAATGAATAAATTAACAGAAATAGTGTAATGCCATTGAATGTCATGTGTCTTAGTGTCTTATATTAATTTATTTTAGTATTATTTATATAATATTATAGTATTCATTGAAATTCTATTTTTATATTTTCACTTTTTTAATTGTAGTAATTTTGTCATGTCAGAGCTTTATTTTTTTACAATTTTTTTTTTTTTTTATAGCTTCCTATCCTTTAATTATTTTTTAAATTTTAGTCATTTTAGGCAAGGCAAGTTTATTTATATAGCATATATTTATATTTCATACACAATGGTGATTCAAAGTGCTTTACATAGAAAAGATATTAAAATAGTGATAGAATAATCATAACATATGCATAATAAATAAAAATACCATGTATCATTTTTTTTAAATAACAATCATATTTAACCAAAGGCTAAAATACTAGTCCTGACTAAATTCAGGTCTCCCCTGTCTGAACAGAACAGTCAGAGATTTTTGTTTCGTGACATTTTAGTACTTCAACTTAAATTAATTTCAGTTAGTTGCCAAGGAAACAACAAGGCAGTTTTTTCATCTAATATTTATATTTTATTTTAGCTTAATTTCACTTACCAAAATTATTTTTAAATAAGTTTTAGTTAACAATTACAAAACTGATATGCATGTGTACCTGGTGCTGGTGTGTTGGGCTGGGTATCTGCAGGCGTCCCAGTAGAGGGTGTTTTCGGATCGTCTCCTGCTGCAATGGCCGCTGCTCTTTTGCTTTCCTCCAGTTCTTTCATCCAGGGCATTGACCATTGGCCATTGACATGCTCAAACTCCTGTACCTGTAGGAGTTTAAAACAGCCAAAATCACATAACACCAGTGTCATTCACAGAACCAAATAGCTCACTATTAACCACTAAAACACAAGCAATCACAACTTCGCACACCTTCTTGCGGATCAGTGACATCACACCTATGCGTGTGAGAACGTGTTGTCGTGACAGTCCTTCCCTTGGAACGCCATCAGCAAATGTTTCTGCCCCGTCTGCACCTGGCTCACACAGGTGACGCATAAAGAGGGACACGTATGCCCTAAAAACAGAGAGTGCTCAAGTAAATTAGGTTAAAAAAAAAATGTCAAAAAAGACAAGAACAAGAAATGTCAGACTCACTTGAACTCCTTCTCTGATTTGCCTCGCAGGTCTCTAACGAGCCACTGGGTGGTGAAGGCATCCTGAGGAGGCATCCCATAACGCATCACTGCATTCAGGAAGGCCTTCCTTTGTCGAGCATTGAAACCCAATACCTAATGAGGAGAGAGAGGTTAAGTATCACTGTGGAGGGAATAGTTGAAACAAGTTGAAAAGTAAGTGAGGTTGAACCTCAATGTTTCCTCCCACTCTGGCCAGTAGGGGGGGCAGTGGTTTGTCTTTATCATTCCTCAAGCCTTTGCGACTTGGTCTTCTGGAGTTGGCCGCTAACACAAAAAAAGTGGACTATGTTAATACAAATATACATATATCTTTATAATAACTGCTACTGGTTATTCAGATAAAGATGGTTTAACTTTGTTCTTCACCTTCAGACCGCTCATCAAAGTCCTCATCACCCTCCTCAGAAGCCACAGAGTAATCTGATTGGTTATCAGACTGATCATCTTGCCAGTCTGAGAACACAAATGAGTGGGGCAATATATTATTGAGCACTTGAATTCTCTTGACAAGAAAATATTTAATTTAAAGGGACAAAAAAACAAAATCATGCTGACATCTACAACAAAAAGGTCAAACTTTTGGACACACTACATTGTTTTTTTTAAGATTCCTGGAAACAAATTCAGTCCAAAGGCTTATGCCTAAATGCTATAATTTATTATTATTATTACACATTATTCTATTTTGTTTATATAATGTATAATTCAATAACTTATGATTAAAAACAATATAAACATTTTGAATTACAAGATTTTATGAATACATTTGTATTCATAATAACAAAATGTATTAAAAAAAATTAATTACTTTTATAGTTTTGCCAACTTCAATATTATTCAAAAATGTTATAAGAAGTTAATAATAAAGAATGGGTAGGTGTGTCCAAACGTTTGACTGGTAGTGTACATCTAAACAACAACCAACATCCATTTTAATCATTAATAAACTATAAATATAATAATTTATAAATATAAAAGAAATTATTTTAAACATGAAACATTATTTTCATTGGAAAGAATGTACAGATATTACACAACACACACACACAAATAAATCTACCAGACCTAAAACCACAACACAAGTGTAACTACTCACAAACGTACAGGGAAAGAGTAGTAAAAAGCTTTAAAAGTTTGTCTGTACCCCGTCTACTACCTCTGTCCTCCTGTGAGCAATCGTTGTAGTTGACAGGTTTGCGAGGCCGTTTGCCTTTGCCCAGGTGACGAGCGAGATCTTCCTGCTGCTGCTCATAATGATGGCGCAACAGTTTTTCCCAGTAATCAGGATCTACACTCTCTTCCTGCTTAATGATCTCTCTATCCACATCCTCCTCCTGACAAAGACATACCATTTGATATACAAATATAGATACATATTGCACAAACACACAAGTCACAATCCCACACAAACTTACCTCCTCTTCCTCATCTTTGACTACATACTGGGCCACTTTAAAGGAGCTGAGGTATTCATTCATACTCTGCAGCTCTGTGTCATCCGTTGCATCTTGGTTTCTATCCAACAATCGATCAATGGCCTTGTCATCATAGTGGATCACACTGCTGTCTTCCTCCTTACTATCACCTGGATAAGAGATTTTTTGTTTGATTTAGAATTTATTTGAATCTTTACTTTGACCCTTTCTTGTATTGAGCACATTATTTCCATTGATTTTTCATACTTTATTTTCCGTATTGTCTAGTACTTTTATTTTCAACCTTCATTCTGACCCTCTGTCCGAAATTACCTGTTTTTAAGGGATGGCTCCCTGTTTAAATGGCTAATGTCATTGCATAGGAAAATGTATCAAAGCCCATGTCAGTAGTGTTTTGAAAACATTATCCATATAAAACCGTCATTTAAAGACAAAGCATTATGAAATCATTTACTTATGGTGTGTGATGCAGCTGCTATACGCTCAGTTGGCGGTTTCATCTTTCAACTAAGGTTTCTTTGCAAACTCTCCATTACACTGTGCATCATTTTCCAAACAAAATGCTCCGAACAAACATGTAATCCTCCAACGCGACTAACATAAACCACCTACTTGTTTCTGATCCTTCTGAAGTCTGTACAGACACGCAAACGAGCCGTGCTAAATGCTTTGTTTGTAATGAGGACATAATTTTAAGCTATGATGTTTTAATGAAACAAAGGCAAATTTGATTGATGATCATGACCACTTTAATCATACTAATAAAGCTTCCATAAAACTAATTTCGAGGGAGAGAGATGGTAGATAAAAATACAACACAACACAACACAAAGTGAGCGGTAAACCGGGTCAGGTGATGGTATTTAATTCTGGGCTCAACAGTAAGAATTTATTTTATTTAGATGTTTACTTTTAGCATTTCCTCTGGACCACCATAAAGAAATGTTGCCACACGTGTTTATTTTTAACCTACGGTGGCATCAGACTGAAACTCTGCTCATTAACATCAGTGCTCAGCATAACAAGGTCATGTGTAGTTGAAAGCTCTAGATAATCTTCAACTGAAAGCAGAACTTCACATTTACACCACAGCAGCTTATGTTGGGGATTTTATGTGTTATATTAGATACTTACTGATACACAAAACACTCATAAGCTCTTAAGAGCTGATGTTACTTACTGTAGCCAAAGTTTGGCAGCATTATTCAATGAATCATTATTGTTCTGTCAAATGTCTATGCCACTTTCTGATCTCAATTCAAGTGAGTCATGGTTAGAAGATTAAGTATTCCTTAAAACAGTGTTTTTCTCACCCTCTCCGAGCTCATCTTTGAAAAGCTGTTCTGTGCCGAACTTTAAGATGTCGTCCAATTCTTGTTTGGACATGGATCCAGCCTTGGAGCCCAGACCGGGCCGCACCACCAGGTGGGTCAACATCATCTTCTTCTTTGCCACCTGGAACACAAGGGTCATGCGATGACTTTTGCAAGTGGTAGTGTTTGATTGTTAAGTATTTTTCTACATAGTTTTGTAATTGCCTGGGTTTTAAATGGTTTCAAACCACGGTTTCATATCCCACCTGTGTAATTCTCTCCTCAACAGATGCTTTAGTGACAAATCGATAGATCATGACCTTCTTATTCTGACCAATACGATGAGCCCTGCTAAATGCCTAAAAGACAACAGGAGAGAGACAGTGACAGAAAGAGTTCAACCACATAGTCTCTCTCACAGAGATGCTTTGTTTGATAGTTTTAGCATTGGGTATTTCACATCGCCTCTACCTGGATGTCATTGTGGGGGTTCCAGTCTGAGTCATAGATGATGACAGTGTCAGCGGTTGCCAAATTTATGCCCAAACCCCCTGCTCTGGTGGACAGGAGGAAAACAAACTGAGGGGCACCGGGAGCTGCAGCAAGAGGAAATAGAACTTTTTTGTCAAAACAAAACATCCACAATGTTGATCAAACTGCTGTTATGGTTGGCACTATCCTCTCACCATTGAATCTATCGATGGCTTCCTGTCTCATCCCTCCTGTCACCCCTCCGTCTATCCTTTCATACTTGTATCCGTCGTTCTCTAGGAAGTCTTCCAGCAAATCCAACATCTTTGTCATCTACAACAGTGTTAAAGTATATTAGAGTATATTGTTTTATTCTGAGTATATTTGTAATCGGTGTGTGTTTCTGGCATGTGTGTGTACCTGTGAGAATATAAGCACTCTATGTCCACCCTCCTTCAGTTTTTTCAGCATCTTCCACAGAAGCATCAGTTTCCCAGAAGACTTTGTGAGAGCACTGCCATCATACATGCCATTGGGCATTTTAGGAGCTTCCTGCAAAATAAGACCCATAAAGATCAGCTGAAATTATAAGTTGTTATTAATTTAAAACCAAAAAGCTGTAAGTTCGGCCCCATTTCAACTGTAAAATTGTACAGTCCTAGCTGAGAGTGAGTAGGACAGTGAGTGAGTGGAAGCTCACATTAGCAGCTGTGGGAAAGAGGTAGGGGTGGTTACAGCACTTCTTCAGGTCCATAACCACATTGAGCAGAGACACCTGGTTTCCTCCTCCACGAGTGTTCAGAGCTTCAAAGTTACGTGTCAGGATGTACTTGTAGTACTTCCTGTGGCAGAAAAACAGAAAATTGAATCAGAGACTTTTGTAATAAAAAACTCCAGTAAATGTAAATAAAAAGGGCATTAAATGGACCATCCAACTTTTATACAGACACACGCTGAATAATCAGAATCATCAAACTGTTAGTCATTCAGTACAATGAATCATGCTGTAAATAACCGAGTGTGTCCAGCAGGTGGCGCAAATTAGTCTGAATGAAAATGTGCAGAATCCTAAACAGAACAATGACAAACACTGAACATGTTTCGTACTTCTGCATGGGGCTGAGCTCCACTCGCACGATGAGCTCAGTTTTTGAGGGCATGTGTTTGAAGACATCAGCTTTAAGTCTTCGGAGCATGTGTGGACCCAACATGTCGTGCAGTTTCTTAATTTGGTCTTCTTTAGCTATGTCAGCAAACTCTTCCAGGAAACCGTCAAGATTACTGAAACAAACACACATTTGGTACTGAACAACGGCAAAAAAACAAGGGCACACAAACATCCTCATCACACTCACTTATCAAGAACACACACACTCTTACTTGAATCTCTCAGGCGTGAGGAAGTTGAGCAAATGGAAGAGCTCCTCCAGGTTGTTCTGTAAAGGTGTTCCTGTCAACAGCAGCTTATGCTGAAGAGGATAGTTATTCAACACCCGAAAGAACTGAGAAAGAGGGGAAAAGTGAGAGAGTGAGTATGTTAGTTTTACATCCAAGATTGGTCTATAATAATATTTAAAAAATCTAACTTCTGTCATCATCTATTCACTCTCATGTTGCTCCAAACCTGTGACATTCTTCAGAAAATATGCAAAAACACCATAAAAGACCACAAGACCTTTGCACTATTATAGCTTAATAAGAGGAAAAAGCCTGAATCTAAGTAGTTTTAACCTCTGTGGGCTGATATCGGCTGCAATCCAATCATTGAGTTCAACTAAAATTAAAAGAAAAGAAATCACTCAGATTTGTGAATGAAGCATTTAAAAACTGTTTTTGTGAACTATTATTATATTAGTATATTAGAAAATATACTACTCCAAATAACACTTTGTTCACAATCTACTTCTTTCATGAGCTCTTTTCATGAATGTGTCAAGAAGAGCTCGGGAGGATGTCAAGATTTTCAGTGAACAATGGCTTACATTTGCTCCAAGGAAGAAACAAAGTCATACAGGTTTGGAACTACAGGAGGTGAGTAAATGATTAATTTTCAGTGACAACTTTGTGTGTCACTGGTCTGACATGGATCTTACCTTTGACTGGTTATTTTTCAGTCTATGGGCCTCATCTACCACAAGGCAAGCCCAGTCAATGGAGCCCAGGATGGCTTGATCAATTGTGATGAGCTCATAGGACGTCAACAGCACATGAAACTTCACAGCAGCCTCTTTCTGCACAGAAGAGAGATTCAGGAACCACGCATAGTAGCAAGATAAAGACAAGGGCAATATCATCAAACCACACAGCAGATGTGGCAAAGATTTACATAAACCTACATGTTTACGGTTATGGTTGATTAAAAGCTATTGTATCAATATAAACTCTTCCCCTCCAAACCCCTCCTTTCCTCAGTGATTCATACCTTCATTTTTGAGGCCTTTTTTCCACCGCGGATGGCATTGTCCTCAAAGGAGAATTCATTCTCTCGTATGACGGCTCTACTGTCTTTATCACCCACATAAGTGACCACGTACATATCTGGGGCCCACATCTCAAACTCTCTCTCCCAGTTAATGATAGTGGACAGCGGGGCACTGACCAGGAAGGGTCCCTTCGAGTGACCCTGAGAGAAACCATTACCAAATATACTGCATTTACTTCAAAGCCACAATTTTAACAACACATTTTATGATAAACATCCATGTCTTCATAGAGGCCATTTATATCTGTAAAACTAATGAATCAAAGTTATTTAATAATACAAGAAAATACAATTCCATAAAACCGTTCAAAAGTTTGAGGTCAGTAAGATTATTTTTTGTTTGAACGAAATTCAGGACAGAAGATTTAAATTGATCAGAGTACAGACTTTTACACTTACAAAAGATTTTGATGATGATGAACTTTCAGTTCACCCAAAAATCTTCGTGAGAAAAAAAATGGTATCATGGTTTCCAGAAAAAGATTAAGCAACACAACTTCTTTTAACCTTTATAATAATGAAACATGTTCCTGAAGCACCAAATCAACATACTAGAATGATTTTTGAAGGACCATGTGACACTGAAAACTGAAGTAATGATGCTGAAAATTCAGCTTTCCCATCACATAAATAAATTACATTTTAAAATATATTAAAATAGAAAACTTAATATTAATAATAATAATAATAATAATAATACTGTTTTTACTGTAATTTTTATTTAAAAAATACAGCCTTGGAGAGAACAAGAGGCTTCTTTTGAATAATATTATCGTACCAACCCAAAACTTTTGAGCGGTAGTGTACTTATATATGTTTTTAAAACACCTCTTTGTAGAGCGAGTAGAGGAAGACAGCAGTCTGAACAGTCTTTCCAAGACCCATCTCGTCAGCTAGGATGGTATCTGTGCCCTGAGCCCAAGAAAAACGCAACCAGTTCAGTCCCTCCAACTGGTAAGGGTGAAGCGTGCCGCCTGTAGAGTCTAGATAATCCGGCTGCCTATCAAACTTTATAGTTGGCTGAAAGTAAGAGACAGGAAGAATATCAGATCATTGACAGTCAAAACCTATTAACATATTTTCTTTGGCTTTTAAACATCTATATGTGGAATTGTTGGCCTTACTGATAATTATATTAAAGGTTACAGTATGAACTTGCATTGAATAACTTGCAGTGCTAAACCATGGCTCCGACCTAAATGTGTTTATTATTAAAAATGACATCTCAGTTAATAGTAGAGAGAAGCTGATTAGAGTTGTTCTAAGATTCCTTACGTCCACCACAGGATTAGCAGGAGGCTTCTCCATCTTCCTCACTTTCACTTTCTTCATCTTTTTAACTGGTCTGCCCTCCTCTCCGAGCATCAGCTCCCTGACAAACAGAAAGTAGATAAAATTATGATTGGCACAAATATCGATTTCGATCTTGATTCAGTATCAATTTGTATGTATATATCCTACTGTACATTTAAGGAAAAATAAGTTTGTCTTTTTAGCACTATTTTAAACTTTTTTGGGGGTTAAATTAAATTTGCTTGCATTCATTAATATTCACTCATGTTTGCTTATATAAGTATTATTAAAAATATTAGGATGCAAGTTATTCACTTTTTTAAATTTCACATTTAAAGAAATCTAGTGTTTGATCATGTCTAAATATTTATTCAAATGCAAAACCTAAAAATAAGTAAGAAGTTATGATCTGCAATACTTTTTTGAGCAACCAGACTAGATACATATTTAGTAAAGAGACATACAAGCACCTAGTAGGTAAACCATGGCTTTACAAATGAAAATGATTATTTTCCAGCCACAAAATGACTCTAATTTGCCACTAATTACTACACTAATTGTAATATAAATAATACAACATATTTTAAGTGGTCATTAATGGACCACAATTATTGCACAAATAGTAGGCCTATTTTGTAGCAAAAGATATCTTCAAAATATTCAATAATTATTAAACTAAAATATAGAACATTTATTGAATTGAAAAATAGTTAAGGTCTATTGTCACATTTTACCACCAATGAGTATGAGTGTGACTAATTAGTAAGCAATGAGGGCTAAATACAAGAAAAACATTGTTAACTTTAATGTTAATGTTCTCCATCACACTCCATAATAAAATGATCCTGTAAATATGCTTGACGTAATAAAAAATATTGCTGCAAATACCTGTATAGTAAAACTGTTGTGTAAGCCATTCAAATGCATTGACAGAGCGCTGGTTTGTTTAGAAGCTCCGTGAACCACGAGATTGCGCATGCCGCTGGGAGATGTCGCAACTCTGTTTTTCAACGCCTCTGGCTTTAACCGTTATGCCACATTAGCGCCAAAACGCTATTTATTGTTTGAATTTCGAATTCAATTTTAAAAGCTTAGACTTTCATATCAAAAGCAGGTTTGGCAGTTTGGCGTGAGATTTAAAAAAAATTATGAATAACGACGTGCAACATGTGGCGGCCGGTGTTGATTCTGTGGTGCACCGCCACAAATTAGTCTATGTGTGGGAAACACTGCTGTAGAGTCCCGTGTGCATGTACCTGTGGTTCCAGTAATGCTGTTTGAAGGTCTCAAAGTCTGGGATGTCCATGTCTTCACACTCCCAGGTTGACTGATCATACTGTAAATCTCTCCATTTGATCAGATAGTGAATGTTATTTTTCTTATCCACGCTGCCAGAGAGAACAGAGAAATTAATGTTAATGTTAATTAACGTAAAATGAATAGTTGAGCAGATGTTGTTCTTCAAGAGATTTCAAACATCTGAACACTCTCACCTGTGATTTAAGATACGGTGAATGAGGAGCCACTCCATCTTTACACCAAAGCGTCCATACTGATCCTCCATACGGGCATAGAAGGGATCTTTATTCTTCCTCTTACAGCTCTTATCCTCGTCACCCTCAGCACCCATCTCTAGATTGGGGGGCTCTTCCATATCGGTCTTCCGCTGATAGTTACGGAACATTACCTGACAGTTCAGCTCCAACTATGACGAAAGAGAGAAAGAGAGAATAAGACATACCTGATTGGACGATTTTACTAGTAAACATGCCCAAGGAAACAAATGCACGACTTAATGTGCAGATGTGCGTATATGCATGTTTTAGTGTATTAAGAGATTGTAACGACTTTTATGTTCTTGACTTACAAGGATAGACAATATAACAAGAGGATGCACAATATAACGGTCCCATACCGGCTATTAGAGATATTTCATATGGTTTGTATATGTCGACATTAGATATCTCATTTTCTCTATTTTTACATTTAGATTACTCTTGCCATGATCTAACATTAACAAAGTTTATGTGCAAAAATGTCATTTACATTTTACATTTAAATGTAATCTTTAGCTAATCGTAAAGGGATCCCATTATGCTTTTCCACTTTTTTAACTTTAGTTAGTGTGTAATGTTGCTGTTTGAGCATAAAAGGGATCTGTAAGGTTACAAAGTCCACTCCAAAGAGAAAAATTGTATTCAACACAATCCCCTTTCAAGAAATACAATGAACGGTTCGTTTGGACTACAAAACGCTTTTTTCCAGATCTTATGAAGTCACAATGGAACTCATTTAAATAATCCGTGCCCACAGAATACGCAAATAGTTATTAACCATGGTTTTGTTATTGATTACTGTTTGTATTGCTTTAGTTTTCTGACAAATATCACAATTAAATGGTGAATAACATAAAAATACTCAAAAAATACCACTCTGAAACGTCCTGTGAAATCTATGCTTGCAAAGTCTGTGCATGAAATCCGTTCCGCATGAATTCGGCCTTGAATTGGTTTGAAATTGACGCATCCTCAATATTTACACTAGAGAAGAACTTGCGGTTATAGAGGGGCGGGACATTTTCCGAACATGCGCTAAGTGCTGCCAATCACAGCATATTTCGTAAAAGGGGTAAAATCAAGACTTCATAAAAGGGCATAATAGGACCCCTTTAAAATATAATATATTTTCATTCTGTACATAATGCAGTGATTTTTTTTAAGCATTTTTAGAATTTTAAACTGTTGATTTGTTTTTTAACGAATGTTTCATTTTTCATTTAGTGAGGAAAGAAATATAAAGATTTAATATCAGCCACGAGAAAATAATGAATGGCTTAATATATCTGCTAAAATATTAATATTGGTGCATCCCTACTTACACAAAATTGTGTGTTTTTATTTGTGCATTACCTGTAGTTCCTGGACCCAAGAACAGTGCCAGTAAGACATGTTGCACCACTTCACAAAGAACTCTCTCTCCTTCCGACCAATCATAGGAGGAGGATCTGGAGCATCGGCTGGAAGGTCTGCAGGGCGGGGCACTGGCATAGGGGGAGGGGCTTCACCCCAGCGCCATGTCAGAACTTTCTGGACTTTGCCCTTTAGTGGAGCACTCTGAGAAAACAAGATATGATATTCTATTTGTTCTGAAGAATAAAACAAACAAAATTAAATAAATAAATAAATAAATGTTAATTGGGATTCCGTAATATTGATCCTAAATATTTCAGTGGCATCTACAAAAAATAAAATTTCAAGGAAACCCAAATCCAAAGGATAGACTTGGACTATCACACTTCATTTTTCCTTTCTCACCAGGCAGCGTGGGCAGATCCACTCTCCGTTGGGGATGTCTGGCAGTGGAGGGTTAAGACAGTGTAAGTGGTAGGACGAGGGGCATGTGTCACAGCATAGCAGCTCTCCTCCATCCTTGCAAACACGACAAAACTCCATATGGTGATCGTCTTCCTCTTCTACCTCTCCTTCATCCCTCCTTCCATCATCATTCTCCTCCTCACCCTCAGAACTTTCCTCACGAGCCTCCCATTGAATTCCCTCCTTCTCCTGAGAGAGAGACATAAATAATGCATAATCAACAGAAACTTCAGTCATTAAATATCAATGAGATGTAGAGAAATAGTGCACATAAAGAATATAAATTTTACTCAATGAGCACAGAGAAGCTTGAGGAAAGGACAGATATTAATTCTGAACATGTTTGCATGTACATACGCAGTGGGGGCAGCTCCAGGTGCCCTCTGGGGCTCTCTCCATGTCAGGATCCAGACACACCATGTGATAGGCTCTCGGACAGGTGTCACACAGAATGATCTCACCACCCTGCTGACACACCTCACAATAGTCCTGATGGTCGGTCTCATAGCCATCAGCATCCTCATCCACTATGAAAGGAGGATGGCTTGTATCAAATATAAATGGCTGGAAAGTGTCCAAACTAGTAAAGTGTGTTCCTCATAGCATGTCTGTTCAAAGTGTAATCTGAGTTTGACTCACCCTTCTTCTTCTTCTTGGAGCTCTTAGATTTCTTACTCTTGGAACGGCTGCTCCGACTGTTGGATCCATCACTTACTGAGAAACTGTCAAAATCACTCTCACCATCATCTTCCTCACCACTCTGAGAGAAGGAACCATGGGTGAAGGGGTGCAAAATAAGTTAGTGATGTTAGCAATAAAAATAAGAAATTAATATATGTATAATTGCATGCAGTATCGTTCAACAGTTTGGGATTTGTACGATTTTTTAATGCTTTTGAAAAAGTATCTTATTCTCACAGAGGCTACATTTATTTTGTCAAAAATACAGTAAAAACAATAATATTGTGTTCTACTTATTCCTGTAATGGAGGACGTTTTTATTATCGATGTTGAATTCAGTTGTGCTGCATAATATTTCACAAGAATACATTTATGTTATACATTTTTTAGGATTGTTTGATAAATAGAAAGTTCAATATTTTAAATAACATTATAAATGTCTGTACTTTTGATCAATTGAATTCATCCTTGCAGAACAATTATTATTAGTTAATACAAGTATTAGTTTCTTTCCAAAAGAAATCTTACTGATTCCAAACTTTTGAACAGTAGTACATGCATTTATTTAGTATAATTCTCTCTCTCTCTATATATATATATATATATATATATATATATATATATATATATATATATATATATATATATATATATATATATATGATATTAATATATTAACTAATATATTCAATAAATATCAATAATAATGCATAAATTAGATAATATATGTAAGCATATAAGGAATAAATGCATACAGAGGAACGCTTTCTCTTGAAATTTCCCAGTTTAATCTTGAGTGGAGCCACTTTCTTCGCTTTAGACTTTTTGTCCTGGGGCTTTGGGGTGGACTTGGTCTTTCTACGTGCATTTGGGCCTAGAGTAGATGCATACATGACACAGAAAGTTGAATAGATGCATATAATAAACACACTTTTAGTCCCCAAAATACTGCTGTTATCTGACCTTTGCCCTCTTTGGTCTTGGCTTTCCGCAGGGGGACCGCTGGGGGCTGCTGGGGTGGGGGTAGTGCAGCAGGAGCTGCTGTTGATGTGGGCGTGGCCATGGGTGCTGCCCCTCCTCCATCCACCCTGGTCACCATACTCTCCACTGCAGCAGCTACGTTGGCAGCTGCCAGGGCTGCGTTAGCACTCGCTGAGCCTCGCATGGGATTATTAGTGCTGAACTCTCGCCATTTAGCTCCTAAAACCATCATCATTTTTGACACAGCGATCTTAGGGTTCTTAGCAGCTATTAGAGGTCTAAGCAAGAGAAGAAATGAAAAAGACACATTTCAGATCAGTCACCTCACAACTATAGGATATTATATGGATGTTTACATGAGGTGATAATAGATATGGGACAAAAAGAGAAATTCAAAGAAGCAGAACTGCTCTACCTGACAAACTGACTGAAAGCTTTGTAATTGGTGAGAGAGGTGTAGTCCTCCTGGGTGAAGGTGTAGTCGATGTCTTTCATTCCCCAGTCTGCTAATAGCTGAGAGGAAGATTTGGGTTCCTGTGAACGGAGAACAGAGGATGGCAGATGACAAACACTGTAAAACAGAATCAATCATAAAAAGGTAAAAACCAGAGACATATAATATCATCTGACATGAACCTTTATCCAAAAACATACACTACCATTTCAAAGGTTTGGGGTTAGATAAAAAAGCTCTTATTTAGCAAGGAAGCATTACATTGATCAAAAGTGACAGTAAAGACATGTATAATGTTACAAAATATTTCTATTTCAAATAAATTCTATTTCTAAAAATAAAAATAAAAAGTATCATGGTTTCCACAAAAATAATAAGAGACTTCTTTGAAGAGCATTTAATAATCTTACCAACCCAAAATGAATGATAGTGTTCTAAGGAAAATGTACAATAACTGATGAAAACTTTACAACCAAAACTGAAAATCAGTGTTTATTACAACAATGTAGAAAGGACAGGGCAGGGCTTGACATCAGATTTTTCCAAAAACTTGTCCTTTGGACAATTAACACTGATTGTAATATAAATACAATAATGTATCTGTTATTTATTTATTTATTTTTATAAAAGGATGACAAACTATTTTTTTAAATCCATGCCATGCCAGGTTTAACAAAGACCACCCATCAGCTACACATTACCTGTCCTTCATCATCGTCTTCATCATCTTCCTCCTCGGGTTCTGGTTCTTTACGTTTGCTTTTCCCTCCAGATGAGCCGCCAGCCTTTTCTCCCGCTGAACCTCCCTTCTTTCGCTCCTTGGAGGAGCTGGATCTCTTTTTCTTCTTCTTGCTCGGAGCATAGTCACTCCCTTCACTCTCAGATCGCATCACTCTGTCCTCTTCTTCCTCACCTTCTACCATTCGGATTGCTTCCATGACTTCAGGAGAGCTGAGAGGAATCTCCTAGATCACAAAACCACCCAATGAGAGGTGACAGTATCAGATATATTCAGGGAAGAACCCTTCAGTTCAATGCTTGATCCTAAAACATGCTTGTGTAAACATGTTAAACCGTTACTGTAATGGCAAATTATGATTTGTGTGACACTGGAGAGATGACATCTGACATACACTACCTTTCAAATGTTTGGGGTCCGTATGATTTTTGTGTGTATGAAAAAACGGTCTCTTATACTCACAGAGTCTGCATAGATTTAATTTAAATATTATTTTCATTTCATATTGAATTATTCTTGTGATGGCAAACCTCTTCAGTGTCACATTATCCTTAAGAAATCATTCAATAACAATATAAAAGTATGTACTGTGGCTTTTGATTTAATATAATGCATCATTGCTAAATTAAAGTCTACACACACACACACACACACACACACACACACACACACACACACACACACGTATATGGACTCAAGAGGTGCTCAAGTCCTAACCTCTCTGAGGACTTTTTGTCGTTTGCTGCTCCTGCTTTCACGGCTTTTCTTTGCTTTCTTCTTCTTTTTGGATTTGGGAGTCTCTGCCTCTGATAATTGTTCATCCACATCATCTGTTCAATGCAGACACACAGCATGCACCAAACATAAACAATTAAAGCCGAACAATCATCTGA
This sequence comes from Gobio gobio, assembly GCF_949357685.1. Taxonomy (NCBI): domain Eukaryota; kingdom Metazoa; phylum Chordata; class Actinopteri; order Cypriniformes; family Gobionidae; genus Gobio; species Gobio gobio. Next base: position 32,777,639 of record NC_137108.1, read on the forward strand.
ATTTTGATTTAATTTTCTGTCTTTTCTATCCTTCCTGAACAGATCCAATACTTTTGGCCCATAACTGTATGACCCATACTGAATACAATGACTAGAGGAAATATGGCACATCAATTTAGATCCATTAACACAGTTTAAAGTCTTTAGAATACATTATTGTGCATTCCTGCCTCAAGATGTGAGTCCACAATCCAAATATGTCAGCAGCATCGAAACTAGGGCATAAGGCTCTTGCTTTTGAAATCATTCATTTATTATAAGCTCTCTGTTGATAGGATGCACTAACAACGCCATTACCAAGGGCGGCCAGAAGAGGAAAGCAAAACAAAACAAATGGGTTTGACACACTATGCTAAACAATATTCCGCACGGTGTGGTCACTGAAGTAGGACAAACAAGCTATTTTAGCTTTTAACATACTAAGGAGACAGTCACCAATATGTTTATGTTTTATTTTAACAGCTGCTGCTTTCTCTACGGATCAGTGAATCAGGAAGTGATGTGACTTTTGCATGCAGCTAACTGGCTACTGCTGCATCATAAACTAAAGATTGGCTTAGGTGTATGATGCAGTAACACGTGGCTCGCCAGCTCGAGCAAAATAGAAAAACATGCAATCTAGCTTACAGAAGTTAACATTTGTCCAGAGGTACTTTTACATGTTTGGGCTCATTTGGGAAGGTTATATAACATGATGTGGTTAATGAGGGTCCAGACTCTGTTCGGGACAGCTAAAGCCTTACCATCTCTCATGGGTCCAAAATGGTCCCGGTCGTCTTCACTCCCTGACATATTCCCGTCAGGACGCTTCATAAAATAGAAATGACAATATTTTGGTTATGTTGACAGAGAAAAACAAGTGACAGGGGAGGCTAACTGTGTTAAGGTGAAATAAAATCAATTACCGATGATGACATTTCAAAACCTCAACATTATACAGCGTGTCGTGTTAAAAAAGAGTTAGACGTAGTCGTGTCATCTCGGCTTTTTTCGTAAACTTTCTCGTTCGGTCCGAGCGAAAGACGCCTCAACTTAGCTGTCAATCAAGTTAGCAAAGCTAGCAAACAGTCAAGTGATCCGGCTGCAGGGAAAATGGCAGCCGGCTGGATGAGTTGAGTTAAAGCGCTTATCTGCATTCGTTTATGATTATATTCGATTCTTAGAAAGTTTCCTTCTAGAAAATAACACGCGGAGGTCGTGAAGCACCCGACAAACACCATTTGGCGTTATGACGCGGTGCCTAACAGTTGTAAGTTCACGTAATTTTAGCTTTGTTTATTTATTTTCTGTTTTATGCTAAGAGAAAAAAAGCTCATCGATGGACGCAAATTTATATGTACATGTATATACAACGCAGGCGGTTGGAAGTGGGTGGGAGGAATTGACTTACAGGTCAGTCCAAGGTGTAGATACACGGCGGTATGATCAGCTTTAGTCTGACGCGAAAGCTGCAGGTTACTACCTATCACTGGAAAATAAAAAGAAGCTCCGAAAAGGTGTAAATCTTCGGGAGACGTCGTCCACTCTTCTCCCCTTTCCCCAGCGTCAGTGACCAGAAGCGAACATCCTCATACACACAAAGAAATCAGGAGGGGGGGTAGAGACATCCCATAATAATCCTAGGCTCGCTCCCCCCCTCCCTACAACACTCACTCAACTCTGCATAGTTACCTCGCAACCTACAGACCATAATAATCATCTCCCCCTCGCACACAGTACCAGCAAGTACACACAGCCTTCCCCTTTCTTAGTCCCTGCCCCCTTAGCAACCACGTTGCTATGGAGACACTGCCCCCTCCCGCCCTCTCCGACATCCCATAATAGTCAGAAGCAGGCCGCTCTGACATCCCATAATAAGCACAACTCCTAAAAGAGAGGGAAGAAAAAAAAACAACACCAGTCACATGGTCTCCAGGGAAACCCCAGGCCGCTTGCGACAGACCATAATAATCTGCGGCTGTCTGTCCACCTGGCTGGGTTTTTGGTGCACGAGTGACAAAAAACGTATACGAGCACCTGGTTGGAAGTCGGGCTAACAAGTAGTGCACTTCGGCTATCTGTCAAACGCCTCGCACTGCAAGAGTGACACTTCACAGCTTCAGAGGTGATGAACTGTCGAGGTGCAGAAGCCTTTTTTCGCTTCTTGTTAATCACATATCAGACCGAAGTCTAACGCCCGTAATGAGTCTGTGGGCAGCAGTGTTAAATTAACATCAACTCTTATGAACTGGATGTGCCGTGACAATCCCAAAACGGAATCCCATACACATTTAGGCCGTCCGAACTCCGGTGACCTGCACATCACAACAGGTCAAGAAGACTTCCCATAAGAGGGAATGAAATGCAGAAGTAATATCTTCATCCATTCATGCATCACTGGTTTAGTTCTGGCCGAGTAGATTTAAAGTCACCATGAAATCCAAATGGACGGTATATTTTTATGGAATATTGCATTGATTTACATCATAAATACATGTTTAATTCAAGTGTCCTCGTAATCTTTAATCAAAATAACTTCCCCTCCCATTTGCAACAACATATTTTCTGTTTACTTTCACAAGGGCGGGACAACCAGTCACTCGCATGAGATCACAGCAATAACAAACCACGATCCAATCAATTTCCGTGACATCTCGTCTCTTCTCTGATGACGTGTTTACTGGCGTGAGGGCGGGACAACCGGTCACTCACATGAGATCGCAGGCTCGCAAACCACAACGATTCAACCAAAATCAAGTCCCGCACTATATGTGTTTTCTTGTTTGAGAAGCAGTTTCGCTCGGATATGCATATACGTAAAATAGGGAAGAAAAGACTAATCGCAGCTTCCGTTTCATGCCGACTTTAAACCAGCAATTTAAAAAAGCAGTTAGGATCTACATATCTAGTAGTCAGTTCTGTATATATACCATTTCTCATTAGAGGAACTGGAACTTGGCATTCACAAAGACAAACAAATGAAGCTCAAATGTGTACAAGATTTCATTGCCTCTCCCACCTTTGCTCAAACGTGATGGAACTGACCCTAATCCTGAAACACTCGGGTCTGATATTGATAGAGCAGAGGAACTACAACAGTCAGACATGTCATCAGATTAAGGGCAGTGATGATGGGCCTCGGGGTCCAACTTATGAACAATGGAGTATCAACAATGAAAAAACAGCATGTTTTTGTTGAAACGCCTGCAAAATTGGATTTAAGTGCACAAATTAACTGTGAGTAGACAAGAAGCTCGAACTTTGAGCTCAGTTTAAGTTCTCTCGTTTCTTTTTTACATGGTATCAGATAGATACACAAAATAGTATACCGGTAATCAACGAGTTATGACAGCATATATTTTTACAATTTTAACTCCTTTAACTTAAGGAATAAAAAAAAAAATCATGTTATACAAGATTCAACTCATTTTTTTTATTGAAAAATACATTTAAGTTCCTGAACCATTTTTGCTTTGTGGCAGGGCGTATTCTCCTGCTGAAAGAGGCCACAGTCACCAGGGAATAGCGTTTCCTTGCAAGGGTGTACATGGTCTGCAGCAATGCTTAGGTAGATGGTTTGTGTCAAAGTAACATCCACATGGACGGCAGGACCCAAGGTTTCCCAGCAGAACATTGCCCAAAGCATCACACTGTCTCTGCCGGCTTGCCTTCTTCCCATAGTGCATCCTGGTGCCGTGTGTTCCCCAGGTAAGCGGCGCACACGGCCATCCACGTGATGTAAAAGAAAATGTGATTCATCAGACCAGGCCACCTTCTTCCATTGCTCCGTGGTCTAGTTCTGATGCTCATGTGCCCACTGTTGGCGCTTTCGGTGGTGGACAGGGGTCAGCATGGGCACCCTGACTGGTCTACGGCTATGCATCCGCATTTGAAAAAAAACTGCGATGCACTGTGTTTTCTGACACCTTTCTATAAGACCAGCATTAACTACTTGAGCAATTTGAGCTACAGTAGCTTGTCTGTTTGTTCAGACAACACAGAGCAGCCTTCGCTCTCCATGTGCATCAATGAGCTTTGGCCGCCCATGACCCACTAGAGCTACAGTTTTGGAGATGCTCTGACCCAGTCGTCTAGCCATCACAATTTGGCCCTTGTCAAACTCGCTTGCACATGTTTCCTGCTTCTAACACATCAAAGCCATAGTTGCCAAGTCCGCGTATAACACGCGACTTTGGGCTTCTTTCCCTCTTCACCGCCGACTGCAAGCCTGTGTATGGATCTAATTCTATCGTCAAGTTTGCGGACGACACAACGGTGATTGGTCTCATCAGCAACAACGATGAGACTGCCTATAGGGAGGAGATCCAGCACCTGGCCACATGGTGCGCTGATAATAACCTGCTCCTCAACACCACCAAAACGAAGGAGCTCATCGTGGACTTCAGGAAGGAGTCAAGAGGCACACACGACACCATCCACATCAATGGAATGGCTGTTGAACGTGTCTCCAGTTTCAAGTTCCTGGGGATCCACATCTCGGCGGACATGTCGTGGACGACCAACACCTCCAGCCTGGTCAAGAAGGCTCACCAGCGCCTCTTCTTCCTGAGGACACTGAGGAAGAATCAGCTCTCCTCGGCTATCCTGGTGAACTTCTACCGCTGCGCAATAGAAAGCATCCTGACCAACTGTGTGGCAGTGTGGTATGGGAGCTGCTCTGTTGCGGAGCGCAAGGCACTGCAGCGGGTGGTGAAAACTGCCCAGCGCATCACAGGGACTCCACTGCCTGCCATCGAACACATCCAGAGGAAACGCTGTCTGCATCGAGCTCGCAGCATCCTCAAGGACTCCTCGCACCCAGCCCACAGACTGTTTTCTCTCCTGCCCTCCGGCAGGCGTTTCAGGATCCACCGGACCAGGACCAGCAGACTTAAGAACAGTTTTTTCCCCAGAGCTGTCTCCTTACTGAACTCAAACCCCCGCTGATCCACTCCCCTCATATACTGATAACTCTCCTACCTCACATCCACCTTCACTTTGTTATTTGCACTACCGACTCTTTATTACAGTAACAACTGTTTACTTATTCATTTTGCACTACCACACCGTAACTGGATTATGCTCATTTGCACTGCCGACTGTTATTTACAGTACCTACTGTTTACATTTGTATTTTGCACCGTACTTCTAACTGTAATATGCAATCACTTCCACTGCACTTTTACACTTTTTTTCGGATAGCTTCTGTCCATAATTTATTGCACTACCTTAATCCACTGCCATATTCCTCATTTTAGCCTAACATATCATTGTATACCTCTATCTGTAAAATTCTGTTTATAGTAATAGCCATCTGTATATTATATTATATTCATAGTACATATCCACCTGTAAATTCTGTTTATAGTATTAACCATCTGTATATTATTCACTGTACATATCCACCTGTAAATTCTGTTTATAGTATTAACCATCTGTATATTATTCACTGTACATATTCACCTGTAAATTCTGTTTATAGTAATAACCATCTCTCTATTTATAGACATATTTATATATACTCAGTACATATCCATGTCCTGCACTTATGCAAACGTTGTATATCCTGCACTTGCTGCTATTGCACTTCTGGTTAGACCTAAACTGCATTTCGTTGCCTTGTACTTGTACTTGTGTAATGACAATAAAGTTGAATCTAATCTAATCTAATCTAATCTTCTTTTTTTGGCGAGTCGCGGGTTGCGGTTTTTTGGGCTTATTTTAAAAAATTTGGTTGAGGTTAGGAAAACATAATAAGCAACTTCGTTTCTTTACATTTATGGTCGCTGTTTTGACCAATACATTGACTGACACGGTCTTCTCACAGCTAATAGCCATTCAGTGCAACGATACAAGTACTGTAGTAATCCGTCCTTTTATATCCCGCCTCCTTCTCCCCTGCATTGAAGAAAAATCGCGTTCAACGTGCAGGTATGTGACGTTATAAATGCACGTAATGATAGTTAATAGACTTAAATAGCCTATACATTTTTACAAACAATGCCACCAGCAGAGATGTGCAGAGATGGAGAGGAAACAGGGAGGAGAGGCACCTAATTTAATTTAAAACATATTTTTGTAATGTATTTAAAATTACAGGCTATTATAAAAAAAAAACAAGTCTACTAATAATAACAGTAGGTATGGTTTGAATTAATTTTATTATAAATATGTAGCTATATTGCAGCGCTCCCTTAGTGCTTGCCTGTGTCCCAATGTGCATACTATCCATCCTAAATAGTATGTGACATTAGTAATTTTCAATATTATTTAGGGCAGATAGTGTACTGTGCACATTGAGATGTAGGGCTTATCTTTTTCAAGGTTTGCAGTGTGTGTTCACTACTTACTGCCCCTAATATGTGTGCACTAACTCCGATTATGGGTTACCATAATTGGCCTTCATGTCACTTTTTCTCTTTTTCCATCTCCAATCCTCTTCTGTTCACAGCTGATCGGAGGGTATTGCGTGTCCTTTATTGCAATTTGTAAAATCACATCTGTTTTTGCTTTTCAAACTCCGAGAGGTTTCAGTTTAATATGTTGCGAAGCTCATTTATTGATAAAAAATAATTTATTCTAAATAATATTGATGATAATAAATAATATAATAATACTGGGCTTGTTTTTGAAGCTGCGGTTGCTTATTTGTTTCGCGAGAGTTGGCAACACTGATCAAAGCACGTTCACTTGCTGCCTAAGATATCCCACCCACTAATAGGTGCCGTGATGAGATTACATTCAGATATATGAGATACTGCAAACAAATATGCTACAAATAAGTATTTTTCTTTTGTCTTCTATGTACAGCAGAAGAGAAATAGGTTTATTTGATCGCACTGTCCTCTGAATACTATGTACCATCCACATTTGACAAAAGTCTCTTACTCACATCACAGTGCATCCCTCCTGTACAACACCAGAAATGCATCAGTGCTTCAGGTACTGTGTCCCCAAACACACATGCTTATACACACCCTTCTGCTTAAAGTAGATCAGTCACCATGGAGATTTGGGGGGGGGGGGGGGGGGTGTAGCCCACATTCACCAGTCATGGAAAACCATGCGGGGTGAGGGGGTGGGTCATCCTGAAGCCCCCCAGCCCCCACCACACTTCGCCCCCATCCAATAATATCCTCTTGAAGGTCAGAGGAATGTTGACACTGCGGACCCAGTTAAAACAATGTGTCTGTGTACATGTGCTACTATGAATGCTTGTTTCAGGTGATAATCAATACCAATCCTGCAACAAGCACAAATACTCGAATAACACCTTCCTCTCATCAAAAGAGCAGTGAGGACATCCAGTGGTGAGATGAATGAGACCGGTGAACTACAGCAAGCACAAAGAACATGAACATTTGGTCCTATAGACCCCAACAGATCATTTACAGCCACCTTACACTCACGATCTCGGTGGATCGTCTCTCTGTGCATATAAAACAACAGGGTTTCTTTTATTGTTGATTCTTTCAAGGTCAGCTTTAACCTACTTGGTTTCATCATTCTCCTTTAAATCACACTGGGACACGTAGTGTTATACGAGATGGATATACAAACAGGCAAGCTTTTAAAGGTCCCATGGCATGGATTTTTTTATTTTATTTTATAATGTTTCGTGAGGTGTACTTATATTGTAAGTATGGTTTTTACATTAAAAAAGTCATAATTTAGAAATAAAAAGCATTTTTTATTACATAGCCCTCTGGCTTGAATGCTCTGTTTCAAGGGGCGTGTCTGATGTGAGACTTCAGTGAAAACGCCCACTGTTGTGATTGGCTGACATCTTTGCATTTGAAATGAGTATTAGATTTTGTGGCGGAGGGGGCGTGGTTTAGCGAAGCATCATCTGACTCTGCAAGCACTGCCAGTCCAGAGAGAGACGGACTGGGCACTCATGGACCAGAAAGACTGAGAGCTGGAGAAAGATAGCTGAGAAAGTTTTATTGTAACAAGTTGTTGAGAGCGCTGTGAGCGTGAGTTTATTTTGTTTGTATCTAAGAGCTCTGAATAAACACGAGTCGGAGTCACACGACCTTGTCTTCTTCCTCCTTATTCTACGAACTTTGTAACATGTGGAACCCTCTTGAATACTTTTACTAAGTTTTTTTTTACCATCACAGCCGTCGAGATGAACGAATCGTGAAAGTGTTGATTATAGCATTATTTTTAGATCTTTTCCCATCACATGAAAGGCTGCAGTGATGAGCATTCAGTAGACAGACAGTCTGTTGATCGCGTGAATGCAGTGATCTCATCATTGCAGTGCTATTTCTCTCACAAAATGCTTTCACCACAACTAACAGCAAACACGACATCGATATGAATACCGTAAGAGCTTTGTGCAGCATAACAGCGTCATTCGTTATTATGGCAGTTTGAACAAGTGTGCAGATACACTCACGACATGTGATTGACAGCTCCGAACATTATTAAGAGAGTGTTCTTTGCTCGCTTTCTGTAGTTTAATCATTTAAATAACAGATTTATTTCATGCTACTAACCGAAACCATGTAAAGTTAATTGTTTTAGTCAATGGCTTGATTCACTGATGCATTACGCTTAGGGCATCAAGACGGCCAGCGGCGTGACTGACAGTATTAAACGATTTAGAAAGAAAGTCTGTGTGAACTTGAATGATTAGCTACACAGAAATCACAGATCACGCATTAATGAACACTGTTAGTCACTGTTTGTGGCGGTGCTGTCGAATCCATATGGTAAAAGTCTGTTTATAAAGCCTGTGCTGACGTCTCAACTGATAAACGGAATCAATTTTCTCCTAAAGGCCTTGGCACACTGAGTCCGAAATTTTCGCATGTGTTTTTTCGTATTCGTGATCCGAAAAATTTGTCATGCACAGAGACCTTGCACACTGAGTTTGATGCGTATTAATGAATGCGTTACGGAAAAAAAACGCGAAACAACACAAAATGCCGTCTTCAAGTAGTGAGGATGATTTTTTTTGGTCCTCTCTCTTAAAAAATGAAAAAGATGAAATATTGGGTCCATCCACTCCTGCAATCGCATAGAGAGGAAGGAGAGTTCCACCTCCTTATCAAGGAGCTGCGGGATTATCCAGAACGATTCAAAGTTTACTTTAGACTGTCAGTGGCTCAGTTTGATACTTTGCTAGCCAGTCCCTCCAGAAAAATCGCGATTATGCGATCGGATGATTTAATGCATAATCAGCCAAAGTCCGCATATTTATGCGGGGGCCGCATTTTTTCAAATACTTTCGTCGCGTAAATTGCCTATTTCCGCGTAGCAAAAAGGTCATATATATTGGCAGAAAGTTGAAAAATGTTCGTTTACTTCACACACATTTCCCCCTATTGCCATGGGAACGTTTTGAAGTGACGTAATTACCCGACGTGAACGTCATCGAAAAGCTGCAAACCCTGTGGTGAAACCATAGATATCGGTAAAACCATGATGACGCACGCAAATTCCCATCTGCCAACAAAAATAACAGCAAAAGACAGCGCAAAGCAGTTTCCCGGTGTGTTGACCGATTTCAAAAAACAGCATCATGAAGCTTCAAAGCGTTATGAATCAGTGAGTCGATTCAGCGGTTTGGATCGCCAAAGACGTATTTCAGCAGTTTGACACGCGATCCGAATCATGAATCGACTCGCTGATTCATAACGCTTCCATCTTCATGATGCTGTTTTTTGAAATCGGTCATCATTATATAAGTCGTTATTTAGGTTTTAGCACAAAAACTAATTCTCGTCGTGTAGCATATACCTTTTGTAAAGCTACTGAACTTGTTTGACTCAATGTTTTGTGAATTTGAGCCATGTGTTTATTAAGGTCGTCAATAAAACAAGATGAAAACAAGATCAATAAAACTTAAATATTCCCAGCACTTTCTGTGATGTAGTGCTTTTTTTCTCTTTTTCATCAAACCGCATTTTTTAAGAAAACGTGCCGCATAATCAAGGATTTTTGCCCGCAACAATCAAAAAAAAGCAGCGTTTTTCTGGAAGGACTGGCTATCGATACTGGTGCCACATATTAAGAAGAAGACCACCGATCTCCGTGAATCAATTGATCCTGAACAGAGACTGGCAGTAGCTATGTCTAAGGTATGGATCCGTGCACACACACGCACGCACACACACGATTTACAGGGACTTGGTGTGCTATAATTATAGCTGTGATGTAATAATATTTGTAGTATTTCTGATACAACAATATTTGTATATATAATTGTAGGTATCTGAGCACTGGCGATTCATTCACCACCATTGCCAGCAGTTTTAGGTTGAGCATCAGCATTGTAGATGCGAAAAACGCAGAAAATCGAACCTGTTCCGATTTTTTTTTTGACGGACGAAAGTTTGGGAGGCAGTGTGCAAGCGCGATTGACATAACGTGAGGTCGAATAAATTTTTTGACGTGCAAAAATTTTGAATGCGAATTTCAGACTCAGTGTGCAAAGGCCTTAAATTCTCTGGGCGGGGAAAGCAGAGGAAGGAGAGGTAACCGTTCCCGTATGACAACATAGAGGGAAGATTCCAGATCTGCTCGTCTGAGCTTTCATTTTCTCAAAGGCAGAGCAGGACACCCAGAACTCGGTTTACACCTATTGAAATTTCTAGCCATTTGGGGGCCATATACAGGCTAGGCCACTAGGGGAACTCATTTTAATGTTAAAAAACCTCTTAAAATGAAAAATTCATGCCATTGGACCTGTTAGCACAGGAGTTAGCTTCGAATTACAGTGGAACACACTGAATTAATAACTATAAATATAAATATAAGGCCTTAATAAATCGATCAAGAAAAACGCTTGATCTAACCGCACTGTGAGGAGATTATTCCTCCCAGGGTATTTCAATTTATGCAGTTTAAGTTTGTTCAGCTCTCTCTGGCTGAGTGATATACATATAGCTATTTAATGACACTGGAACACGCAATTACATAAATTCTGCTATAAACAAAGCATTCTAGAAATTAAGGAACACGCTTACTTCTTACCTTATCATATAGTGTGAGATCTCAGATCTCAAATTACTTTAATGCAGTCTTAGGATAGCGAGGCAGCTTGGGTTACAGCGTTCTCTGCATTCAAATGGGGCGCGCGCAGCTTGCGTCTCTTTCTCACGCGTCTAGCGGATCTGATCTCTCATATGTACAATTCAAAGATTAATTCTCGATATACTCAGAATTTAGGTTAAACTGCCCGCATTCTCCATCAATATGTAAGGGTTGAATCGGATCAAATAACTCAACAGGGAATTCAATTAGAAAGAGACCGGAATTACATATAAATAATTCAGAATTAATGTTTAACACCTTATCAACTTATTTGTTCACTGATATGTAAGAACTTAAAGGGGACTCTGTTAAAGGGAAACAGGTCTATTTAGCTCAAATGAATGAATTAATTCATATGGAATTTTGAATAGACTGATTCAATAGATAGAAAATAGACAGTCTATTTTGCAGCCGTGCAAATGACTCGTCCAGCGTCCATTTGAACGGACCTTAACTATCAACTCTGCAGCGGATGTTAATATCTGAACAATAGTGAAACACTATTTAAATAGCCAGTTAACATAGATTGGCAGTTTAAGACATTAAATTCGTAAGCACATAACACAAGAACACTTATCTTTGAATACACACTTTATTGTTTACTACAACACATAAAACTAATATCTAACACAAACATACAAACTCAAATTCACAAACGTTGCAGAAAGAAAGTGAGGAAAGAATGAGTTTTAAGAGAGAGAAATTATGAAATCCCAGGTTTCTCGCAATATATGCATTTATGACACATCCTGAATGAACCATCAATCATTAGTTTAACCCTCCTATCGTTTCTTAGGCAGGGTTTTAAGTTTGATCTCAATGCACCAGTTCAGCGTAGAATCTGGAGGTATTACTTGTGTTTGTGTCTCGTGTCATTTCTTGAATGGGGATTCCCTTTTCTGTCCAGGCTGGAGAGGGGTTTCCCGGTTCTTTGATTCGCTGCAGGTCTTGTCGTATCTTTTGATCGACGTCTTGGGAAGCCAATCACGTGGCGTGTTGGCGGCTGGATGGAAGTCTCGTCGGCGTTGTTTTGAAGTTGAGGCGCGCGCTGTACTGTAGAATCGTTGAACAAAGCTCGGCGGCGAAACTTAACTTAGAACACGAGACTCAATGGAAAGAAAATAAACTTAAATAAAAGAAAGGAAAGTGAGAGGAGAGTATTCAGATGGCCCGAATGAAATCGTTAACCCATTTTCTCTGATCTTGGTCTGCCACGATCATCTGATCGTCCTTGGGTGGATTCTGGAACTGCAAAGAGCTTAGAACGGCACTGCAAACAGAACTCAACTGGCCAGAACTGAATCTTTGTTAGTGTTCTGAGATTAAAACTCAAATATTTGCCCATCCCCTGGGTGGGTTCTAGCCAATTAGGGATCATCTTGGTTCTGGGGTCCATTCTAGGATCATCCATTCTACAAAGATTTAATTCAACTCATCCGTTGGATTATACACAAACAAACAAAAAGATACCAAGCACAGTGCCTTTTCATTTACTCATTCAATAGTTACATAATTACATGAATTGGGAGTGATATACATGCATAATGGTCACGTGTATCGGTTGTAGACACACTTACAAACTATGCCGTCGAAGGCTATTTGAATGCAAGTCCAACGATCAATGATTTGATGCAGTTTATATGTAACAGTTTCTGTGAGTTTTCTTGTGGGTTTTAGCTGCGTCACATGGAGTTCATTTAAAGGTCATTGAGAAGACAGCGATCTGGTTTGGTCCCCCTGCTCAAGCCAGCGCATTGTAGGAATTGTGGGAGCAGACAAAAATTAATCTTCCAGATGATTTGTTCAAACATAATTCCACACAGAGCCCAATTCAACTCCCCAGGAAATCATACCATCTATCACCAGAGAGAGAAGTAGGCTCCATTGCGTGCGCTGCAGGATTTTACTCCATGACGGCGTAGTGTGTTACTAATGGTTTGCTTTGAGACTGTGGTCCCAGCTCTCTTCAGGTCATTGACCAGGTCCTGCCGTGTAGTTCTGGGCTGATCCCTCACCTTCCTAATGATCATTGATGCCCCACGAGGTGAGATCTTGGATGGTGCCCCAGACCGAGGGAGATTGACTGTCATCTTGAACTTCTTCCATTTTCTAATAATTGCGCCAACAGTTGTTGCCTTCTCACCAAGCTGCTTGCCTATTGCCCTGTAGCCCATCCCAGCCTTGTGCAGGTCTACAATTTTATCCCTGATGTCCTTACACAGCTCTCTGGTCTTGCCCATTATGGAGAGGTTGGAATCTGTTTGATTGAGTGTGTGAACAGGTGACTTTTATACAGGTAACAAGTTCAAACAGGTGCAGTTAATGCAGATAATGAGTGGAGAACAGGAGGGCTTCTTAAAGAAAAACTAACAGGTCTGCGAGAGCCGGAATTCTTACTGGTTGTTGGGTGATCAAATACTTATGTCATGCAATAAAATGCAAATTAATTATTTAAAAATCATACAATGTGATTTTCTGGATTTTTCCGTCTCTCACAGTTGAGTGTGTATCATAGTGTACATATGATAAAAATTACAGACCTTTACATGCTTTGTAAGTAGGAAAACCTGCAAAATCGGCAGTGTATCAAATACTTGTTCATCCCACTGTATGCATGTGTACCTGGTGCTGGTGTGTTGGGCTGGGTATCTGCAGGCGTCCCAGTAGAGGGTGCTTTGGAATCGTCTCCTGCTGCAATGGCCGCTTCTCTTTGATCCTGATCCTGTAGGAGTTTAAACCACCCAAATCACCGGTGTCATTCACAGAACCAAATGGCTCACTATTAACCACTAAAAAACTAGCAATCATAACTTCGCACACCTTCTTGCGGATCAGTGACATCCCACCTATGCGTGTGAGAATGTGTTGTCGTGACAGTCCTTCCCTTGGAACGCCATCAGCAAATGTTTCTGCCCCGTCTGCGCCTGGCTCACACAGGTGACGCATAAAGAGGGACACGTATGCCCTTAAAAAGAGAGGGCGCAAGTAAATTAGGTTAAAAAAAAAAATGTCAAAAAAGACAAGAACTGCTCTAAGAAATGTCAGACTCACTTAAACTCCTCCTCTGATTTGCCTCGCAGGTCTCTAACGAGCCACTGGGTGGTGAAGGCATCCTGGGGAGGCATCCCATAACGCATCACTGCATTCAGGAAGGCCTTCCTTTGTCGAGCATTGAAACCCAACACCTAATAAGGAGAGAGAGGTTAAAAGGGGTCATGAACTGGCTTTTTTAAAAAATGTTATACTGTTGTCTGAGGTCAACTTATTGCGTTTGCGTGGTTTTTACATTCAAAAATATCATAATGAATAAGTAATAGGCTATTTTCTGCCTTGGTTTTGAGGCTCTCTCCTGCACACTCGGATTTTATGGGCATGCCGCACTGAAGACCTGGAAGTAAACGCCCACGGCTAGGATTGGATAAGATTTGCATATTTAATGAGCTTCTGCTCCCCCTGTCAGGGAAAGTGTGTGGCAAACAGCAACCGGAATGAAGCCCACAGCCAGGGCTTGCAAAATGTCTTTATAAAACAAACACAATGATTCAGCTCTCATCCACCCGCGATTGATTGGAATGTTATTTTTTTATTAACGTTACTTGGCCCGCCCGATCGATGACTTTAACCGCAAACCGTACACACCATGCACGCCCTTCAAATATCGAGTCAAGAGAGTGAACAACGCACATCAAGACATTAATGAAACAAGAACACCACAAATAAAGTATTCTCCAGCCTGTGACAGCGTGCTAAGGTATGTTCTGTTAGACATGTAGGCCTACACATAATCCATAGATATCAAACAATCTGTAACAATGCAATACTATCACATTAAAAAAACATGTTTTACTCACATTAAGCGCCGGTTATACTCGCGCCTGGCTCCGCAGCGCGAGCTCCGTTAACTGCGCGCGCTCCTCACCCAAACGGACGGGGCGTTTATAGTCGACGCGCGCGCCGTTGTAGTATTCTGTGAAACGACAGGGGGCGACTTGGAGTAATTGTTCTTAAATCCATCGAAAGCAGGAGCGAAGAAGTAGTTTACCGGAACAACAATGAAGGTGAACATGGCGTCCCGCCAGCCGTTCGTGGAACATAAACGAACCCACATGAGCCCCGTAACTTTACAAGAGAGACTGGTCGTCACACTACGTGTTCTTGCGTCTGGCAGTAACCAAAAATGTGTTGCCTCCAGTTACAAGTTGGGCTCGACCACAGTTTCGTTGATCGTAGTACAAGTACATTCCCCCAAATTTTGCAGATGGTACCGCAGCAATGGGGGAAGACATGCCAGGAGAATGGAGAAGACTTGTGTCTGGGGACTGCAACTTGGTTGCCGCAGGAAGAATGTCCAATGCAAGAGCATCCCGGGCTGCAATCGCAGTGAGCAATTACCTCA
This sequence comes from Gobio gobio, assembly GCF_949357685.1. Classification (NCBI taxonomy): domain Eukaryota; kingdom Metazoa; phylum Chordata; class Actinopteri; order Cypriniformes; family Gobionidae; genus Gobio; species Gobio gobio. Next base: position 32,793,060 of record NC_137108.1, read on the forward strand.
AGTCATTTTTTCTCACACAGCAGGGTCTTGTACCCTGGCAGGACTCTGTCATCAGAAGGGGATGTATACAGTAATGTTGCCAATCAAAGTAAAAAAAAAAAAAAAAAAGTGTTATCTTGTGTGTTTGCTTTGTGCTTTAAAATATATTTTTCACTTTCATGTATAAGTTATCACAGTGTTTGTAATAAAACTGAAAGCGTGGTTTGTGTCTTCCTTCTTGTTATAGCATCAAAGACCAATCATTGGTCGACATTAGAACAAAATAGATGGATGTGAAAACATGCATACACTATATTGATATTTTTATACTATATATATATATATATATATATATATATATATATATATATTATATTTTAACTATATTAGTTCACAGTGCATTAACTGACCTGAAGATGACAACTAATTTCTGATTTTGTTTGTACATTCTGAAATTAACACTAAACAAGCACAATAAATGCTGTAGAAAGTGTCTTGTAAACTAATGTACTAATTGAAGCCTCTTTGTACAGTTAGTTTTTATAAAACATGCCTTATTTTATCAAAGGTTCTATTTCAGTTAGTGTAGGCTCATTTTGAAAATCAAGTGAAGTGCAAACTGGGTGCTTAATGCAAATGTATTCTAAAGTCCTATTCACAAAAGGAATGGATGGTTGGACGGATGGATGCCCATCAATGCAAAATTTCCATGAATTCTGTGCCATCTGGCTGTCGCGATGATCCCTCATGGAAGGGTCATAAATATGCCGGTACTGACGCACCAGCTCGGACAAAGTCGCCTCAAAATCGTACATCTTCGGATGCGGAGGTACGCCCGGAGTTACAAAAAATGCGCTGCGCACCGCCAGGCGAAATGGGGTCTTGCAGAGCCCACGCGCGAGACCGCCCCCTCCGCGTTGACGTCATTTTTGCCGCCCGCACCCTCGTGCTCTTGCGGCCGCGGCGAGTATAAACAAGGCTTTAGTGTGTTGCTTCATTCGTTCATGTAATCTCATCCTGTCTGCAAATCCAGTCTCTTGTTTACAAACGAATCCGGTGAATGAAAGAACAGACGTGCAATGTCTTCCCCACTTGAGCTGGATATTCATTAAAAACAAAGTTCATCCATGCATTCATAATATTGGAAATCCGAATGAAGCTCATGTGGTAGGTTTACTGCTTAGAAATTCGATGCTGTTTAGCTCTATGCTGCTCTTAGCTATCATGTTAGTGGCACGAGTCGGTGGGCGGGGCTACAGAATCAGGCGTTGTTCTTCTTCTTTTGAGGCGGTGCTTCACTACACTCTCCCGTCATAGCCCGGCACATTCTGAAATCGATCGTTTGCTGGGTCTGGTGTCTATAAAAAATCTTCTTTGACTAACAAGGAAGTTTTCAGCTCTGAAACGTACAGGATATTCTTATATTACCACGACTTTTTATATATCAAAAGCACAAGGGAAAGTTGATTTCTCAATTCATCACCCCTTAAAGTATCACTGAGTATGTGGAGGGAATAGTTAAAACAAGCTGAAACGTAAGTGAGGTTGTACCTCAATGTTTCCTCCCACTCTGGCCAGTAGGGGGGGCAGTGGTTTGTCTTTATCATTCCTCAAGCCTTTGCAACTTGGTCTTTGGAAGTTACCTGCTAACACAAAAAAGAGGACTATGTCAATACAAAATATACGTATATCTGTATAATAACTGCTACTGATTATTCAGATAAAGATGGTTTAACTTCGTTCTTCACCTTCAGACCGCTCATCAAAGTCCTCATCACCCTCCTCAGAAGCCACAGAGTAATCTGATTGGTTATCAGACTGATCATCTTGCCAGTCTGAGAACACAAATGAGTGGGGCAATATATTATTGAGCACTTGAATTCTCTTGACAAGAAAATATTTAATTTAAGGGGACAAAAAAACTAAATCATGCTGACATCTACAACAAAAAGGTCAAACTTTTGGACACACTACATTAATGTTTTTTTAAGATTCCTGGAAACAAATTCAGTCCAAAGGCTTATGCATAAATGCTATAATTTATTATTATTATTAGTACACATTATTCTATTTTGTTTAGATCATGTATAATTCAATAACTTCTCATTAAAACAATATAAACATTTTGAATTACAAGATTTTATTAATACATTTGTATTCATAATAACAAAAAATAAATAAAAACATTTAAATTACTTTTATAGTTTTGACAACTTCAATATTATTCAAAAATGTTATAAGAAGTTAATGATAAAGAATGGGTAGGCGTGTCCAAACTTTTGACTGGTAGTGTACATCTAAACAACAACCAACATACATTTTAATCATTAATAATAATTAATATTTTAGACATGAATCATTATTTTCACTGGAAAGAATGTACAGATATTACACAACACACACTAAAATAAATCTACCAGACCTAAAACAACAGACACAAGTGCAACTATTCACAAACGTATTCAGTAGTAAAAAGCTTTAAAAGTTTGTCTGTACCCCGTCTACTACCTCTGTCCTCCTGTGAGCAATCGTTGTAGTTGACAGGTTTGCGAGGCCGTTTGCCTTTGCCCAGGTGACGAGCGAGATCTTCCTGCTGCTGCTCATATTGATGGCGCAACAGTTTTTCCCAGTAATCAGGATCTACACTCTCTTCCTGCTTAATGATCTCTCTATCCACATCCTCCTCCTGACAAAGACATACCATTTGATATACATACAGTGGGGAGAACAAGTTTTTGATACACTGCCGATTTTGCAGGTTTGCCCACTTACAAAGCATGTAGAAGTCTAATTTTTATCATAGGTACTCTTCAACTGTGAGTGACAGAATCCAGAAAATCACATTGTATGATTTTTAAGTAATTAATTTGCATTTTATTGCATGACATAAGTATTTGATACATCAGAAAAGCAGAACTTAATATTTGGTACAGAAACCTTTGTTTGCAATTACAGAGATCATACTGTGGCGAGGTGGACGAGCGAGAGACATGGGAGGAGCGAGCGAGATCGGTGTGCGTGATTGAGGATGAACGTCACCTGCGAGGCACACCGTTCTCGAGTCCTCTCATGAGGGAGCACGGAGGCATATAAGGACGAGCGACGCGAGTGAAGGACGAGAGAGGACCAGGCCTGGTTTTAAGTTGTGTTTTGTTTATGTATGTGCGCGGCAGTCGTCCGTGAGGGGCTGCCGCTTTTACTTTCATTTTGTGTTCATTTATTTTATTAAAAGTATGTTGAACGTTCGCCGGTTCCCGCCTCCTTCTTCCCTGAACGTACATACCTTACTACATTGGTGCCGAAACCCGGGAGGAAGGAGAGACATGCTGTCGAAGAGCCCTCGCTGCTGAGGGGGATCGCGGTGCTGAGGAGGTCGGGCAGTGCGGAAGAGAGAAGACCACGAGGAGCTGCCCGAGGCGGTGGTGCTGGAGCGAGTGATGATCCGGTGGGACGGAGAGCTCGCTGCCGTGCCCCTGGGTCGAGGTGGGGTGGCTGCCGTCCTAGAGGTAGCGGAGGAGTCGCCGGAGCCTGTGTACATCCGCCGTGTAGGGGAGGAGCAGGGAGCGCGCGGGACTTGCTGCCGGCTGCCCTCGACAGGAGGAGCCACCGCCGGCCGCCAGGGGAGGAGGATCGAGCCGTCCACCGAGCGTCCAGTGCCATCGCATAGCACCGCGAGGAAAAGCCTCTCGGCGGGCTGAGGCCGAGCGGCAGTGTGTCAGGGAACCGGACACATTTTTTATTTTTTTCTCCTCTCTTCACTCTCTCGTCCGGTCGCTCTGGGGGACTCCGTCTCCCGTTCTCTCGGCTCGCCGGCCCATATCCCCGGACGCCGAGTTTGGGCTCCTACGAGGGGTGTTGGGGGTATGTGGCGAGGTGGACGAGCGAGAGACATGGGAGGGGCGAGCCTCCTCCATACAGACCTTCTCCAGATCCTTCAGGTTTCGGGGCTGTCGCTGGGCAATACAGACTTTCAGCTCCCTTCAAAGATTTTCTATTGTGTTCAGGTCTGGAGACTGGCTAGGCCACTCCAGGACCTTGAGATGCTTCTTATGGAGCCACTCCTTAGTTCAGGGCTGTACATTAACTTTTTTTGCACATAGCACTGGTGCTACAGAGGTTGAAACTTTTGTAGCATAGCCCACAAAATTGTAGCACATGTATAAAACGTCTGTGTCCATGCCTGAAAAATGCAAAAAGTGCTATACAATACAAATATTTAAGAATAAAAATAATAATAACAATTATTATTATTATTATTATATTTTACAGAAAACATAAATCATTAGAAAGGTCTAAGGTTTTATAATAAAATATTGGTAACACTTTACAATAAGGTTGTATTAGTTAACATTAGTTAAGGCATTAGTTAATATTAACTAACCATGAACAACACCTCTTCAGCTTTAGCTAATCTTTGTTAATGTTAGTCAATATAAATCCAGCTGTTCATGGTTTGTTCATGTTAGTTCACAGTGCATTAACTAATGTTAACAAGATTTTAATAATGCATTAGTTAATGTTGAAATTAACATTAACAAAGATAAATAAATGCTGTATAAGTGCAGTTCATTATTAGTTCATGTTAACTAGTGTAGTTAACTAATGTTGACTAATGAACCTTATTGTAAAGTGTTACCAAAATATTAAATTATGATAAAAAAAATGTGACTGTAATGTCTTAATTTTTGTCTTATTTTATCTTATGTACTCACTGAGAAATTATAGAAAACACACTGCAGTAAATATATTGTTTTTATTAATTTGGTGCTATTATGCGCAGCTGGGTAAACGACACTTGGGTTTACTGTATGTGCGTCGCATGAAGTTCATTTGTTGCCCTGATTGCACGCATATGCGCAAATACACTAGTATCCAAGGTAAATCATCAACACCATCATCCCTTACAAGTGTTTTATTGAACTTAATACATTGTAATACGCTAAAACACATATGCAGGTTACGTTTCTTCCTAAACAAATGCGCACCGGAGTCCGTTTCACGTGAATCGCGGGACAGTTCGAGTGCCACCTCCTTCAGAGTCGCACCGAGCCCGCAATTGACAGCTTTTATTAGCAATTTTTCATGCAAACCGTGCTGCTTTTCGAACTAATATGCCAATGACTCCATCTCACAGAGCATGCAGAGATGGATCCGCATTTATTGCGACCCGATCGATCCGCCCTGAACTGTGCTGCGCTTCATCTGCACATATATTTATTTATTTATTTATTTAAATAATTAATTAAAAATTGAAGCAATTTTCATAATTTCACAAAGACAAATCTCGATTTTGGTTTAATTACAGTCAATCGTGCAGCCCTAGATTAACCTCACAGGAGCACAAAACAAATTCTCCCTTCACTCAAACGAACTCTGTCACCCATGCTAAACTGTATCGCACGTGTGCTACTGGGGTAAATATATTCATCGCACAGACCGACTTTTTTGTAGCACGTGCGACATACATGTGCGATACATGGCCCCATCCTTCCTCCCGTCAATACAGTGCAGTCGTCCTATCCCCTTTGCAGAAAAGCATCCCCAAAGAATGATGTTTCCGCCTCCATGCTTCACGGTTGGGATGGTGTTCTTGGGCTTGTACTCATCCTTCTTCTTCCTCCAAACACAGCGAGTGGAGTTTAGACCAAAAAGCTATTTTTGACCAAAAAGCTATCTATTTTTGTCTCATCAGACCACATGACCTTCTCCCATTCCTCCTCTGGATCATCCAGATGGTCATTGGCAAACTTCAGACGGGCCTGGACATGCGCTGGCTTGAGCAGGGGGACCTTGCGTGCACTGCAGGATTTTAATCCATGACAGCGTAGTGTGTTACTAATGGTTTTCTTTGAGACTGGTCCCAGCTCTCTTCAGGTCATTGACCAGGTCCTCCCGTGTAGTTCTGGGCTGATCCCTCACCTTCCTAATGATCATTGATGCCCCATGAGGTGAGATCTTGCATGGTGCCCCAGACCGAGGGAGATTGACTGTCATCTTGAACTTCTTCCATTTTCTAATAATTGCGCCAACAGTTGTTGCCTTCTCACCAAGCTGTTTGCCTATTGTCCTGTAGCCCATCCCAGCCTTGTGCAGGTCTACAATTTTATCCCTGATGTCCTTACACAGCTCTCTGGTCTTGGCCATTGTGGAGAGGTTGGAGTCTGTTTGACTAAGTGTGTGGATCTTTTATACAGGTAATGAGTTCAAACAGGTGCAATTAATACTGGTAATGAGTGGAGAACAGGAGGGCTTCTTAAAGAAAAACGAACAGGTCTGTGAGAGTGGGAATTCTTACTGGTTGGTAGGTGAACAAATACTTGTGTCATCCAATAAAATGCAAATTAATTATTTAAAAATCATACAATGTGATTTTCTGGATTTTTCGTCTCTCACAGTTGAAGTGTACCTATGATAAAATTACAGACCTCTACATGCTTTGTAAGTAGGAAAACCTGCAAAATCAGCAGTGTATCAAATACTTGTTCTCCCCATTGTATATAGATACATATGGCACAAACACACCACACACAAGTCACAATCCCACACAAACTTACCTCCTCTTCCTCATCTTTGACTACATACTGGGCCACTTTAAAGGAGCTGAGGTATTCATTCATACTCTGCAGCTCTGTGTCATCCGTTGCATCTTGGTTTCTATCCAACAATCGATCAATGGCCTTGTCATCATAGTGGATCACACTGCTGTCTTCCTCCTTACTATCACCTGGATGAGAGATTTTTTGTTTGATTTAGAATTTATTTGAATCTTTACTTTGACCCTTTCTTGTATTGTGCACATTATTTCCATTGATTTTTCATACTTTATTTTCCGTATTGTCTAGTACTTTTATTTTCAACCTTCATTCTGACCCTCTGTCCGAAATTACCTGTTTTTAAGGGATGGCTCCCTGTTTTAATGGCTAATGTAATTGCATAGGAAACAGTATCAAAGCCCATGTGTTTTGAAAACATTATCCGTATAAAATCGTCATTTACAGACAAAGCATTATGAAATAATTTACTTATGGTGTGTGATGCAGCTGCTATACGCTCAGTTGGCTGTTTCATATTTCAACAAAGGTTTCTTTCCCAACTCTCCATTACACTGTGCATCGTTTGCCAAACAAAATGCTCCGAACAAACATGTAATCCTCCATCGCGATCCGGGACGCCATTCATATAAATCATTAATATTATCACTTGTTTCTGAAGCTGGGATCCTTCTGAAGTCTGTAGAGAGACGCAAACGAGCCATATAAACTGCACGCATAAAAGCGAACATACTTTAACTCGTCCATTTGTCCTGTTGTGGAGTATATCAGAAACTGAACGCACATCTGTAAACTGTATCCAGTGTAGACATCTTCAGTAACTGATATGGGTTCTATTTGCTTTTGATGCGTCGCTCACATCCAGTGTAGGCAAATATCAGTTGTTAAGTAACTGCATGCCAGTGGGCGGGGCTTATGGTGAAAAGATGTAAAGAACTATTAGTCGATATCTTGCTCTGGAGGCAGTCACATGCAAATTTATTTGCCCATGTGACATCACAGATCCTGCAAAACAAGCCGTTTTTGGAGCTTGATTTTATCTAAATGCTTTGTTTGTATTGAGGACGTAATTTTAAGCTGATGTTTTAATGAAACAAGGACCTGTTATATGTCAAAAGATCAATGCAAATTTAATTTCTCATGTCATGACCCCTTTAATAATGCTAATAAAGCTTTCATAAAACTAATTTCGAGAGAGAGAGTTGGTAGATAAAAATACAACACAACACAGATTTAAAGTGAGCGGTAAACCGGGTCAGGTGGTGGTATTTAATTCTGGGCTCCACAGTAAGAATTTATTTTATTTACCATGTCAGATATTCACTTTTAACATTTCCCCTGGCCCACCATAAAGAAATGTTGCCACATATTTTATTTTTAACCTACGGCGACATCAGACTGAAACTCTGCTCATTAACATTAGTGCTCAAGGTCATGTGTAGTTTAAAGCTCTAAATAATCTTCAACTGAAAGCAGAACTTCACATTTACACCACAGCAGCTTATGTTGGGGATTTGATGTATCATATGCGATACTGACTGATACACAAAACATTCATAAGCTCTTAAGAGCTGATGTTACTTACTATAGCCAAAGTTCGGCTGCATTATTCAATTAATCATTATTGTTCTGTCAAATGTCTATGCCACTTTCTGATCTCAATTCAAGTGAGTCATGGTTAGAAGATTAAGTATTCCTTAAAACAGTGTTTTTCTCACCCTCTCCGAGCTCATCTTTGAAAAGCTGTTCTGTGCCGAACTTTAAGATGTCGTCCAATTCTTGTTTGGACATGGATCCAGCCTTGGAGCCCAGACCGGGCCGCACCACCAGGTGGGTCAACATCATCTTCTTCTTTGCCACCTGGAACACAAGGGTCATGCGATGACTTTTGCAAGTGGTAGTGTTTGATTGTTAAGTATTTTTCTACATAGTTTTGTATTTGCCTGGGTTTTAAATGGTTTCAAACCACTGTTTCATATCCCACCTGTGTAATTCTCTCCTCAACAGATGCTTTAGTGACAAATCGATAGATCATGACCTTCTTATTCTGACCAATACGATGAGCCCTGCTAAATGCCTAAAAGACAACAGGAGAGAGAGACAGTGACAGAAAGAGTTCAACCACATAGTCTCTCTCACAGAGATGCTTTGTTTGATAGTTTTAGCATTGGCTATTTCACATCGCCTCTACCTGGATGTCATTGTGCGGGTTCCAGTCTGAGTCATAGATGATGACAGTGTCAGCGGTTGCCAAATTTATGCCCAAACCCCCTGCTCTGGTGGACAGGAGGAAAACAAACTGAGGGGCACCGGGAGCTGCAGCAAGAGGAAATATAACTTTTTTGTCAAAACATCCACAATGTTGATCAAACTGCTGTTATGGTTGGCACTATCCTCTCACCATTGAATCTATCGATGGCTTCCTGTCTCATCCCTCCTGTCACCCCTCCGTCTATCCTTTCATACTTGTATCCGTCGTTCTCTAGGAAGTCTTCCAGCAAATCCAACATCTTTGTCATCTACAACAGTGTTAAAGTATATTAGAGTATATTGTTTTATTCTGAGTATATTTGTAATCGGTGTGTGTTTCTGGCATGTGTGTGTACCTGTGAGAATATAAGCACTCTATGTCCACCCTCCTTCAGTTTTTTCAGCATCTTACACAAAAGCATCAGTTTCCCAGAAGACTTTGTGAGGGCACTGCCATCATACATGCCATTGGGCATTTTAGGAGCTTCCTGCAAAATAAGACCCATAAAGATCAGCTGAAATTATAAGTTGTTATTAATTTAAAATCTAAAAGCTGTAAGTTCCTCCCCATTTCAACTGTAAAATGGTACAGTCCTAGCTGAGAGTGAGTGAGTGGAAGCTCACATTAGCAGCTGTGGGAAAGAGGTAGGGGTGGTTACAGCACTTCTTCAGGTCCATAACCATATTGAGCAGAGACACCTGTTTTTTTCCTCCACGAGTGTTCAGAGCTTCAAAGTTACGTGTCAGGATGTACTTGTAGTACTTCCTGTGGCAGAAAAACAGAAAAAAAACATTCTGAGACTTTTGTAATAAAAAACTCCAGTAAATGTAAATGAAAAGGGCATTAAATGGCCCATCCAACTTTTATACAGACACACGCTGAATAATCAGAATCATCAAACTGTCAGTACAATGAATCATGCCGTAAATAACTGAGAGGGTTTCCAGCAGGTGGCGCAAATTAGTCTGAATGAAAAAATGTGCAGAATCCTCAACAGAACAATGACAAACACTGAACATGTCTCGTACTTCTGCATGGGGCTGAGCTCCACTCGCACGATGAGCTCAGTTTTTGAGGGCATGTGTTTGAAGACATCAGCTTTAAGTCTTCGGAGCATGTGTGGACCCAACATGTCGTGCAGTTTCTTAATTTGGTCTTCTTTAGCTATGTCAGCAAACTCTTCCAGGAAACCATCAAGATTACTGAAACACACACACACACACACACACACACACACACGGTACTGAACAACGGCAAAAAAACTGAGGGCACACAAACATCCTCATCGCACTCAATTATCAAGAACACACACACACTTACTTGAATCTCTCAGGCGTGAGGAAGTTGAGCAAATGGAAGAGCTCCTCCAGGTTGTTCTGTAAAGGTGTGCCTGTCAACAGCAGCTTATGCTGAAGAGGATAGTTATTCAACACACGAAAGAACTGAGAAAGAGGGGAAAAGCGAGAGAGTGAGTATGTTAGTTTTACTTCCAAGATTGGTCTATCATAATATTAAAAAAATCAAACTTCTGTCATCATCTATTCACTCTCATGTTGCTCCAAACCTGTGACATTCTTCAGAAAATATGCAAAAACACCATAAAAGACCACAAGACCTTTGCACTATTATAGCTTTATAAGAGGAAAAAGCCTAAATCTAAGTAGTTTTAACCTCTAGTGGGCTGATATCGGCTGCAATCCAATCATTGAGTTGAACTCAAAATAAAATAAAATAACTCAGATTTGTGAATGAAGCATTTAAAAACTGTTTTTGTGAACTGAATCAAACTGTTCATAGAAAAGATTAGGTCCAACTACTCCAAATAAAACATTGTTCACAATCTACTTCTTTCATGAGCTCTTGTCATGAATGTGTCAAGAAGAGCTCGGGAGGATGTCAAGATTTGAACAATGTGAACAATGGCTTACATTTTCGTCTGTTCCCCTTTTGTGCTCCAAGGAAGAGACAAAGTCATACAGGTTTGGAACTACAGGAGGTGAGTAAATGATGACAGAATTTTCAGTGACAACTTTGTGTGTCACTGGTCTGACATGGATCTTACCTTTGACTGGTTATTTTTCAGTCTATGGGCCTCATCTACCACAAGGCAAGCCCAGTCAATGGAGCCCAGGATGGCTTGATCAATTGTGATGAGCTCATAGGACGTCAACAGCACATGAAACTTCACAGCAGCCTCTTTCTGCACAGAAGAGAGATTCAGGAACCACGCATAGTAGAAAGATAAAGACAAGGGCAATATCATCAAACCACACAGCAGATGTGGCACAGATTTACATGAACCTACATGTTTATGGTAACAGTTGACTAAAGGCTATTGTATCACTAACAACTCTTCCTCTCCAAACCCTTCCTTTCCTCAGTTATTCATACCTTAATTTTTGAGGCCTTTTTTCCACCGCGGATGGCATTGTCCTCAAAGGAAAATTCATTCTCTCGTATGACGGCTCTACTGTCTTTATCACCCACATAAGTGACCACGTACATATCTGGGGCCCACATCTCAAACTCTCTCTCCCAGTTAATGATAGTGGACCGCGGGGCACTGACCAGGAAGGGTCCCTTCGAGTGACCCTGAGAGAAACCATTACCAAATATACTGCATTTACTTCAAAGCCACAATTTAAACAAAACATTTTATGATAAACATCCATGTCTTCATAGAGGCCATTTAAATCTGTAAAACTAATGAATCAAAGTGATTTAATAATACAAGAAAATAAAATTCCATAAAACCGTTCAAAAGTTTGAGGTCAGTAAGATTTTTTTTGTTTGAACGAAATTCAGGACAGAAGATTTAAATTGATCAGAGTACAGACTTTTACACTTACAAAAGATTTAAATTTCAAATAAATGCTGTTCTTTAGAACTTTCAGTTCACCCAAAAATCGTGGGAAAAAATGGTATCATGGTTTCCAGAAAAAGATTAAGCAACACAACTGTTTTAACGGCAAAAAAAGCAGGTCCCAGGCACTCAGTCAAACGTAAAAGAGGAGAAGGAATAAATTAAAAGCCTTTATTAAGTATGGCTTAAGTCATATTTAAAAAACTACAAGAGCCAACATGTTTCGACCAAACAGATGGTCTTCTTCAGGGCAAAGCTGCTACCTGCTTTTTTTGCCATTGGATTTTTCCCTACCCCAAGAGCACCTATTGCGGACTGTTTAAATATACCTGAGCGCCGGGTTGAACCCTTTGCAGTGTTGCACAACTGTTTTAACCTTTATAATAATGAAAAATGTTAATGAAGCACCAAATCAGCATACTAGAATGATTTTTGAAGGACCATGTGACACTGAAAACTGGAGAAATTATGCTGAAAATTCAGCTTTCCCATCACATAAATAAATTACATTTTAAAATATATTAAAATAGAAAACTTAATATGAATAATACTGTTTTTACTGTAATTTTTATCAAAAAATACAGCCTTGGAGAGAACAAGAGGCTTCTTTTGAAAAATATTATCATACCAACCCAAAACTTTTGAGAGGTAGTGTACTTATATATTTTTTAAAAACACCTCTTTGTAGAGCGAGTAGAGGAAGACAGCAGTCTGAACAGTCTTTCCAAGACCCATCTCGTCAGCTAGGATGGTATCTGTGCCCTGAGCCCAAGAAAAACGCAACCAGTTCAGTCCCTCCAACTGGTAAGGGTGAAGCGTGCCGCCCATAGAGTCTAGATAATCCGGCTGCCTATCAAACTTTATAGTTGGCTGAAAGTAAGAGACAGGAAGAATCTTAGATCATTGACAGTCAAAACCTATTAACATATTTTCTTTGGCTTTTTATTTTAGTTTTGGCCTTACTGATAATTATATTAAAGTTTAAAGGTTACGGTATGAACTTGTATTAAATAATTTGCAGTGCTTAACCATGGCTCCGACCTAAATGTGTTTATTATTAAAAATGACATCTCAGTTAATAGTAGACAGAAGCTGATTCGAGTTGTTCTAAGATTCCTTACGTCCACCACAGGATTAGCAGGAGGCTTCTCCATCTTCCTCACTTTCACCTTCTTCATCTTTTTAACTGGTCTGCCCTCCTCTCCAAGCATCAGCTCCCTGACAAACAGAAAGTAGATACCGGTATGTAGATAAAATTATAACTGCACTTCTAACTGTAACTTTATTTCATACTAGTGTACATGCGTTTGAAATGCTGTAGAGCATGGGTCGGCAAGTAGATTTGGCATTGGAACAAAAAAACTCAAATTCGCCGTTACGTGGCGGGCCAGAACATGGTCAAGGGATAATTTAAGAAAGGAATTGATGAAAAATGCAACAAGAATTGCCTGTGACATACAGGGAGTGCAGAATTATTTGGCACGTTGATTTTCTGATCATATTTTTTTTCCAGGCACATTTGACCAATTCCAAACCACAGTAATCCTAATAACTACTATTGATTTAGTATTTAATAATGTATAAGTGATATATAATTGTTCATGAAGGCTGGAAATGAAAATCACCTTATATTCAGGTGTGCAGAATTATTAGGCATGTTTTCTTTTACAGATAAATTGAGCCAAAAAAGAGATTTAACTCAGACTGAAAAGTCAAAAAAGTATTAAATGCCCATGAGAAGCATGCAATACTAATGCAATACTAGACATTGCGGTTAAGGCATGACCATTGGACAGTGAAATGTTCGTTGGGTCAGCAGGATCTGACAAAAACATGTGGTGAAGAAAAGACACCTGTCAACTGCAAAAGAATTAAGAGTTCATTTTTAGTCCATCTCTGCAGAACGGACTTCAGGATGGACTAAAATGAACTCCCAAAACGTCCTGCCAGATTCTGGAAGATGAATTCTTCAAACAGTGGTACTAGAGGATGTGGTGCTGGTCCTTCAAGAGTCATTCTCAACCTATAAAATCTATAAAGCCTATAAAAAAAGCAGGCTTCATGTATTTTACAACACTTCAGTTTGTGATTCTTATTTAGTGGGGGTCATTTTTTAGGATTCTTTACCTAACTGAAGTCTCTGAGATCCTGACACCTTGCATTTCTGGAGACTCCAGGTAGGTTGCAGCTCTGGAAAATGGTGGCGCTGGAGACTAAAGGATTCCTGATGGTTTCACCCTTAATTCTTCACCTTAATTCTTAATTCTTTTGCGGTTAATAGGTGTCTTTTCTCCGCCACATGTTTTTGTCTGACCCTGCTGACCCAACGAGCATTTCACTGTCCAATGGTCACGCCTTAACTGCAATGTCTAGTATTGCATTAGTATTGCATGCTCCTCATGGGCATTTAATACTTTTTGACTTTTCAGTCTGAGTTAAATCTCTTTTTTGGCTCAATTTATCTGTAAAAGAAAACATGCCTAATAATTCTGCACACCTGAATATAAGGTGATTTTCATTTCCAGCCTTCATGAACAATTATATATCACTTATACATTATTAAATACTAAATCAATAGTAGTTATTAGGATTACTGTGGTTTGGAATTGGTCAAATGTGCCTGGAAAAAAAATATGATCAGAAAATCAACGTGCCTAATAATTCTGCACTCCCTGTACTGTTACAGTGTCTTTTGTAACTGGTAGTGAGCTGTTACCATTAATAAAGCAGTAGTGACACTTACCTAAGTATCTTCATTCACCAACTTGCAACACAGACCGCCTTGCTAAAACACACATATGTGGGAGATGCGGAATGGATAAAAAAAATAGCTCACAAAATAAGAGGACTTGATTAAGCCCATTAATGGCATGTTTGAGTCATGCTCTTAACGAACTACGGTATGTTTTATTTCCTCTTTCCATATTGTGAATAATAAATGTGTATTTTAATTTGCTTGTTACACAATGGAGCCTAACTTATTGTAATAATTGTTTGAAGTATCTTAGCCTACTTTTACACTCAGAATTATGTCATCCTCACGAACTAAACTGCATTTTGATTGTTTGCCTGTTGGAGGTACGCGAATACGTCATGTGCAGTGATGTTGACATTTAAGCTAGCCGGTGAGAGAAAATGGCACTATCAAAGAGTCTAAAGAGGAAAGTCCACAGCGAAAATAGGGCATACAAAGAAGAATGGAAAGACAACTGCGTTCATCCTACCTGGTTTTGTGAATGCAAAGCCGGTATGTCTCATCTGCAACGAAGTTGTCGCTGTTTGTAAAGAATATAATACCAGACGGCACCACGAGACGAAGCATGGCACCTTTTTTTTTTGCTGGTTGTCTTGTCAATATTTTTGATGAAAAGGAAGCTGCATTTGAGTTGGTTTTGGCCCCACGTTATAAGCAAACGTTTCAATGGTTCACTGCTCGTTTTTTCATGACGGTTATTTTAGAGGCGTGTCTAGCGATCCATTCCACACTCTTTTAAATGTCTTTCAGAACTTTTCAAATGTAAAGCTCGCAATTCATCCCAAAATAAACACATTGCTGCAAAAACGCTCTCATACTTTTTTTGAAGGCAAAATCACTAAAGAGAATTATGTTGTTGATTATTTAAGATTGATTATGTTTTTGTTGTTATAATCTCTCCGGTTTGCACCTTGCGCGCAATGGGAGTCGGATGCTCTAACAAGGAGGCTAAAGTCTGCGACCTCTGACATCAGTCACCGTTACTGTCACAGCAGTGACATTTACCTGCACAAATGTCACTAGCTGGCCTCCGTTACACAATCATGACAGATCTATGTCAGCACCAGCCGCTATCAAAATCTGATAGTTACAATTTTGGCCCGCGGGCTGCCAGTTGCCAACCACTGCTGTAGGGTCCTGTGTTCATGTACCTGTGGTTCCAGTAATGCTGTTTGAACGTCTCCAAGTCTGGGATGTCCATGTCTTCACACTCCCAGGTTGACTGATCATACTGTAAATCTCTCCATTTGATCAGATAGTGAACGTTATTCTTCTTATCCACGCTGGCAGAGAGAACAGATAAATTAATGTCCAAATAGTAGAGCAGATGTTGTTCTTCAAGAGATTTCAAACATCTGAACACTCTCACTGGTGATTTAAGATACGGTGAATGAGGAGCCACTCCATCTTTACACCAAAGCGTCCATACTGATCCTCCATCCGGGCATAGAAGGGATCTTTATTCTTCCTCTTACAGCTCTTATCCTCGTCTCCCTCAGCACCCATCTCTAGATTGGGGGGCTCTTCCATATCTGTTTTCCGCTGATAGTTACGGAACATTAGCTGACAGTTCAGCTCCAACTATGACGAAAGAGAGAAAAACACATACCTGATTGGACGATTTTACTAGTAAACATACCCACGGAAACAAATGCACGACTTAATATGCAGATGTGCGTATATGCATGTTTTAGTGTATTAAGAGATTGTAACTACTTTTATGTTCTTGACTTACAAGGATGGGCAATATAACAAGGGATGCACAATATAACGGTCCCATACCGGCTATTAGAGATATTTCATATCATTTGTACATGTTCATGTACAAACTGTTCATGCTCATTTTCTTTTTACATTTAGATTACTCTTGCCATGATCTAACATTAACAAAGTTTACATGCAAAAACACAATAGTTTAAATGTAATCTTTAGCTAATCTTAAAGGGGTCCCTGTTATTCTTTTCCACTTTTTTAACTTAGTGTGTAATGTTGCTGTTTGAGCATAAAGATCTGTAAAGTTACAAAGTCCACTCCAAAGAGAGAAATTGTGAGAAACAGAATCCCCTTTCAAGAAATACAATGAACGGTTTGTTTGGACTACAACAAGATCTTTTCCAGATCTTGTGAATTCACAATGGTACTCATTTAAATAATCCGTGCCCACAGAATACGCAAATAGTTATTAACCATGGTTTTGTTACAGATTACTGTTTGTATTGATTTAGTTTTATAGTTTAGTTAAATGGTGGATAACATAATAAAATTACAAAAAAATACCACTCTGAAACATCCTGTGAAATCTATGCTTGCAAAGTCTGTGCTTGGAATCCATTCTGCATAATCCTCTTGGTCTGAATCGGGCTTGAATTGGTTTAAAATTGACACATCCTCAATATTTACACTAGAGAATAACTTGCGGTTATAGAGGGGCGGGACATTTTCCGAACATGCGCTAAGTGCTGCCAATCACAGCACATTTCATAAAAGGGCAAAATCAAGACTTTGTAAAAGGGCATAATAGGACCCCTTTAAAATATACATTTTTCATTCTGTACATAATAATGCTGTGATTTCTTTTAAAGCATTTTTAGAATTTTAAACCGTTGATTTATTTTTTAACGAATGTTTAATTTTTCATTTATTTAGAAAAAAATATAGAGATTTAATATCAGCCACAACGAGAAAATAATTAATGGCTTAACATATCTGCTAGAATATTAAAGGTCCCATGGCATGAAATTTTCATTTTATGAGGTTTTTTTAACATTCATATTAGTTCCCCTAGCCTGTATATGGTCACCAAATTTTGATAGGTGTAAACCGAGTTCTGGGTGTCCTGCTCTGCCTTTGAGAAAATGAAAGCTCAGACGAGCCAATCTGGAATCTTCTCTGTATGTCGTCATACAGGGAAAGGTTACCTCCCCTTCCTCTGCTTTGCCAGCCCAGGGAATTTGGAGAAAATCGATTCCGTTTCGCAATGTCAAGCACAGGCTTTACAAACAGACTTTTACAATATGGATTCAACAGCACTGCCACAAACATTGAGTAACAGTGTTCAGTAATGCCTGATCTGTGATCAGTGATTTCTGATGTGTAGCTAATTAATCAAGTTCACACAGACTTTCTTTCCAAATCGTTTAATACTGTTAATCAGTGAATCAAGACAGTGACTAGGCTAACGTTAAACGATCAATTTAACATTGTTCTGTTAGTAGCATGAAACAAATCTGTTATTTAAATTACAGAGAGCGATCAAAGTACACTCTCTTTATAATGCTCGAAGCTGTCAATCACACGTTGTGAGTATATCTGCAGTGCACACTTGTCCAAACTGCCATAATAACGAATGACGCTGTTATGCTGCACAACGAAGCTCTTACGGTATTCATATCGTTGTCGTATTTGCTGTTAGTTGTGGTGAAAGCATTTTGTAAGAGAAAATTATGCATTGTAATGACTTCATTCAGGCGATCAACAGACTACCTGTGTACTCTCAATGCTCATCACCGCAGCCTTTCGTGTGATAGGAAAAGATCTAAAAAATAATGCTATAATCAACACTTTCACGATTCGTTTATCTCGACAGCTGTAATGGTAAAAAAAAAACGTAGTAAAAGAATTCGAGTGGGGTTCCACATATTACCAAGTTCGTAGAATAAGGAGGAAGAAGACAGGGCCGGCGTGACTGGGACTTGTGTTTTTTCAGAACTCTCAGATACAAACAAAAATAAACTCGCGCTGACAGCCCTCTCAACAACTTAGTACAATATAACTTTCTCAGCAACCTTTCTCCAAATCTCCGTCTCTCTGGTCCACGACTGCCATCCGTCTCTCTCTGGCAGCGCTTGCAGACCTCGCTAAACCCCGCTCCCACCGCAACATAATCTAATACTAATAATCTAATACTCATTTCAAATGCAAAGATGTCAGCCAATCACAAAAGTGGCCGTTTTCACTGAAGTCATGCAGACACGCCCTTGAAACAGAGCATTCAAGCCAGAGGGCTAATATCAAGATGCCTTTTATTTCTAAATTATGACATTTTGTGATGTAAAAATCATACTAACAATATAAGTACTTCTCAGGAAACATAAAATAATTTAAAAAATCCACACCATGGGACCTTTAATATTGGTGCATCCCTACTTACACAAAATTGTGTGTTTTTATTTGTACGTTACCTGTAGTTCCTGGACCCAAGAACAGTGCCAGTAAGACATGTTGCACCACTTCACAAAGAACTCTCTCTCCTTCCGACCAATCATAGGAGGAGGATCTGGAGCATCGGCTGGAAGGTCTGCAGGGCGGGGCACTGGCATAGGGGGAGGGGCTTCACCCCAGCGCCATGTCAGAACTTTCTGGACTTTGCCCTTTAGTGGAGCACTCTGAGAAAACAAGATATTATATTATATTTGTTTTGAAGAATAAAACAAACAAAAATAAATAAATAAATAAATGTTAAAGTCCCTGTAAAGTCAAAACTAAACATGTGTTCTGAGTTTCTCACACCACAGATAAATGTGTTATTAACCACCCAGCCAAATTTTAATCATTAAAAAATCCGCCAAGTACATAAAATAGCTTATCAAAAACTTGAAAAAATGAGCAGCATTCTCTGCTCTCAAACGCTGGGGGTGTGTCCGCTGTCGGCGCCGAAACCACCCCCACTCGCGGGAAAGCTGCCGTGGCACACAAGACAACACTCACTGATCACGAGCGTCTATGATCACGACGCACCAGATGTCGGCGGGACGGGAGGACTAAGGCCGGGGCGGGTGATAGTCGGTTCAGCAGCGGATTATCAGTGAATCCCAGTTGTCTCCGGTGAAAGCGATCCCGTGTATTGTCACTGCAGACTCAGAGGCAGGTGTCGGTGGTGATCCTCAGCTCTCCATCAAGATGGCTGTTCACAAAATTAATCCATCTCTTCTTGATCATCGTGTTTGTTTTGTAAGCTGTTTTGTAAGTTGTAGACTATAGTAACTAACAGTACTGACAGTAACTCGCGATCGAGCGGGCAAACTGATGCGAATGTGCTCTAGTTATGATCGTGTTAGGGGAGGAGCCAGGCTCGGTGGCTCCAGTGCGTCATCGAGCCACCGTTTTAGCCCCGCCCAGAAAATCCTGAACACAGCAACGGTGAAAAACTTTTTAACGGTCTAACTTCTGAATTCAGTACTACATCGTTCACAGTCTTTGTAATTTGTTTCAGCAATACATTTCTAACATTTATAATGTGTTTAGAAAAAAATCTCAGAATTGCCTTTACAGGGACTTTAATTGGGATTCCGTAATATTGATCCTAAATATTTCAGTGGCATCTAAGAAAATAAAATTTCAAGAAAACCCAAATCCAAAAGATAGACTTGGACTATCACACTATATTATTCCTCTCTCACCAGGCAGCGTGGGCAGATCCACTCTCCGTTGGGGATGTCTGGCAGTGGAGGGTTAAGACAGTGTAAGTGGTAGGACGAGGGGCATGTGTCACAGCATAGCAGCTCTCCTCCATCCTTGCAAACACGACAAAACTCCATATCGTGATCGTCTTCCTCGTCTACCTCTCCTTCATCCCTCCTTCCATCATCATTCTCCTCCTCACCCTCAGAACTTTCCTCACGAGCCTCCCATTGAATTCCCTCCTTCTCCTGAGAGAGAGACATAAATAACACGTAATCAACAGAAACTTCAGTCATTAAATATCAATGAGATGTAGAGAAATAGTGCACATAAAGAATATAAATTTTACTCAATGAGCACAGAGAAGCTTGAGGAAAGGACAGATATTAATTCTGAACATGTGTGCATGTACATACACAGTGGGGGCAGCTCCAGGTGCCCTCTGGGGCTCTCTCCATGTCAGGATCCAGACACACCATGTGATAGGCTCTCGGACAGGTGTCACACAGAATGATCTCACCACCCTGCTGACACACCTCACAATAGTCCTGATGGTCGGTCTCATAGCCATCAGCATCCTCATCCACTATGAAAGGAGGATGGCTTGTATCAAATATAAATGGCTGGAAAGTGTCCAAACTAGTAAAGTGTGTTCCTCATAGCATGTCTGTTCAAAGTGTAATCTGAGTTTTCGCTCTCTTTGACTCACCCTTCTTCTTCTTCTTGGAGCTCTTGGATTTCTTACTCTTGGAACGGCTGCTCCGACTGTTGGATCCATCACTTACTGAGAAACTGTCAAAATCACTCTCACCATCATCTTCCTCACCACTCTGAGAGAAGGAAACATGGTGTTAGTGATGTTAGCCATAAAAATAAGGAATATATGTATAATTGCATGCAGTGTTGTTCAACAGTTTGGGATTCGTACGATTTTTTTTAATGCTTTTGAAAAAGTCTCTTATTCTCACAGAGGCTACATTTATTTTGTCAAAAATACAGTAAAAACAATAACATTGTGTTCTACTTATTCCTGTAATAGATTTACTGCTCAAATAACATTTGTTTTTATTATCAATGTTGAATTCAGTTGTGCTGCATAATATTTCACAAGAATACATTTATGTTATACATTTTTTAGGATTGTTTGATGAACAGAAAGTTCAATATTTTAAATAACATTATAAATGTCTGTACTTTTGATCAATTTAATTCATCCTTGCAGAACAATTATTATTAGTTAATACAAGTATTAGTTTCTTTCCAAAAGAAATCTTACTGATTCCAAACTTTTGAACAGTAGTACATGCATTTATTTAGTATAATTCTATATATATACCGTATATATAAACTATAATATTAATATATTAACTATTATATTCAATAAATATCAATAATAATGCATAAATTAGATAATATATGTAAGCATATAAGGAATAAATGCATACAGAGGAACGCTTTCTCTTGAAATTTCCCAGTTTAATCTTGAGTGGAGCCACTTTCTTCGCTTTAGACTTTTTGTCCTGGAGCTTTGGGGTGGACTTGGTCTTTCTACGTGCATTTGGGCCTAGAGTCGATGCATACATGACACAGAAAGTTGCATAGATGCATGTAATAAACACACTTTTAGTCCCCAAAATACTGCTGTTATCTGACCTTTGCCCTCTTTGGTCTTGGCTTTCCGCAGGGGGACCGCTGGGGGCTGCTGGGGTGGGGGTAGTGCAGCAGGAGCTGCTGTTGATGTGGGCGTGGCCATGGGTGCTGCCCCTCCTCCATCCACCCTGGTCACCATACTCTCCACTGCAGCAGCTACGTTGGCAGCTGCCAGGGCTGCGTTAGCACTCGCTGAGCCTCGCATGGGATTATTAGTGCTGAACTCTCGCCATTTAGCTCCTAAAACCATCATCATTTTTGACACAGCGATCTTAGGGTTCTTAGCAGCTATTAGAGGTCTAAGGAAGAGAAGAAACGAAAAAGACACATTTCAGATTAGGGATGAAACGATTACCGGTTTCACGATAAACCACGATAAAATTTAGTGACGGTTAGTAATATCTGTAAAAATTTAATTATCATTAAAACCGCGTGTGATTATCACGATTTTGAAAACTCACTGTAAATCTTGTCCAGTCAGCGTCAGTCTGGTGCAGGCGCAGCACGCAAAGCTGTTTTTGAATGAAATGGCTTTTTCAGATTTTTCAGACTTCTAAAAGGACCAAATCTGAGGCGGTGTCATATTTGGGCTTTTACAAAAGTCCTGAGGGAAACTTAATCTAAAATGGTCACCCTGTCTGCAGAACATGCCAGAAGTCGCTGTAATAGGGGGAACACTTCAAAACTACGAACACAAGGCAAGTGGACTTTGACCTCAATACCAAAACTACGTCTGGGAAATTATAACGTGAAGCGAACAAACAAATTCAGACAAGACTAGGGTGACATTTAAGGGATAATGATCAGGACTTGACATCAACAACCGTAACCATTTGCGGGTGTAACGTTATTTCGGCTGCACACTAGCCACTCTGGCTGTTGAACTTATTATGGTCTTCTCAAAAGCCATCTGTTATAATCGCGTTGCGCATTATAACCACTTACACGTGTTTCTATTGAATTTATGAATGCGATGTCTAATAATCAGAGGCGTTCAGATTAGACGGATTTTTGTTCAGAGCGCGCGCCACTCTTACTCGCTGAAATCTACACTCAAAGCAGAGATAAACGTGCGATGGACGCAGGAGATTCACTCATCATACAGTGGTTGACTGTTTTTGTTCTATTTCAGCAGTGAGAATAGTTTCAAACAAACACAGCAGAACCACAGCGCATGGGGCCGGTTGCATAAACCGTTAAGACTAGTCTTACAAGTTAGACATACATTTTTTTCTTTAAGACTGTTCATATTTTTTTTTTAATCAGTTACATAAAAACATAGACTGGCCTAATTTGATACGAAAAGTGAGACTGAATGCCACTTGTCTAACTGCTAGTGGCTCATACTAGATCTTAAGACACTGTCTTAACATAATGGCTTAGTTTATGCAACTGGCCCCTGATATGACTGGCATAACGCTGGCGAATTTAGGGACCTCTCTAAAGTTACACACAACATTGGTAACGTTATACACGTTTCAAACTTCAATAGCATTTGAAGAGAATGACAGTCATAAAACTGACTGTAAAGTGATAATCTAGGTGTCAGGTATGATGCACACATTTTGATATTTAATAAAATAAACTGTCAAATCATATGGAAATATGGATATGCATTATTTCACTAGGATACTGTTTGGGCTCTAACACAAAATATGCTAGATTTAAATGCATCATTGCTGAACACTGATGAGAATATTGCTTGAGAATATATTTACAGAGATAATATTAGAGATTATATTTACGACAAATTATTATTATTTATGCGTTGCTATTGACGATGGCCATTGAGGAAGGAAATCCCACAGAATCTAGCTTAAAAAAGTGCATAGAGCTGCTTTAGTTATATTTTGTTTGTTGAATTTCAAATATAAAACTTGTTGAAATGTTTTAAGTGTGTGCATCTGTTCTTTTTGAACACTTTCATCTCGTTTGAACAAAACCGTGATAATATTGATAACCGCGATAATTTGGGTCACTATAATCGTGATGTTAAATTTCCATACCGTTTCATCCCTATTTCAGATCAGTCACAACTATAGGATATTATATGGATGTTTGCATGAGGTGATAATAGATATGGGACAAAAAGAGAAATTCAAAGAAGCAGAACTGCTCTACCTGACAAACTGACTGAAAGCTCTGTAATTGGTGAGAGAGGTGTAGTCCTCCTGGGTGAAGGTGTAGTCGATGTCTTTCATTCCCCAGTCTGCTAATAGCTGAGAGGAAGATTTGGGTTCCTGTGAACGGAGAACAGAGGATGGCATATGACAAACACTGTAAAACAGAATCAATCATAAAAAGGTAAAAACCAGAGACATATAATATCATCTGACATGAACCTTTATCCAAAAACATACACTACTATTTCAAAGGTGGGGTTAGATAAAAAAGCTCTTATTTAGCAAGGATGCATTAAATTGATCAAAAGTGACAGTAAAGACATGTATAATGTTACAAAGTATTTCCATTTCAAATATATTCTTCTTCTAAAGAGTAGAATAGAATTCTTCTTCTAAATATATTCTATTTCTAAAAAATAAAATAAAAAGTATCATGGTTTCCACAAAAATAAGAGACTTCTTTAAAGAGCATTTAATAATTTTACCAATCCAAAATGAATGGTAGTGTACCAAGGAAAATGTACAATAACTGATAAAAACTTTACAACCAAAACTGAAAATTTGTATTTATTACAACAATCTAGAAAGGACAGGGCAGGGCTTGACATCAGATTTTTCCAGAAACTTGTCCTTTGGACAATTAACACTGATTGTAATATAAATACAATAATGTATCTGTTAACAAAAAATCTTTATTTTTATAAAAAAAATGACAAACTGTATTTTTTTAAATCCATACCATGCCAGGTTTAACACAGACCACCCATCAGCTACACATTACCTGTCCTTCATCATCGTCCTCCTCGGGTTCTGGTTCTTTACGTTTGCTTTTCCCTCCAGATGAGCCGCCAGCCTTTTCTCCCGCTGAACCTCCCTTCTTTCTCTCCTTGGAGGAGCTGGATCTCTTTTTCTTCTTCTTGCTCGGAGCATAGTCACTCCCTTCACTCTCAGATCGCATCACTCTGTCCTCTTCTTCCTCACCTTCTACCATGCGGATTGCTTCCATGACTTCAGGAGAGCTGAGAGGAATCTCCTAGATCACAAAACCACCCAATGAGAGGTGACAGTATCAGATATATTCAGGGAAGAACCCTTCAGTTCAATGCTTGATCCTAAAACATGCTTATGTAAACATATTAAACCGTTACTGTAATGGCAAATTATGATTTGTGTGACACTGCAGAGATGACATCTGACATACACTACCTTTCAAATGTTTGGGGTCCGTATGATTTTTGTGTGTATGAAGAAACGGTCTCTTATACACACAGAGTCTGCATATATTTAATTAAAATACAGTAAAAACAGTAATATTGTGTAATAAAGTAATAAAGATTATTTTAATTTCAATTGAATTATTCTTGTGATGGCAAACCTCTTCAGTGTCAAATTATCCTTAAGAAATCATTCAATAACAATATAAAAGTATGTACTGTGGCTTTTGATTTAATGTAATGCATCATTTCTAAATTAAAGTCTATACACACACACACACGTATATGGACTCAAGAGGTGCTCAAGTCCTAACCTCTCTGAGGACTTTTTGTCGTTTGCTGCTCCTGCTTTCACGGCTTTTCTTTGCTTTCTTCTTCTTTTTGGATTTGGGAGTCTCTGCCTCTGATAATTGTTCATCCACATCATCTGTCCAAAGCAGACACACAGCATGCACCAAACATAAACAATTAAAGCCAAACAATCATCTTAATTTTGATTTAATTTGCTGTCCTTCATCCTTCCTGAACAGATAGAATACTTTTGAACCATAACTGTATGACCCATACTGAATACAATGACTAGAAGAAATATGGCACATCAATTTAGATCCATTAACACAGTTTAAAGTCTTTAGAATACATTTTTGTGCATTCCTGCCTCAAGATGTGAGCCCACTGTCCAAATATGTCAACAGCATCGAAACTAGGGCATAAGGCTCTTGCTTTTGAAATCATTCATTTATTATAAGCTCTCTGTTGATAGGATGCACTAACAACGCCATTACCAAGGGCGGCCAGAAGAGGAAAGCAAAACAAAACAAATGGGTTTGACACACTACGCTAAACAAATATTCCGCACGGTGTGGTCACTGAAGTAGGAAAAACAAGCTATTTTAGCTCTTAAGGAGACAGTAACAAATATGTTTATGTTTTATTTTAACAGCTGCTGCTTTCTCTACGGATCAGTGGATCAGGAAGTGATGTGACTTTTGCATGCAGCTAACTGGCTACTACTGCATCATAAACTAAAAAGATTGGCTTAGGTGTATGATGCAGTAACACGTGGCTCGCCAGCTCGAGCAAAATAGATAAACATGCAATCTAGCTTACAGAAGTTAACATTTGTCCAGAGGTACGTTGATATGTCAGCAGTTAATTTACATGTTTGGGCTCATTTGGGAAGGTTATATAACATGATGTGTTTAATGAGGGTCCAGAATCTGCTCGAGACAGCTATAGCCTTACCATCTCTCATGGGTCCAAAATGGTCCCGGTCGTCTTCACTCCCTGACATATTCCCGTCAGGACGCTTAATAAAATAGAAATGACAATACAGGGCTCTCAAGTCTCACGCATTTCAACTAACTTAGTGATGTTATGTATGACACTGAAGCTTGGATGCGCGTATCGTGCATGTGAGACAATTTCTAGTGAAGCTCCGTATCGGGGTGTGTATTGGTTTCCCAGAGTCACGTGATCGATGACAAATGAAGCCTCACTTGCGCGTTTCGCTTTGCGTGTCAGGAGGTTCGAACCTCCTTGTTGGCTCAGTCAGTCAGTCTGGTTGATGGGTTTATGAGGAGAGTGCTGTACTTTGAAAGTTAATCAATACACTACATTTAGATTACCAAAATGTTTTTGTCACTATTTTTTGTTGTTCTTAAATCTATGTATTTATTTAAATGATTACAAATTGAGGCAAATAAATAATACAAAAATACCATAAATGCCCCTTAAACTGCACAACTTTACAGTAAAAACATTAATAAAGCTTGTGATATTAGGTTTGTTTAAAAAAAAGTTCCATTACATATTGGGGCGGAACTTGTCCCCTTCGAATTGTGTGGCGCTTACGGCCCTGCTTGTGGTGGTACGGCGGGCTTAGCTAATCAGGCCAGAAAGAATTACTCATAGTTTCCCCTTTTTTATTTATAACAAGGGGTTATCAATGATGCGAAGGATATTATTAAACTAACCCAAGACAAACTGTAGAATTCAGAAAATAATGTAGAAAAAAAAAATCAAAATAATATTACTGTAACAAAGCCTCGTTTGTGTAACCTTTTACAGTTTGAAATGTTCCAAATGACCCCCAGACATTTATTATAATGGTGTGAATATTGTTTAAGTTCACTTGGAATTGATATAGCTTTTATTTGTAATGTTGAATGTCTATCATTAATGTTTAAAAAGAAAAAAAAAATTCAGAGACATCAGTAGCAGTTTTAGTATCAGTGATACTAGCCTTCATAAAACTATGCCATTACAACAAATATTTCAAATAAATTGTCTTTAAGTTGTCTCTACATTAATTTGGATAGTAACTGTGACATTATTACAATATACAAATATTCAAAACGCAGATGTTGAATGTGCGATTAATTCGGTTTTTTTTTTTAATCGAGAGGTTTTCTTTAACCTAATTTATTTAGAAGGTTTTTGTGACCTCTTAAACTGTGCAACTCACACAAAAAAACACTTTTCCAAACTAGAGTCCGCCTAGTGAATTTCGTCCATTTCCACCACTGGTTATATGTAAGTTATAACGCAGGCAGTTGGAAGTGGGTGGGAGGAATTGACTTATAGGTCAGTCCAAGGTGTAGATACTCGGCGGTATGATCAGCTTTAGTCTGATTTATACTTCTGAGTTGGATCTACGCCGTATCTAGCCTAGTCTGGCCATTCTCCATTGACAAGCGTTTACTTCCTTGAAGGCGTAACTCTGTTGAAGTTTAAAACTATTGGATCTGCCCAGAGCCACTCTGGATCTGCCATTACCAATCGCTAATGTTTGGTCGTGACGTATGTCATGCGCCGTTCGCCTTTTGTTTCTGATATGAAAGTCCGTAAAAATAAATGTGCATGCCACCTCAGTGATTAAACCTAAAACTCGTACATTCGGATTGTGATTTATTAACGGTGAAGTGAGTTTTGTGATCGGGAACACGCTGCTCACGTGGTCCGTAACATGATTGTATACTGTAAATAAAATGTCATATACTTGGTATGATAAGAATAAATGCTGCCGTAATTAACGGCCCAATTCAAATGTTTACGTGCTTTTCTTCTTTTTATTTTTTGAGCGGTGATGAAATATATATTGCTCTTGTAAATCGGCCATTTTGAGACACAGGGGTTTGTTTTGTGATGTCACACTGCAGCGCCATCTTTGAGGTATCGCTACTGACCGACTCGTATTGAAGATATTATAAGAGATAACAAATAAATAACTGGCAAAACTGGAGAAGCAAAAGAAAAATGAGAAAAAGCCGTACCTAACAGCCCAATTCAAATGTTTACGTGCTTTTCTTCTTTTAATTTTTTTGAGCGGTGATGAAATATATTGCTCTTGTAAATTCTTGCCAGCATTTAAAGAAATACATGTCTAGAAATGCATCCAAAATACAGCGAAGCGCAACAGCACGGTGCTCTGCAGTGGTCAAAAAGGATATAAACAGTGAATTTTGAAGTGATATATTCTTGAAAACACAGCAATTAAATTACCACACAACCTTGGTTTTTGTCAAAAGCAGTAGGTAATTCGGCCGGAGATTTTTACTCGGGTGGTGGGAGACGGACGGCAATAAAATCACCACTGTAAATGATGACAATACCTTACAACCCCACGAGAAACAATTACTGTCCAAATAGGGCTTCAGCCAACTCCTTCACCAGAGCGAACTGGAAAATCAAACTTTTCCCGAACCCTGTGGTCAGGAGGGCCACAACATCATGGCCACCAATAAAACTCAGCAAAGATTGTTCTTGCTCCGGCTTTAACTTCTGGATATTCGGCAGCGGTGCCACAACGGAATGAATGGCTTCGCTCGCATCTTTCTCCGCCGCCATTACTGAACTACAACTTAAACTAGCGCACAACATCAACGTCATCGTTCTCAGCCACTCCCTCTGTTCGCTGATTGGACCGGTTAAAATGGGATCAGAGAAAACTTAAGAATATACCGCAGTCCCAGACGGAGTACTGAAGGAAAATGAAAATTGAGCGGAAGTACATAGGAGGGCCGAGCCAGGCTACGGCGTATCCTCTACACCGCAAGTTACGCGTTGGTTTTCATAAATAAATACTTATGCGTTGTTGTCCGCGAAAAAAAACACCAGTCACATGGTCTCCAGGGAAACCCCAGGCCGTTTGCTACAGACCATAATAATCTAGGCTGTCTGTCCACCTGGCTGGGTTTTTGGTGCACGAGTGACAAAAAAACGTATACGAGCACCTGGTTGGAAGTCGGGCTAACAAGTAGTGCACTTCGGCTATCTGTCAAACGCCTCGCACTGCAAGAGTGACACAGCTTCAGAGGTGATGAACTGTCGAGGTGCAGAAGCCTTTTTTCGCTTCTTGTTAATCACATATCAGACCGAAGTCTAACGCCCGTAATGAGTCTGTGGGCAGCAGTGTTAAATTAACATCAACTCTTATGAATTGGATGTGTCGTGACAATCCCAAAACGGAATCCCATACACATTTAGGCCGTCCGAACTCCGGTGACCTGCACATCACAACAGGTCAAGAAGACTTCCCACGTGACGTAAAAGAAAATGTGATTCATCAGACCAGGCCACCTTCTTCCATTGCTCCGTGGTCCAATTCTGATGCTCATGTGCCCACTGTTGGTGCTTTCGGCGGTGGACAGGGGTCAGCATGGACACCCTGACTGGTCTGCGGCTATGCATCCCCATACGAAACAAACTGCGATGCACTGTGTATTCTGACACCTTTCTATAAGAGACCAGCTTTAACTTCTTGAGCAATTTGAGCTACAGTAGCTCGTCTGTTTGTTCAGACAACATGGGGCAGCCATCACTCTCCATGTGCATCTATGAGCCTTGGCCGTCCATGACCCTGTCGCCGGTTCACCACTGTTCCTTTCTGGACCACTTTTGATAGATACTGACCACTGCAGACCGGAAATAACCCACAAGAGCTGCAGTTTTGGAGATGCTCTGACCCAGTCGTCTATCCATCACAATTTGGCCAGTGTCAAACTCGCTTGCACATGTTTCCTGCTTCTAACACATCAACTTTATATATATTTAAACAAAACATAGATTAAGATGGATGGATGGATGGATGGATGGATGGATGGATGGATGGATGGATGGATGGATGGATGACAGACAGACAGACAGACAGACAGACAGACAGACAGACAGATAGACAGATAGACAGATAGATAGTTAGATAGATAGATAGATAGATAGATAGATAGATAGATAGATAGATAGATAGATAGATAGATAGATAGATAGATAGATAGATAGATAGATAGATAGATAGATAGATAGATAGATAGATAGATAGATAGATAGATAGATAGATAGATAGATAGATAGATAGATAGATAGATAGATAGATAGATAGATAGATAGATAGATAGATAGATAGATAGATAGATAGATAGATAGAGATACTGTAACTAGATACTATAGATAGATAAGATTACATTCAGATGTATGTGAGAGACTGCAGACGAATATGCTACAAATCAGTATTTTCTTTTTTGTCTTTTATGTACAGCAGAAGAGAAATAGGTTTATTTTATCGCACTGTCCTCTGAATACTATGTACCATCCACATTTGACAAAAGTCTGTTACTCACATCACAGTGCATCGCTCCTGTATAACACCAGAAATGCATCAGTGCTTCAGGTACTGTGTCCCCAAACACACATGCTTATGCACAGCCTTCTGCTTAAAGTAGATCAGTCACCATGGAGATTTGGTGGGGGTCTTGGGTCTTAGGTGTAGCCCACATTCACCAGTCATGGAAAACCATGCGGGGTGAGGGGGTGGGGTCACCCTGAAGCCCCCCAGCCCCCACCACACTTCACCCCCATCCAATAATATCCTCTTGAAGGTCAGAGGAATGTTGACACTGCGGACCCAGTTAAAACAATGTGTCTGTGTACATGTGCTACTATGAATGCTTGTTTCAGGTGATAATCAATACCAATCCTGCAACAAGCACAAATACTCGAATAACACCTTCCTCTCATCAAAAGAGCAGTGAGGACATCCAGTGGTGAGATGAATGAGACCGGTGAACTACAGCAAGCACAAAGAACATGAACATGAACATTTGGCCCAATAGACCCGAAGTGATCATTTACAGCCACCTTAATTTAAAATCGTGTGATGCTTTATAAGAATGTCTTTTTTTTTTCATTCATTCACTGACTGAATGTGTGTAGATTATGGAATAATGGGCTGAATGGGAGGAATTGCCTGATTGGAGGGCTGTCATTTCTATCCCATAATATTCACTCAGTGGTCCGCAGTAACCCAGTGTAAGCATTCCAGAATGAGGTCAACAGTCCGTCCAATAATAATCACTGTGTGCTGTCATGTTGTGGATGTTCTAGCGCGTGTGTGTGTGTGTGTGTGTGTGTGTGTGTGTGTGTATACACCGGTATAAAATAAAATCACAAAATATCTCAAATAAATGCTATATATACTACAATATATATAATATATAGTAGTATATTATATATAATTAATTATACAAATTGATTTATATTTATTTATATAAACAAAAATATGTAATTTACTTTTAATATTAACAAAATGTGTATATAATATTTTCAAATAAACAGTTTCAGTTTAATTTTTTAACTGTAATTCACAGTCCAGCACAGGTGTCCACCTGAACCCCATGTTAAATCAAACAAAACCGCCAAAATTAGCCACTGTGACATCTCAAATGAGCGTGTAAAACAGATTCCGACAGATGGGACACTTGATTTAAAAAGAAGAGATTTTATTTATGAGCAAGGGGTGAGCGGATGGAGAGATGAGGATAAGAGAGGCGCCGGACATGACATGGGGGTGCAGGTCGCCATGGTGTTGCTGGGGGAGACATTGCAAGACGTCACTGCGAAGGACGGCAGGACACAAAGAGAGAATACAACGAGAAGAGGGGTGAAAAAGTACAAGGGAGGGAGAGATATAGGGGCACTGCTCAAATCGAGAGAAAGGCAGTGAATCTGTAAGGGGGCACAGTTATTTATTTGCTTGCTGAGGTGCAGAAGAGTTCAGCAGTGAAAACAGACTTAGAGTATTTAAGTAAATAAATGTAAAAAAAAAAGATGTACAATTATATCGAGATATATATCGACTAAGAAATGAAATTAAGTCTTTTCAGAATATTTGTACATGTAATGTAATGTATAAAACGATGTAGAATTTAGCAGATATTAAACATGTTAAAGCAAAATTCCATTTTACAAAAGAAAATAGTAAATGTTTATCAAAAGAAATAGTTTCTTTATATTAAGCCACATAAAACATTTAAAAATGAATGTGAATCTTTTTACATGATATAACAAAATATATGCTATTATTATATTTAATAAAATGCAAGACCAATTAGCATTTATTTTACAGAAATGTGTAAATGACGTTTGTGAGGTGTCAAATAATTTTTTGGTTACTTTCTGGTTGTCAAATGTTAGTGGACATAACAACCACTAAAAGCCATCTCAAGACCAAGCAAATAAAAGTACTTGCAAATATGTTTTTAGTTTTTTTGGTTTGTTAGATACCACTTTGTTTAATAATTTGTTTCTACTGCATTTTAAACTGTGACTTAAGTGTTCAAGTACTTTTGGGGGCCATAGTACATCCATGAAATCCAAGATCTTGTCCTAAGCTCTCTCTCTCTCTCTCTCTCTCTCTCTCTCTCTCTCTCTCTCTCTCTCTCTCTCTCTCTCTCTCTCTCTCTCTCTCTCTCTCTCTCTCTCTCTCTCTCTCTCTCTCTCTGGTGATTTATTTGCCTCAGTTCTAATATTTGTCAGCACTGTGTTTTCTTCTCCTTGTCTAAATGTCATCCCTTCTTCGAAGACAATATGGAGAGAGAGAAAAAGAGAGAGCAGGGCAGAGGGAGGAAAGAAAGGGGGAGGGGGGACACTCGTAAAAAGAGCAACAAAAGTTTGGGAAAATTAAACATTAGGTAAGACACGTTCACACAGGCCCGTTTCGGGACAGGTCTAAGTACTTATCCTGCTGTTCTATCTATCAGGTTATTTATTGTTACGGCACGTCAATTTCCGCTGGCTTTCACGCACAACTCTTTTGTGAGAGTCTCAGGATTTAAGGGCAACATTTTCTGATGCACCCTTCACTGATACTAGGTAACAGATGCTCAAGTCACATGCATTGACAAAAGGAATTCCCTCTCTCTCTCTCTCTCTCTCTCTCTCTCTCTCTCTCTCTGACTTACACACACATACCTGCAGATGTATGCGTTTAGACAGTGATTTGGCACTAGACATTTGGTCAGTTGCCCTCTTTTTGACGCACAACACAAATACAAACACGCAGTTGAGTGTGTTAGCATTTGTATAATCCCACGAGTTGAAGGCACCGTCCTGCGGGACTCATTAAGCAGAGGTCACATATTACGTCCTGAGTAAATTGGACAATGAGTGCAAGCTCATCCCTCAATGTTAATGTACTATGGCCGAAACCTTCACCCCTCCCTTCTCTGAGGTCTCCAACCCTCCCACCCTTTATTCATCCTTCCTTTATAACCCCACAACCATCACTTCATCCACACTTATCTGTTTTTTTTACCTTTGGAATTGCTCACTTTGGTGGACAAATTGGATTACTGAAATGGAAACTTTTTCTCCCACATATTCTGATACAGATCTGAAGGGAATGGAAGTGCTTTCTTAGAATAAAAATAGAATTGTTTTTTGGTTTGTTTTTGTTTTTTTAGCTTTATTAATTTATTAAAGAATCAAAGAAAATGGGATATCATAGAATTATTCTAATAATCTATCTATATAATTAATACATTTATTTTTCCTGTCCTGATAATTTTACTCAACCGAAGAGATATTGAGCTATAGATTTTTTGTTATGGATGAAAATGCCATATGATGAGAGATGAATATCTCTCTTTGTGTGACAATAAGATTACAACTTAGAAGCATTTTATCTTCAAAACATAAGTGGAACTAATTACAGTCATCAAGCTGATGATACATTTGGATAATTGACAGATTTGAAACTCGATTTGTGCGGTTCGTCGACAGGAATATTTTGGATTCTTTTGGACCTCAAAGTGGTAAACATTTTAGATTTATTTCATTTTTATTATATAAGAAATGTCACATTTGAAACCTCTCTTTAATACATTACAAATGCTAATTTTTTTGTTAGAAGTATTTGAATTGCCTACTATAGATTGTATTATTCTGATTAAGCAACAAAAATATCTAAATATATTCTGAGGCCAGTCATAATCTGTAAATGTAATTATACCAGTCATGCTTATGCATAAAAGCAGTGATTAAGTATGAGCAGTTCATGTTCAAGTAATTGCTAATTATATCATGTAATAATGTAAAAATTGAGTAATGCAATTTCCTATCTATTGATTTTGACAGATATGAGGGGAACAACCCCAACGTAACAGGCACAACTGTAAGACTGAAAGAAACACAGTTGAACACCAACTCAGAGACAGACAGGTAGACAGACAGACAGGCAATCTGATGCCAACGGTCTCCTCCGTGACTCTCACGGGACGACTCCTCCTGCTGTTGCTATGGGCACCCCACCTCACCATGGCAACCAACTGGCTGTAAGTTGGATTGTGTGAAAGCGTTTGTTTGTTATGCCATAACTTATAAAAGATGGTGGCATATTTCTTTCTCACGCACTTTCTTTGTTTCTTTTCCGTTTGTTTCCTCTCCCTGCTGTTTTTTATTTACCTGTCCCAACATTCATTAACAAAATGCCATCCTTTTATTCATAAGCCAACCTCTTCTCAGACACTATTTTTCTGTTTTGTATTTGATTTATCCTCCATGTTCTTCTACTATTTTGTACCTCTCTCTGTAGTTCTCTGGCACGTCTGCCACGCTCGCGTCCTGTGTCTGGTGCCGAACCATGTGGCCGTCTGAGGGGATTGTCACCAGGCCAAGTTGGGGTGTGCCGGGCACGGGGGGAGGTCATGGAGTCCGTGCGAAAGGCTGCAGAGATGGTCATTGAAGAGGTGAGAGAGCCTGAAACACAATGAATCACAATGACCATTTTGTTTATTTATTAATTTATTCAAGGACATGGCAACAAAAAAGAAAGAAGGGAAAAAATGCATTCAGAAGGTCCTTTATCACACTTTTTACTGTTTAGAGAATATTTCTAATTTTGGAATGTCAGTTTTGGATTAGACATACTGCAAAGTCATGGCTACCAAAAAGTATTGTACATTTCTACTGTCATTGTGCCAGAAAAAAAAATACAGTTCATTAAATACACGTAGACCATTTTGTTCTGTATATTCCTTGTAACCAGAGATGTAAAGACTAAGTTACCTGAAAACCATACTTATGTAAAAATACAGATACCTTACAGCGAAAATGACTATTACGAGTTGCAAGTCACCAATTGCAATAGAACTTCAGTCCTAGACTATGTGATTTTACCTATACTAAGGCCTACTTAATATAGGCTAAAAGATGCACTAGTCCTCAACACCTAAGAGACATGCAGGTGGAAAAACAAGAAACGGTTTATTAAAAAGGAGAGCAATCACATTTATTTTCTAAAATCGAAATAAAACTGAACACCTCAATATTGCAATAAATCAAGGTCGACACAACAGCCTCTTAAACGTCTATAAAAACACTCAAGTCTCAGTTAAGTTTAAGTGCTCAAATAGGGCATAAATAAACTAATATCTTTCAAAAATGTCTCTTCAATATAATGAATTATTAAAATAATGTTAAGTCAAATTAAATAGTCAAAACCTACTTGCACTGGACGTACTGGCTGCAGCCACTCATGCAAAACGCACAAGTTATGGTACCTTCAATGCCCTGTAGATGGTGATATCGCTTCTTTTGTCGCAGATATAAACTGTTGCAGAAAAAGTTAAGGTGCCATACAAAATCTAACGAGTAATTGCATTACCCATCACAAATGTATTGGAATCTGGTTCGAATAAAGAGTAAATATATCATACTTATTCAAAAATGTAGTCAAGTAGAGAGTAAACGTTGCTTTAATACTCAAACTCCAATGTAGCCAAAAAGATAGGCTACTTAAGTTAACCCTGTAGGGGACTACTTATGAGACCACAGCTAGAAAAAAATGTATTAGTTTATATTTTAAAATGACACTGTCTGGCCAAAACAAAAGTTGCTGTTTGGATTTAAATTGGCAAATGCTTAAGAGTTAATGATTGGATCATTATTGCGGTGATTTGTATGTTTTGCATGTTATATGTTGTGCAACAGTTCTTCCAACCCTAATAGATGGATTGTGTAGCTTTTCATTTCTTAAACAACCATGTAGGAAGACGCATTATGGCCATATTCCAGGATGACAATGTCCAGATTCATCAGGCTCAAATTGTGAAAGAATGGTTGGGAGGGAGCATGAAGAATAATTTTCACACATGAATTGGCACCTCTGAGTCCAGACCTTAAATTCGTTGAAAGTCTTTGGGATGTGCTGGAGGAGACGTGACAGAGTGCTGGACTCTTGCATTGTCAATACATGATCTGGACCAAAAATGGATACACCTCTTGAAAGAAATAACATCACAACATTTATTTTCATCAAAAGTGAAAATAAATCAAGTAATCAAGATCAAGAAAATAAATCAAGATCAAAAAATTCATTTTTGGTCAAGATCATGTATTGATAATACAAGAGTCAAGTACTCTGTCAAGTCTCCTCCAGCACATCCCAAAGACTTTCAATGATTTTAGGTCTGGACTTAGAGGTGCCAATTCACATGTGAAAATGACTCTTCGTGCTCCCTTGTAGATTTCATCTTGTGCTACTATAATTAATTTGGAACTCACATGTGAAAATGTCAAAAACTCACAAATTCAAACGCATCTTCACGGTCTGGAAAATGTTGTTTCAAAAACCATAATGAACTTTCTTTCTTGGAGTTTCAAATCAATTATTGTAGCACAAGTGAGAATCTTCTTTTTCGGTGTACCCCACACTTTAACACACGGAACTCAATTTTGACATGTTTAGTCATTTTTGGAGCATCCATGCTTGTCAGAGTAGTGAGGCCAATATGCAGTGGCATCTGACCTTTGGTTGTAGTATGGATCACATCTTACAAACTAGAAAATATATCTAAATGCCTGACTTCCACAACAATCTATAACTTATATATTATATCTATAAATTATATCAACCTTAATGCTTCTATCCTCCTTGATCTTCAACTTCTTTCTTTCTTTCTGACCTTATTTTCTGATGCAGAAATGTTCCTGAATGAGCCTTAATCTTTAAACTTTATGTAACTTAACAGTTTCTCATCTGCATATACTCTGACTTATAGCTATTTGTTCTGTTTTAACCACTGCAGTGCCAACATCAGTTCCGAAACCGGCGTTGGAACTGTTCCACCACTCCTCGTGGGATCAATGTGTTTGGACGAGTCATGAACCAAGGTTACAGCAATGATGTCACAACATATCAGAACAGAATATATTATGGCATTATTTTATGCTACAACTTTCAAATATCTTGCTGTCATTGCTCAAGCCTTTTTAATTGAATTTAATTTAACAATTGTTTTATTGGTAAAATGATAGATTTTTCTTTAAATAATTTTTATTTTATAAATACCATATATATATAGGCTATATATGTATAGTGTTGGACAGTGGGTGTCCTTTGAGTCAAAAAAGTTGAGAACCACTGTTATAGAATTTTCTATTAAATTACTCATTATTTACCTACATTCTTATTATATCAAATTACAAAAGATGCAATCAATACTCTCAGCTTTAAAAGACAACAATGTTTAGTCCTGCTCAGTTTATGTGCTGTCTTCAGGCACCCGTGAGGCGGCTTTTGTCCACGCTCTTTCATCAGCAGCAGTTGCCGTGGCTGTGACTCGGGGCTGTAGCAGGGGAGAACTGGAGAGGTGCGGCTGTGACCGAAAGGTCAGAGGGGTCAGTCCTGAAGGTGTGTGGTAAAACACATCAATAACAAATTCACATTGACAAAAAACAAATGCCAAATAATGTGCCTCCTGCTCACCCTTAGGTTTCCAGTGGTCAGGTTGCTCTGATAATCTGTCCTATGGCGTTGCATTCTCTCAGACCTTTGTGGACGAGCCAGAGAGAGCTAAAGGCATGTCGTCGGGCCGACCTCTAATGAACATTCACAATAATGAAGCAGGACGGAAGGCAAGCAAGATGTTTCACTTACTGATTGATATCACAACTTATCACCTCTGCATATTGGTATTTATGGTTTTCTCTGTCCTTGTTCAGGCAATCCTCCACAACATGCAGGTGGAGTGTAAGTGTCATGGTGTTTCGGGGTCCTGTGAGCTCAGAACATGCTGGAAGGTCATGCCTCCATTCCGCCGGGTTGGTGCTGTGCTGAAAGAACGTTTTGATGGGGCCACAGAGGTATGTTAGAACAGCTCTGTTCTAAAAAACTACTGAGTTGTCTTCTAAGGCAGAATACTAAATGAGACAGAGCCTCCTAAGTGACTGTATTTGGTTATGCTTCATGAAGGTAGAAACTGCACTCGACACTGAAGATTTACAGTTTTAATAGAGTGCAATAATGACCACTCACTTTTTTAGTGGCCTTGGTTTCAGGCTCTAATCAACCAGGTGAATCACAACATAATTATTTGAAAATCAGACTATATGGCAACGGTCAAACTGTGTATGGCTTTAATGAGGGAAAGAACTACAATTCCATGAAGCATTGCAAATTAAAAATTTTTTAATCTAATAAAATGAGGAAATATAAAACTATTGATTTAAAGCTGTTGATTAGATAAAGAAAGACACAATATATTTTGTTATTTTGCTAAACGCAAATATATGTGCAAAAATTTAAGTATAAGGAATATAATCATTTGCAGTGCTTAATTGGTGTGGGTTGCACTGAAGAATTATTTTGGCATGATTTACTTGTAATTTTATGATTGGTGGAGATTTCTCTGCTGAATCATGGCTAATATAGTCTTTCACTATTAATTTTAGCCGAACATGATTATTTAAAAAATAAGTTGAAATAATGTGGGCTGATGACTTCATCATAACCATATACCATCGATTAACAACCTTGTAGCTCACAGCATGTCTGTCTTTAAAAGTTTATAAGTTATTGTTAAAAATTCATGAGATTTTAACTTCCAGAATCCAGATGTTGCGTGCTAGGACGTTGCTAAGCTAACACAAAACTCAAAAAACAATATGTTATGCTTTCTCATCAGTATTTCTAAGTATTGAATGATATCCACCATCTTGGATGATTTTTGCAGTTTGTCGAAATGCATTCTGGGATTACATTCTCCGTGAAGGATACATGCAATGCTGCATTAGAATTTTGCTATTGCAGTATTGCATAATTAAGAATGTGATAATTTGACACGTTCAAGGGCCACGGCCACACTTTCTGCTTAGGTACGGCTGACACGCGTGGGCTCTCGCACAGCTCTCCTTCCACGGGACCCCCAAGTGAAGCCACCAGCCACACGGGACCTTGTCTACTTGGCTTCTTCACCAGATTTCTGCCGCTTAGACCCAGACAATGGCATTCCTGGCACTGCAGGACGACGTTGTAATGGTAAAAATCCAAATTAAAACAAATTTCTTATTAAATCTTTAATCAATTCCCTGGATTTATATGTCATTTCATCTCTCTTTACTCACCCTTTCCTATTGTCCCACGTCCCAGGAACCTCACGGTTGGCACCAGATGGATGTGAACTGTTATGTTGTGGCCCAGGTTTCCGAGCAGGCCGGGCTGAGGTGGTGCAGCGCTGCTCCTGTAAGTTCTCCTGGTGCTGCTCAGTTCGCTGCCAGCAGTGTAAGAACACAGTGCTCATACACACCTGCCGAGAATGAGACATAGCGCACAACCACACCAGAAGCACTTCATCTCATGCCAACCTGCATTAATGCCCACATGATAAAGAACAAACCAGATCTATCCAAAACATCCTGCATTATGTCCTGAATTTGGTGACTTCAAATGTAACTATACATTACAATTGTTTTAATCTTGAACTTTTGTTGAAGGGAACACACAGACACCATTACATTTCTTAAATGCTCAAAAACCATTAACTAACTTGCTCAGACAACGCTCTTAAAGCCGAGATTAACCCCTGAATAACGGCAGGAGAATAATGTTAGTTTAGTCGGAGGCCGTAGCATTAAATTCTAGTCTAGAGTTGCTCTCTCCCGGTTTACTGTATTTATAATTTCATTTCAGTTTTGCTGTGTTTATTTATTTGAGTTCATCATGCCTGTGCGGCATTATCTCTGGATGGAAAGTTCCACCTGCAAACTCTTCTGCTTCAGCTGTTTTGTTTCAGCGTGTCCTTTTGCATAGAGGCTTGTTTATTACCATGGTCTCATTTTTATAATCTATATGTCATAAAATAAAGTTGTTTGAAAACTTAAATGTGGAAAGTGGTTGTGTTTGTTAATCATGGATTGATACATTTTAAACAAATAATATTTACACTAAAGTTTGGGGTCAGTGAGATTTTTTGAAAGTCGTCTCATGCTCACAGAGGCTGCATTTATTGGACCAAAAATTCAGTAAAAACATAACTTTTCCATTAGATTTTTATTTTGAAAATGTATTTTATTCCTGTGATGGCAGAGCTGAATGTTCAGCATCATTTCTCCAGTCCTCAGTGTCAAATAATCCTTCATACAATTCTAATATGCAGAATTAGTTCATAAGAAACATTTCTTAACGTTTTTCTGGTCATATTTTTGTGGAAACACATTTTTTTTCCAGGATACTTTGATGAATAGAAAGTTCAAAAGAACAGCATTTATTTGAAATGGAAATCTTTTGTAACATTCTAAAAGTCTTTACGGTCACTTGATCAATCTATGCATCCTAGATGAATAAAAGTATAAATTCGGTTTTAAAAAAACAACTTGCTAACCTCAAACTTTTGAACGACAGTGTACTTTTTTTACGTTTGTCTGCTGACACACACCACACAATCCCATAATCATCTAATAAGCAGGATACAAAAACAGCTGTGTCAGTCGCACCATTTTTATTACAAATATAGTGAGATTCCAAACACCGCAGAACTTGACTAAGAAAAGGCCACATTTTAAACCGTCATCATCAGTTATCCTCCTCCTTTTTACTCACACGACTGTTAAGATCAGTTATTCAAAATATTACATTTCAAATTGTTATTTTATTAATAAATCACAATCAAATGGTACTCTAGCAAAAAAAAAAACTAAAATAAAATAAAAAAAGTCATAAAAAAAACTCAAGTTTCAAAATGTGTCACCACTAAATTCATTCACCCAAGAGAAAAACAGTAATACATTTAATACATCGTCATAAAAAAAGAAAAGAAAAGCAAGAAAA
The DNA here is from genome assembly GCF_949357685.1 of Gobio gobio. Classification (NCBI taxonomy): domain Eukaryota; kingdom Metazoa; phylum Chordata; class Actinopteri; order Cypriniformes; family Gobionidae; genus Gobio; species Gobio gobio. The sequence continues at coordinate 32,834,227 of NC_137108.1, forward strand.
AGAAAAAGAAAAAAAAAAGGAATTCAGTTTTCTAAACGGCCAGCAGAAGGCACTGCGTGGCTCTAGAGTAAATGCACTTAAGAGAGATTCTAGGAGCATGAACCACAGAAGAAGAGAACAGTCTGGCTCATACAGGAAGAAACAAAAGCTTGTGAACTCAGAATCCATTGGCTCCCACATAAAGTCCCAAACTCTCTTATAAACCATATAACACATCATTTCGGAGGGGATGTGGCCATAGTGTGAGATTTCTATGGCCATAACACTCTGATCCAACATTAAAACTGTTTTTAATAATTAAAATATCTAAAATTGTTACTGTTTATTTTTGTATATGTTCTATCTCAACGCCATCGTCAGTGATTAGAGCTAATTATACGCCCAAACCAATAACGTTAGCTTGCTTTGTGCCAGATCCAGTCCAGTACGCATTAACAACAGTAAGTGACCACATATAGGACAGAACCTGCCTAGAGGTGTCGTGTGAGTCCAGCGTCTAGAACTGGCAAAAACGCAACATTAAAAACTGAAAGCAGACCCTATAACAACACTAAAATGCAAATTTGTCAAGAATTGCTTTTGTGTCCATGGCAATTTTGCAATGTAGCGAAAATGCTCAACTGAAGAGATTCAAGAAAGCTGAAATCAGCTTACTGCACACACACTATCCACAGGTTACAGAGCAAATAGCCGAGTCCTGAAGAAGCGCCCATCAGAGCAGTCGGCATGTTCGGCTTTACACTTTATGAAATGTGCTGTTTCTAGACATTGTGCAGCTTAGAGCAAAGCATGTGTCAGGGACAAAAGCGGCGTTTGTCCAGCGAAAGCATTTCAAATAATTCATTTTTGATGGCGATCAGAAACCTGAAGCATTTAATCTCATGTATTTGTGCCACTGTCACACTTTTTTGGGGGGGATCGATAAACTGACACTTTAAAGCATTAAATTGAATCTATATGATGTTCTCTAGGCATCACATGCATAAAGTGCGCCCGTATTTTTTTTTCATAGTTATATTTGTAGGGGTGTTATTGGTTCCAGGGTTCTCTAATTTCTTCAGTTCTTCTAGAAACATTCAGAAAGGCACAGTGTGCATTTATTTGTTTGCAATACCATTTTTGTTGCCAAATTTCTCCAGTATTACGTTTTCTTTTCTTTTTTTTTGCTGTTTTGCTCCCATGATTTTTCCCAATAATAACTCAACTCCAAATCCAAGCCCTAACAAACTTAAAAACCCCACAAGAACTTTTCCTTTTCTCTGCCTAGTTGGAGTGAGCGCATCACCCACTGCTTGTGTTCCTACAAAAGGACGCAGCGCTTCTTGGGTTTGGTCTCCGGAGGTTCAAGGGCAGCGAGTATCGCCTCGTCGAATACATTTTTCAGGCCTCTCTGTAAGAAAGAGATCGTAAAATGAAAAATAATTTGCAGTAGGTCACATGGGTGATGATAAGCGAGGAAGGCTGTTATGTCATCATAGGTGTGTGCGGTTGCTCTTTTACCTGTGTGAGGGCGGAGCACTCCACGTATTTGACAGCTCTGAGGTCTCTGGCCAGCTTCTCCCCGCTCTCAGGCGATATGGGGCGCTGCTTGTTTTTGGCAAGTTTTTCCACAGTGTTACTATCATCCCTCAGGTCAACCTGAGTGCCCACCAGAAGGAATGGAGTGCGTGGACAGTGGTGAGAGATCTCCGGTACCCACTTAGAGAAAAGAGAAGATAAAAAAGGAAAGGTGAGACGGAGTATAGAAAGCCATTTATCATAGCACAATCAGAAACAAACATCCCAACAAATTTAGCAGGACTCGCAAAATTTCAAAAATCGCTGGTAGCCCTTTGGGCAGGCACTCTTCAGGTTTTTCCCCGCACTTTTCTTCACTGTAGGCTTTATTCATTTTTTTGTCATATACATAGAGCGCTTCACATAGGCTACCCAACACTTGATTCGTCCTGTTAAACTACTTCACTAAAACACTCCCACACGTTACTTAACTTTCCTTCCTTTTGTTTTTAATTGGTTAAAGTAGTACCTGACGAAAAAAACTATTTTCATTATGTTGGAAAATTTAGTTAGTGTATATTTTTAGGTAAAACTGTTAAGTTATTAAGCAATATCTCATGTAGGGTTTTTCCTTTTGTGTTTTATATACTGTCCATTAGGAGGTGATCTAGGCATATGTCATCTTTGATTTGTTTTCCCTGAAGAGGCGCTGGTTTTGGAACCGATACTGAAAGAGTGACACGTTCGTTGCGTTTTACAGTGAAATGAGAGTTCCATGTCTTTAATAAAATCAACACATTAATCATTTCTCTCTCATCCACCTGTAACTTATTACAATGTTATGTTTTATTATTTGGTCCGCCTGACCCACAGATATAACCGTGATCCGCTCATCACAAACGCACTCAAACACATCCATCGGCTAAACTTCACTGTGGACAAATCAGCATGATCAAAAACATTCAAAATCTTATTTTTCCTTCAGATAACAAGTCAAGAGTCAAAAACGCAAAGGAAGTAATTTTATTCGCAATTTTAAATAGTGAAATATGATCAAAATATGAATCAAATATGAAATCATAGTGCTGACAATTTTTTTTTCTGATAACCAAATTTAGACCAAATTTTCTAAAGAGACTTGATCACTTTAGATGATGAACAGATGGAATTTAGGCTCTTATTCACACATAAACATTGATCAGCGTACTTGCTTTATGCATGACCACAAACCTCATTGGTTTTTGCAGAAGCTCAAATGTGCTGCATAACACTAGAATGAACCTCATTGGTTCTCGCACATCAAGCGAACATGCTTGAGCGTCCGTTTACCACAACTGACGTTGATCGAGTTTTATGTGAATAAAAGCCTAAAATCAGTCTGTTCATCAAATAAAAAGATCGATGATCGAAATGTTCGATTAAATGTTCAGGGTCAGTACTCTTTTTTTTTTTTTTTTTAAAAGAAACAAATGCTTTCATTCAGCAAGTACGCACTGAATGGAGATGCACCGGCCGCCGATATTTATCGGACAATTTTTGATCAATTTACATCATGTCCAGTGACGTCATGAGCAATTTACTGTTTAATTCGACAAAATTACCATATCATAAACACACACACACACACACACACACACACACAGAAACTCGAAGGTCTTCACGACAACCCATCAAAATAAAAGTTCAGTTTAGTTGTGACAGAAATATATTAATGTTGTCCAGTAGAATTTAGCTACGTCTCAAAGTAATAATAATATATACACATTTAGTTTATACAGTGCAGAATATGCAGTGCTATTTAACATTTGTTTACTTTATTTCTGTACCTGAAAACTGTTAAACCTAAATAAAAAGTAGGGCTGAACGATATATCGTTATCGTATCTATATCTAGATATGAACTTTCAAGATATTACTATCGAAAAAAGCAACGATATAGCGATATTTCCCCTCTCCGCGCTCGCCCTGCATACAACTCTGGCAGTCACAACAAACATCATTTTTACGAGTGCCCTTGAATGCACCGCTAAAGCCAGCGCGCACACACTACAGGGACTTGAGAGGGGGGCGGCGTTTCCATGGTGACACGCCATTGCTTGTCACGTGACAACGCAGCAGCAACAGCGCTGAATGAATGATGATCTGCTTTTGTCATTTTTTCCTTTTTTATTGAGAATATTCACAAATGTGTTAGCTATGGCATGAAATATCTGATATTCCGATTGTCAAATACATGCAAGTGGAAGTATATTGTTGTTTAAACACCTTTATAACGATCGCGTTAGTTGAGCTGTATGCGCGATGGGCGCCGCCGTGTAATGCTGCCTTCACGTGCTCTCGGAATTATCGTAAATACGAGTTTCCTAGGTAAACATTGCACATGAACGCCCTCACATTTTGAAACTTGAATGCAATGCGCTCGTAATCACGATTTCAGAAGTCGGAATCATCAAATTTCTGATAGCACGTGAAGGCAGCATTAGTTTGTGCCGCAGACGCAGTTCAGAGAATCGGATCTGTTGGATTTACAACCTCTATGTTTTCAACATGTGAATTCATCCACTTCTCCCGAAATACTTAAAAGTAAGTGGCTGGTGAACTGGGAATAGAATAGAGCAAACATTGAAGTTACTTACAATGTTTATCTGATATGAATAAAACGTGTCTAATTATAATGGAAAGGATTATTATTACCTCTTCCATAGACATCAGTGTGTATTTTACAAACTCTAAATGTGTTGTTTTTTTTGTACTTATGTGAATTTATATGTTTGAAACCTAAAATAAACAGTATGTGGTTGAAAACACTGAAAAGTTGTGATACATGACAGCTCTGAGCGCGCCTGTCTCTGTTGATCAGGTGATGCACTTGATCATGCGCTCCAGGACCAGCCTAGACTGATTACACCCGTGTGATCGTACGTGCCAAAGGCTTAAAAACAATACATTTTCTGACACAAATTTTTAAAATGTAGGCTTAAATCAAACACATTTTAATTCAGATTCTGGTTTTCACCGAACACGTAGTCATATCGTATTGTATCGATATCGAGATATCTGGCATGAAAATCGAGATATGAAATTTTGTCCATATCGTTCAGCCCTAATAAAAAGCACTGTTTATTTCATATACATCTTTGTTCTGTTGTATTTATGCATTTATGTTGACCTGCTGAATGTTAAATGGATCCAGTCTGTTCATTGGAGATTATTTGATAATGCAGCAATACACTAGCTAGTAGGCTACAAGTTAACACATGTTGTTTTTTACTTTGCCGATCTAAAACATGATCAAAACGCTATCCATTTTATTGACAAAATTTTAAATAAGAGGGCATGTGACAAATATCGGCCAATAATTGTTTGATAAAATTGGTATCGGCCCCAAAAAAATCATATCGGTGCATCCCTAGAATTGATCAAAAGTGACAGTAAAGACATTTATAATGTTACAAAATATTTCAATTTCAATTAAATGCTGTTCTTCTGAACTTTCTATTCATCAAAAATAAACATGAGTTCTTTCAAAAACATAAAAAGTCCTTACCAACCCCAAACTTTTGAATGGTAGTGTGTGTGTGTGTGTGTGTGTGTGTGTGTGTGTGTGTGTGTGTGTGTGTGTGTGTGTGTGTGTGTGTGTGTGTGTGTGTGTGTGTGTGTGTGTGTGTGTGTGTGTGTAAAAAACGATACATATATTACTTTTTTTTGTAAAATTTTATCTAAAAGAAAAATCACAAAAATGAAAATTCTGTCATTAATTACACTCATGTCGTGCCCGCAAGACCTTTGTTCATCTTCGGAGCACAAAATAAGTTATTTTTGAGGAAATCCAAGAGCTCCATAGACAGCAATGTAATTAACACTTTCAAGGCCCAGAAAGGTGGGAAAGACATCGTTAAAATAGTCCATGTGACTCCAGTTGGTCGATGCTGTTCATGTGAGCACCACAACGCATGCGTGTCATGCTGACACAGGAGCTAGCCAATGGTGAGCTGCCATTCTGCCGTAGCACTTTGAAAGCACTGCACTGTATTTACAACGTAAACTGTGTAGGAGACCGGCACAGACGAGAATACATTTTTGAATAAAGTCATTATTTTGTTTGTTTTTTGCGCACACAAATTATTCTTGTTGTTTCATAACATTGAGGTTGAACCACTGGAGTCACATGGACTATTTTAATGATGTCTTTCCCACCTTTCTGGGCCTTGAAAGTGTGAGGGGCCAAAGAGCTCTCGGATTTCATCAAAAATATCTTAATTTGTGTTCGGAATATCAACAAAGGTCTTAGGGGTTTGGAATGGCAAGAGGGTGAGAATTAATGACAGAATTTATATTTTTGGGTGAACTAACCCTTCAATCTGTGATGCCCATTTCCACACAAATTTTCCACTTCAGTTCTGCAATGTTTAAAGTGAATTTCATGTGACTATGGGAAAAAGGGGGAGTGTCATTAATTAAGTGGGGTTAAAACACCTGTTGTGGGAGCACATATATTTTGTTGACCACACAATACATCGTCAGATGTATCAAGAAATGTTTGACATTTTCAGTGGATTACAAATAAAATTCAGTAAGTTTCAAGGATGATTGACACCAGAAGTTATTTTCACAGAAGTTATTTTTTTCTTCCTCAACACCTTAGTGGTTTTGGTTCGTTTTTGCTGCCACATAAATAGATGTGAAATATTGATTTGAGTTTTATGCAAGACTGAAGTGAAATGGCAAATATGAAACTACCACTGCATAGTGGGTAGAAAATCAGTTCCTCAAATAGGGTGTTAAACAGTCATTCTATAAAACTATATTTGATCACAGAATGCTGCAACTGATCAATCACTTATTCAAGATTATATGTACATAATATCATACTGTAATATAATCGTATTGTTCAGACTATAAGATGACAATTTTTGTATTTTTAAGATTTTTATAAGAATCTTTGTATTGAAAGTATGGTAAATACTGGTAAATTGTACCAACGATCACATTTAAAAACAAACATACCATAAAAATTATTATATAACAATTAGGCTATACGTCTCATCAGTATTAATCAATGTGTATCCATCAGTGAAAACCATGTAGCCTAGCAAAATGTCCTTAACAGTAGAAGTGAAATCTTACGGTAGATTGAATTCTGGTTACCTTCTAACATTTTAAAATCAAGTATGAGGGAAGTTTGGTCCCAGCAGCGAGGCACGGTAAGCTTTTCTTTGACTGTTTGGTTTTTTTTGCACTCGCAATCTTCTAACATTACACTCTGACGCACCGTATTTCTTGGCAAACTCGTTTTACGTGTATTTGACGCCACCTATTGTTGCAGGTGTATTATTGACATGTAAAAGTCTAGACCCTGAATATAAGACAAACCGGTTTTTTTGTTGTTGTTTTTTTTGTTGTCTTTTGTTGTTGTTGTCTTATAATCGAAACAATATGGTAATAGCAACATATCTTAAAGAAGAAAGCAGAAAAATGAAAATTATGCCATAATTTACTCGCCCTCTAGCCATATCCTAGGTGTATATGACTTTCTTCTTTCAGCCGAGCACAAATCAAAGTTACATCAAATAATATCCCAACTTTGTAATGACATTGAATAGCATCAGAGTTTTTGAAGCTCCAAAAAGCACATCCATCCATCATAATCCATAAGTCTTAAAAAACCCTCTACGAACGCCTTGGCAATAAAATCGCCATTGGCTAGTACATTTTTTAAATGACACAGCTTTTTACATAAAGATACATTCATATGTGATATGATCTATAAGTGTTTCAGTAATTCATATGTGATATGATCTATAAGTAACATCAGTCAATCAAGCATTTATTTTATGATAGAACTTACATAATTAGAACTAAAATGAGGTAACCATGTATGAATGCATATTTGTCATTTTAACAGAACTTGCGACTGGTGTTAACGCTTGAGACATTGTTGGTCTTTCAGTGTTTCTGTAAAAAAACAATAATACTAATACTGATACAGTAGCCAATGAGATTGCCTTTTACACATACAACAGAGAGCATTATTTACATGTAGTGCATCATTTCTATGTGGTATGTTAGGATGTTATCACTCTCTCTCTTTGCGTGCAAGAGAGAAACACTGAGTGCTCTCAGCTAAGCGACAGCGAGTTGGGCGCATTCACACTTCAAAACTCAAGCACTCGGTCAGAGTGTAAATATATCGGTGTTAAACTTACACTTAGCCTCTACCTCAAACACTGGCCATTGAAATCTAAGAATTTATTAGCCAGTGGCTAATGATAGACATTATTTTAGTCACCTAGCATGAACATTTAGTCATATATGCAAGAGATTTACTCACATTGTGGAGGGCTGCTCAGTGGTTTAATAAACGCCTTCTGAAGCGAAGCGATGGGTTCTTGTAAGAAAAATATCTATACTATAATTCACTGGCTTTCGGCAATGTGTTCACGAAAGAGTCTAGTTCCGGCAGAAGGGTGACCCCTGACCCGACATATGACGTAGCTCCTCTACTCTTACATAGACATCTTACTTTAAAACTTCTCATTTCAGACTTCTAATTTGTGACCAGCCTTTTGTTTTGCTCTATACTCCGTGCTTCCACGTTTGTCAATTCTCACCTAAGCTTACGCTACTCCTTTATCATACGTCTGGTCAGAGGTCACCCATCCACCAGAACTTGAGTCTCTCATGAATGCAAGTACGGTCGTTGGCGGAATCCAGTGGTTATAGTATAGATATTTTTAGAGATTGACCGATATAGATTTTTTTTTATAACTTTTATTTGCATGTTTATGTGCCCGATAACCGATATATAGAACCAATATTTATTTATTGTGTTATTTCTGTTTTTGTTTTTTTATTATAGCAACAGCACTGAACTGCACTTTTTAAACACTGTTATTTTTACAATTTCACTCCATGGTTACATACAGAACAAAACACACTTCTATATCAATAAATAGTCTGAAAGAGTGCTTTTTTTATTTTATACAGTGCAAAGTCTCTTTAACATTAATGCTGTGGCATATTTTTATTTATAACAACAGCATATTAACAAGAGGCAAAATACATTTACAAAGTCTAATGTTTTCAAATGGAAACCGCGAATACATCATAGCCATTACAGAGTCCATCTCATCTGGCAGACTGGCACATTATCAGAATTATTAATAATATTTTTGTCGGTCTAGATTATGAAATACTAATGATTCGAGTGCTGTTTTCATCTATGCGTTTTCACAGAATGTCTCTCACGGAGATAGGCCTAATAATTCATTTCCACAGAGCTGTAATTATTTTGATGTTTGTTATATAAATGTTATATAGCAGACGTTAATATAATTTAAAGAGTTTTAAACAAGTGGGTCTTGTTAAAAGATGCAATTGAATACGGTGACTATGCTGGAGCATCAACCCGGTGAGTTGAACGGTTGAACGCAACTTCACGAGATGAGCATAAACAGAGAGAGACATGCTCCAACATGCTCTTATTCATGGCTGTTTTATTAATTCATGTAAAGTTACGTCTTCATTGGGACATGATGGATTACAAGTTTGTCTCTATTTTTAGCACCAAGTTTAAACTACATAGCAGCATCTTATAACATCTTATTTGGGCTTCTCATTTGTGCATTACTGGCTGTTATGTTAAATAAAGTTTATTGATTAAGGGATGCAAGTTATTTTACCTTTGAACACCGTTGACTCATCTCTCCTCAGACGCAGTGCTTTAATGGCAGGCTTGTACGCAATACTCAAAATGATCACAAAATTTTCTTGGTGAATCCGATATTACAAAACCGATACCAGATTATGAGAAAATGCTTAAATATCGGGAAAAATATCAGGAAAATGCTTAAATATCGGGAAAAATATCAGGAAATCGATATATCGGTCGATATCTAGATATTTTTCTTACAAAAACCCAATTGCTTCGCTTCAGATGGCATTTACTAAACCACTGGAGGATGGTCATATGGATGGATTTATGATGGATGGATGGGCTTTTTAGAGCTTCAAAAACAGACACTATCCAATGCCATTACAAAAGAGGGAAGAGTCAGGATTTTATTTAATATAACTCTATATTTGGCTAAAAGAAGAAAGTCATATACACCTAGAATGGCTTGGGGATGAGTATTTTTTTGGGGAACTATTCCTTTAAAGGTCCCGTTTTTCCTGTTTTTTTGAAGCTTTGATTGTGTTTACAGTGTGCAATACAACGCGTTTCACGTGTAAAAAAACAGTATTTTTCACACAATTTAATTATCTGTATACCGCTGTTTTCACTGTCCTCAAAACGGCTTGAAAGATTTCCCTGTTCTATGAAGTCCCTCCTTCCGAAACACGTAACGAGTTCTGATTGTGCCAGCGGTTCCCGTGTTGTGATTCGACAGCAGCTTAGCGCACGTTGCCCGGAAAGGTCACGGCTCTTACCATAACGGGGAGATGAACGCGCTCAAACTACAGCCCCTGAAGGCCAAACAAAGGTGATTTGACTCCGGGATGAAAATAACAGTCTGGACGACATGGCGACAAACGCAACCGAACGCAACACTTCCTCTTCTCCACGAGGGAGAGCAACAAGACCATGCACCCTTTTTTGCGTATTATATTAAATAAAATATCTCGCTTGGCATTGAACTTTGAGCTTTATAATTTTACAGGTATTATATATGCTCTAACAGCAACATTACACACTAACTAAAGTTTGAAAAATGGGATCACGAAGAACAGGACCTTTAAGGACTTCACACTATAAATCTGAAGAGAAAACCACATCTGACAAACAAACATCAGAAAAAAAGTTTCTACATAAACCTGATGCGTCTCAGTAATGACTGTGCTTTTCATGTACGCACTGATCAGTTTAAATAGACCAATAGAACTATTCACATGAGTTCCATTCTCCAAGTCCAGCAGGAAAATCAGGTACTGCTAAAGAGTGTTTTAATGACACTAAACAGGTGACGTCATTGTCATCAAAGTTAAACCTGACTGTATGAAACATACCATGCTGTCAAAGCATGCATCAACACTGTAATGCATCCGTCCATGATACCATGCCATAGATATGGGGTAATAGTAAACTGAACATTTAAACACTAAATCATTCCATAGTATTAGTATACCACCAGTAACAACTGTCAATAAGCCTATCAGAGAAAGAAGGGTCTTCCATGTTCTGATGCCCAAACAGTGAGACGAGCAAGAAAACAAAGCATTTAATAAACACCCACCTTCTCTTTCACATTCTCAAAGGAGGAAGGAGAAACAACAGAGAAGCAAACAAGGAAGACGTCTGTCTGCGGATAACTGAGAGGCCGAAGTCTGTCGTAGTCTTCCTGACCTGAGAGAACAGAAATAGATGTAGTTCATTACCACCTCTCCTCTGCAGCTTTTGAACACAACAGCCAAGACTGAAGAGAAATTCAATCCATCTTGAAAAACAGCAAGAGGAAATGATACATTAATGTACACTACCATTCACAAGTTTGGTGTCTGTTAGGTTTTTTTTATGTTTTTGAAACATTTTTTTAATCAAAAATACAGTAAAGACAGTAATAATGTGAAATATTACTACCAATTAAAATAAAGTTTTCAATTTTAATTCTATTTTTGGTAACCAGACAGTTGACGGTAGCCAGTGACTTCCATAGTAGAGTAAGTGATGATATAATTTTCCTTTTTGGGTGAACTATCCCTTTAATAAATCCTATTTCCATCTGAACATCCAGGTCGGACATAAAATAGTTATCTTCTTCAGGCTGTGGCATACATATGTGTATTAATGCCTAAACCCGTATCCGAATACACATTTCCACTCTTCATATTCTGAACTATGTGGCATTCACTAGATAGTGAATAGTGAATAAGCAAATGAGTCAGCGGTTCAAAACACAGTATGAATTGTTACATAAAATGCCTGTCACTTCTCTCATGAGTTCAGCGCCGTGACAAGATAAAAATGAGGCCAAATTTCCAGTTGTCAATCATTTTTCACATCGACAGCTATTCTCTCATGTCTCTTGGCATCATGTTGACACTTAAGTCAATTTTAGTGTAACCGAAGTTGATATACTAGACTAAACTAGATACAGACTATACTGGCTGACCAAATCAGACATCTTTACAAAAAAAAATGACAGTGTAGACAATCAAATCAGATTAATGTCCAGAGTAAACAAAGCCCCAGAACGCATTACCTGCTGTGTCGAAAAGCCCCAGTGTATACGGTTCCCCTCCGATCATCACTGTTACAGCATAGTTATCAAACACCTGCAAACAGAAATATATAATTGCAGATCACAATTTTTTTTAAGACATCACCACAGATCTAATAATAAAAATGTTTCTACAATAATCTAATCAAGTATCCTTTGACATACACATACACATACACAAGGCACACAATAGATAATAGCTGCCATTATTACTCGATCATTCGATCACTGTGCCCCCCTTCCCCAAATCTCTGACCCAGAGCCCACCACCCTTTACTCCGTTACCGTGGGAACATATTCAGAGGGGAATTTGTTGGTTGTGTATGAGATGAGAAGGCAGGTTTTTCCGACAGCTCCATCTCCAACCACCACACACTTTATGGTCTGCATCTATATGGCGAGAGAGAAAGGTTGGAAATCACGTTATCGCTGGTATTGGGCCTCATGGGATTCAGAAATACCTCATTTAGGAATCATTTGTTTCGTTTAGTTCCAGCGTTCACCGTCTCAACTGTTACACAATTAGGCAGGGTGAAGGCATTTACCAGAATTGTCAATAGCACTAAGTGATGTGATTTGATTTCAGAGACAAGGGCAGGCATACAGAAAGACATCTACAAGAATGTGTCTGATTTTATTTGCTTCCGCATATTAACGCTGCTTAGAGGAAGGCTTTGTCACTGTCATACTCGCACTAACAATATCGCCAGCTTATCAGCTTCATTACCGTTTCTGAATTATTTTACTCATTCACATTAGACCTAATTTAAACTGTTCGTATTTATTTATTAATTACTATATTTGAAGACCAATTTGGGTATAAAACAAACGAATACCTTATAGCTTAAAAGTAAATCACTAAAGATCCTGTTTATCGCGAATTCATGCTGATTTTTCTAAACATGACACGCAACGTATTTTATTAATAATAAAAGTCGGATGTTACTCTAGAATAATTGAATTCCACTTTCTTCCCCTACCAATAAAGTTAAACACTTCACCTGATAAATCTACTTAATTGAATACTATAGTGAATGGCGAAGAAATTGGAAGTTTGTGGTGGTTATAAAAAAACGAAAATAATCCTGAAGTGATTTGTCAGCAGTGAAGTAAATCAAAGTTTTGTGTAAAGAAGGCGACAGGATGCTGCGAGGCTAAGCTAACGCGCTAGCACTGCCGAGAGGGCCACAAATCATCCTAAATCAAAATTACACAACGGTAAAGCCTGACCTAGGACGTGTACTGTTTAACTACAAGTTGATCGGTTAAAAACCGTATAAAATAATGCTATAGATTGAGAACTGCTTACCGTTCCTCTCCGGCGACTAGGCGTTGGTTACGTCCGGGTTTGAGAGTATCAATCTGACGCGAATGAAAGCGAAAAACGTCCAGTTGTAGATTCTGCAAAAATCAGCCTGCCCACTCTGCGCTCACGCCCAACACAGCCTGCAGTTCCTCTCAAATGGCCGCTAGGCACATTTTTCCTTTACAGTTAGACTCTAGAGTGCTTTTGGCAGTATCTGTATTGTAAGCATATTTCATTTATAATTTCAAATGGTAAAATAAATAAAAAAATACACCCAAAAAGAAAAACACACATCCTCCAGAATAGTGAAGAATGGAAAACGTGTGGTCCAAAGGTTTGAAAATGCTAGTAAAATGCAATTTTGTCTATTTCTATTTGCCTAAATATTATATCAATAAATAAAATGTTTAATTAAATAATTCTCATCATGAACACACGAGGGGGCTGCTAAAACCATATAGTGAAGACGGGTGCAAGTCATGGAGGACAAGCTGAATTTTGTGCAGTCAAAAAGGTATAGCCAAACCACTATGACTAAACATTTGAAGAGAGAAAATAAATAAAAATCTGAAATAAGATAAAGCTTGTCATTCACGGACAATCACGTGACCGAATTTGGAAACGAGTGGAAAGGTGGCTTTGCTTCTCTCGACGAGAGGCTCTCTGTTTGCGTCCAGATTATACTGCCATCTAGCGACAGACAAGAAATAAACTATAATTTATGTTTAATCCTGTACAAATATACATTTATTTCAAAGTAAAATAAAATGTATTAGGGAAATACGCTCTTCGCGTTCGATTGCAGAACACGAGAACAGAGAACAAAGGTTATGCTAGGAAATTTAAGGATTGGATCACGATAAAAGCCCCTCCCCCTCCTCGTACATATGCATATATGTTGTACATATACACTCTTAAGTATTTATTACAATTTTACTTTTTTAAATTACTTCATATTTTGCACACATTAATCAACAAAGGCACACACAATGACATAAAAGAAATATGTAATACAATTACAAATCATAATATTGATAAAATATAAAATGAATGTACAAAATAAAGCTAAATTAAAATGTTGTGTGTAGTTAATGTCTTTAATGCAACTCTCGTTATTTCCTCACATTTTCAAAACATAAAATTGTAAAACGGCCATAGTGAGCTTATGCCCAACCCAAGCATCACATTAATAATGCTCTAAAATCATTAAGATAACCTTCAAATGATCCACGGGTGACCAAAATATAAAAGCATCTGTACCAAATAATAATAATAATAATTTTGAGAGCAGAGCTTGAACTTTTATCTTGATTCACCGGAATGTGAACAGGGCTGTTCCCCTCCTCTTCCTCCCCCTCCCATCTCTCTTTTCTGTTGACGTTTGGCTTTTGTGCCTGCTTTACTAAGTGCACGTAATCTTCCTATCAAAGCCATCTCTTCCTCAGTGGAGTTTATTTTTTAGTGTCAGCGCGTGACACAGCATCGGTTCTGATGTAATACACCCCGAAAAAAACCGCGTGAATCTCTCAGAAGCGCAAGATATTCGCCTAAGATCTTCAAGGTTTTGTTTCCTTTGTCATACTGTCTTCCTGTGCTCATCTGCGGCGGTTATTTCCGTCGGTCCGTCTGCTCTGCGTGCTGCTGTTTTTCTCTTCAGCTTGTCATAATTCACCTTGACTCGTACCTCTGAATCTTGTTGTGGTTTTAAACAAATCATTTCAGCGCGCATGTTATTATGCTAGGCTAACAATCTGAAATAGCTTGCAGGCTGTTTTGGATTAGCACCTGTCCGGAATATTCGAGAGTATTCGCCTAGGTATAAATGTTCTGCAGAGCGGCTTTAGTATATCAGGGTGTTTTATCGATCTCGCTCGGTAAATTGATGGTTTGCATTGTGGTCAAGTAATTTAACGTGCAGGCCGAATTGTGTAATTCTCCGATTGAGAGTGTTTTGCATATCTGGCAAAGGGAGCTTGATGATTGGTTGACCAATTAAGAGCCCCTGCGCTGTTGTTGTGTTGGCTTTTGATTAAAGAGACTGAAGTTTATTTACTGGTGCAAGTTCAACCAAGCAAGACCAACAAAAATGTTTCACTACTTGAATGATGTGGATGACAACCCATACATGATGTGAGTATTAGTTATTTTAAAAGGACAACATGTATTTGAGTGTTTGAAATGAATCCATTTGTGCTTTCAAAAATATTTTATGTACATTTTATGACTATCAATGATATGCATGTCATGTGGTGACAGGGACCCGTTCGCGGCACACAGGCACCAGATGAGGAGTCTCTTTGGGTCATTCGGGATGGATCCATTTCCTCTCACCCCTCAGATCCAGCATCCACGCACACGCATACAGGTACCCATTAGAGCCACACAAATCAGGCCTGATTGGAACATTTAGAAGTGAAAATGACACTAATATGCTGACTGTCAATTTGATGCAGAATTCGGCATCTCTGGCGGCAGTGTGTCTCAATGGGTGATTTTTAGGTTTGTTTTAAAAATTAAAGTGTCCACATTTTGTCCTCCACCCTTTTATAGCCTCAAGCTGGAGCCTTGACCCCTTTCGGCATGATGGGAATGGTATGACACTGTTCTTTTTTTTCACCCTTTTGCAATGCAAAATCTGATGATCATGTTCTCAAGTAGGATTTGAAAACAAACCAAAGATCAACTTGTGCTTTAATGGCAACAAAAACATCTTGTCTGTCTGTACAAAGAAGTTCAATCATTTGATTAGTGTCAGAAATGGTGCAGTATCGTAAATAATTTTGTTTTTTCTCAGGGTGGAGGTTTCATGGACATGTTCAGCATGATGAGTGGGATGATGGAGAACATGGTGAGTTTCACGGTGGCCTGGCAGCCGCAATTCAGAAATATTGAAAGTCTGTGGTTTTCCATAACAAGAACAAGGCTTCTGTTTGTTGATTGCAAGGGTGCATTATTGTTTGCGGCTTTTGAACTGGAATAAGTGCAGACTTGTTTCTTTCAAGTAGCTACCTTGTTGATTTCACATTAAAATAATTGAAATCTACATACGTTCTTTGTTTTGCGAGAATACAATTGCACAAATGATTGAGGTCAACTGATCTTAGATCACACTTTCATAACTTCTCTTTTTCTGCAGGAACGAATGTCTGGTACCCCAAACTGCCAGACCTTCTCCTCCTCCACAGTCATCTCATACTCCTCCACAGATCCAGGAGCACCGAAAGTCTATCAGCAGACCAGTGAATTTCGCACTGCTCCTGGGGGTGTAAGAGATGCATAGACACCCAGCAGAGTGTTACTATGTTTTACATATGTACAGTATATTATAATATAGACATTGAGGGGTTGCGTGTCCATGGCTGATTCTTAGGTTGTTTTCACTCGGGTTCGATTGACGCACCTGCGGACCGTACCAGATTCTGTTTAAAAGGGGGGGTCTGGGGTACGGTTCATGTGAACTCCGGTACAGTTCGCTGCTGATGTGAACGCAAACGTACTAAATCGTGGAAGTGAACCGCTATTAATGACGTATGATTTGATAAAAATGTGTGTTTGTGTGTGTTTCACTAATTGTCCTGACGAGCGTGACTGACATACTGCAAGCAGAGAGCTGTATATCTAATTTCTGCTCATCTTCAGGGTTCTTTAGAGCATTGCAGTACATTCGCGGCATAAAGACGCAAGTGCCATTACGTACTGAAGCTTTAGAAACAAAACTAAAATATAAAAGTGAGGTGGGCAACGCTCGCTGTCGTTACTAAGCAACCGGATAAACAGCTGCTGCTTTGATGACCCCAAACGCACCCTGATTTGGACCCAAATAATATAATATGAACACAGTCCGGTAGGGGTGTAACGGTACACAAAACTGACGGTTCTGTACATACCTCGGTTTTGAAGTCACGGCTCGGTACAAGGTCGGTACAGCAGTTTTAAAAAATGGCTTTTTATTTATTTTTTATTAAACAGTGGTTTACTGAAAAAATTGTCCTTAAATGAATTAAATTATAACTAAAAGTTTCTTAAAGATAATGCTGTAAACTATATAGGGAGCCCTTACTTGCACAATATTACTATAATATTAAAGGTTAACAACAGAGCCCAAACTATGAGCCTATTTTCAGCTGATATTCATGTTTAGTTATAGGATAATCAACACTCAAATAACACATTGTGTGCAAACATGTAAACTTCACATAAGGCAGTTTTTGCATTAACTCCTAAATAAAATGTTTTTTTCTCCAATTCGCTGTTGAAATATAATCTTAGTGACTGTCATTTTCATGACAGATTTATCTAAACATAGCATTAAATAATCAAGACATCACTAACAGGTTAAGTAGAATTTATATATATATAGGCTAATATAGTGCATGTATTTAGTGAAATAGTTGATTTCTCGAGTGAATTAACAGCTGTGGACCCTGAATGACTGACTCTGAGGTAAATGATGCTGCGTGACATTGTTTACAAGCTGTTTGACGTCTTTCCGCGATTGAAACACTGAGCGATTACACGACATATGATACGTTTCTGTAAGTGTTATCCTCAACATACCTTAAAATATTAATTCATGTTTATTCTTCTGGAAGAGATGATCGTGTACACTCGCGCGCGCCATTTTTTTAAAAATACCACAACCAAATGATTTTCATGTCATTTGGTTGCTGTTAAAGGTACTCGCATGAGCATTCTTCCATGGATCCGGACTGAACAGCAGATTAAAATACTCTGAAAGGGGTCCATGCATTGCGCCAGGTTCACCCATACTCCGTTTGCGGCGTGTATGTGATGCATATTTTTTTTTATCTGTGGTTACAGCATTCACACTGCACACGGATGCGGCACGAGAATGCATTCCAGGAGCAGTGTGTCTGCAGCAGTGCAGTAATCGGTTACGCACCAAATCAATTTTTTCTGTGCTTCACGGGATGAATTAAAGTGACAGTGCATTGTTTGCATAAAAATTAACATGGATTGATACAAAACATTTAGTAATTTAACCATAAATGCATATAATTAAACAAAACATTGCTTTTTGCTAAGTTTGAAGCAAAGAAAACTACTCCTTACCTCACATTTAGATAAACAAGGCGACAAAATCGATAGCACTGGTCTTTTTGGGTGAACTATCACGTTAAGTTGATCAAGCAAGTGGTAGATTTATTTCTTTCTATACAGATTTGTGTATTAAAGGGTTAGTTCACCCAAAAATGAAAATTCTGTCATTGACTCAATTCTGTCATTGGGTTCCAAACCCATAAGACTTCCGTTCATCTTCTGAAAACAAATGAAGATATCTTTGATAAAATCTGAGAGCTTTTATGTATGTTTTATTTAAGCTGTCAATGGAGGGACAGAAAGTTCTCAGATTTCATCAAAGATGTTCATTTGTGTTCCAAACATGAACAAAAGTATAACGGGTTTGGAACGACATGAGGGTGAGTATATTGATGCCAGAATTTTCATTTTTACCTTTAATATATAAATCTGTATGGAAGAAATAAATCTAATAGCGCGTTGTTTAAATTTGAACGTGAATACGTCTATGAAAGATTGTATAACGGTACTGTGTACAAAGCGAATCACAATGCAGAAAAAACATTTTCAGTAACAACTTTTGGATGTAACATAAAAATAATGAATAAATGTTTGTGGTATACAGCCGCAGATCAGTTGCGCACTGCAAGCGTATCATATGTGAAAGCACTGTGTGCCTGTGCTCCTACTGCCTCGCATACACACTGCGAACGGAGTATGTGTGAATCTGACTTTGCTATTCAGCACGAAACATACAGAGAGTCCAGTGAAGTCCGATTCTCGAGTCCAATGACTCTTATGAGCTTTTTTTTCCCTGTGTGTATGAATTTCAAACATACAAAGCTACCATTTAAGTCTGACCCTGGCCTGAAGTGAGTGACTCTTAAGAGTTGGTTTTAGTGAATTAAAAAAAACAGCACAACCAGTGAAGTCCAGTTCTCGATTGAATGTCTCTCATGAGCTGTTTTTTTTTATTTTTTATACAGGACCAGTCAAGTCTGGTTCTGAAGCAAACGGCTCTTATGAGGCAGTTTTTAGTTGATTAAAAACATACGGTATGACCAGAGAAGTCAGATTCTCGGGCAAATAACTCTTATGAGCCAGTTCTTTTTTACATACACTGACAAGTGAAGTCTAAATCTTCTGACTCTTATAATGCTAATGACATTTTAATCATACATGTTTTGTTATTTCAATTAACCAAATTCTCTGAACCACAAATGATTAATTTCATCATGTATGACTCCATGACCCAAGAACTGATACTGTTATGATGTACTTGTAGCTTGTGAGACCTAAATCAGTATAGTTTCCACCGACGTGTGGGTTTTGTCAGTAGTGTTTTATAAAGAAAAAATAAATTTTCATATATTTTTGTTTTGCATTTTGGCAACAGAAATGCACTTCTCCTTTTCAGATATTTGTTTTTCAAATTTGAATTTTTAAAGGGATAGTTCACCCAAAAATGAAAATTAGCCCATGATTTACTCACCCTCAAGCCATCCTAGGACATTCTTCTTTTAGACAAATACAATCGGAGTTATATTCAAATAATGTGCTGGCTCCAAGCATTATAATGGCAGTGAATGGCGGCTTCTGTTTTGAAGTCCATAAAAGTGCATCTATCCATCATAAGTGCTCCACACTGCTCTGGAGGGTTAATAAAGGCCTTCTAAAACGAAGCAATGTTTTTGTGCAAGAAAAATATCCATATTTAAAACTTCACAGACTGTAATCTCTAACTTCCGCTAACTGCACGTTCACGTAAGACGCAGGCGTAGCATAAGTTCCAGTGATGAACGTGGAGCGTCCTACATCAGCGTCCTACATCATACACTGGAACGCCAGTCTCTTGGGTAATGTGCGTACGACCGTTAGCGGAAGTTAGAGATTATAGTTTGTGAAGTTTTAAATATGGATATTTTTCTTACACAAACGCACTGCTTCGCTTCAGAAGGCCTTTATTAAAGGATTAGTTCACTTCAAAATTTACTCACCCCCATCTCTTCCAAGATGTTCATGTCTTTCTTTCTTCAGTTGAAAAGAAATTAGGTTTTTTATTGTTTTGTTTTTTGTGGAAATGATTCCAGGATTTTTCTCCATATAATGAACTTCAATGGCAACCAACGGGTTGAAGGAAATGGGTTGAAACTCCAAATCAATGCAGTTTCAAAGGGTTTTGAGGGGCTACAGAGGGCTCTGCATGATCCCAGCCGAGGAATGGGGTTTTATCTAGTGAAACCATTGGTCATTTTCTAAAAAACCTTGAATCTTTTTTTAACCTCAAATTGCTTGACTTTGGTGTTCTGCTTCTTCACAACATATGATGTCATCACGTGGGAAAGGTCACGTCAGTGGCATAGGTGGAAAAATCCTGGAATGTTTTCCTCAAACTTAATTTATTTTCGACCATAGAAAGACAGACATCTTGGATGAGGTGGAGGTGAGTAAATTATCAGGAAATTTTCATTTTGAAGTGAACTAATCCTTTAAGCCCCCCGGAGCCACGTGGAGCACTTTTATGATGGGTAGATGCACTTTTATGGACTTCAAAACCGAAACAGCCATTCACTGCCATTATAAAGCTTGGAGAGCCAGCACGTTTTTTAAATACAACGCTGATTGTATTCGTCTGAAAGAAGAATGTCATATACTCCTAGGATGGCTTGAAGGTGAGTAAATCATGGGCTAATTTTCATTTTTGGGTGAACCATCCCTTTAATAGAATCATTAAGCAATTAAATTATTCTGATTAATCCTATGATTCCTATCCCTAAAAGACTGACAATGATAGCCTGGTTAAACTAGTTTGCGGATGGTTTCACGAGTAAGATGTTTTTGCACTGAAGTACCACACACAGAAGCAGTGTTGGGGAAAGTTACTTTGAAAAGTAATTCATTCATTACAATATTATGTTACTCCATTTAAAAAGTAAATAATTGCATTTACTTAGTTACTTTTTCTTACCTAGGCTTGTTTTTTTGTTTTTAATAACAAAAAAGTTATATTTCTGGGAAAATGTCAAAGTCCCTTTTGACACCAAAATTGGAATAATAAGGCTAAAGGAAATGCAAATTCATGTCTATACTGTAGAGGGCGCAGCTTAAACAAACCTTTCAAAGCCATTCTGGATTGCAGAAGAATAGGACGCAGGAGAAGAAAGTTTAACACTTACTTCACCAATAAAAAACAAGTCATTTTTTTTGCTTATGGTTTAACTGAATCCTCAGGGGTTTTTTTTTTTTTCATGAGTTTTATTTTATTAAATTATTAGAGGTTTGAGTTCAGCGTTCACAAATTTTATACATTGAGGAATACTGAATCTTTTTTTTGTGCATGTGAGATCAGTAAATGCATGCGCACATTTAGTCCAGAACTACAATAACCATGTTTACAGACAACGCTCCAAGCGTTTCCGCACTTACTCCTGATTTATCCCAACATGGAGACAGGAGAGCTGTCAGTCAGTAAATGGGAAAACAAAGTAAATTGTGTTACTTATTTGAAAAGGTAATTCAGATATTTTGTTGTAAATTTAAAAGTAACGCGCTACTTTACTAGTTATTAGAAAAAAGTAATCTGATTACGTAACTTGAGTTACTTGTAATGAGTTACCCCCAACACTGCACAGAAGTGGCACAACTGTTGATTCCCCCCTAAACGTTTCTGTGTATGTTTGTTTAGATCAGAGAGACACGTCAAACGATGCGGGACAGTGAGAGTGGACTGGAGCGAATGTCTATAGGGCATCACATTGGTGAGAGAGGTCATGTGATGGAACGGTCAAGGAACCGTCTCACGGGTGACCGTGAAGAGAGACAGGACTTCTTCAACCTGGAAGAGAGTGGGTTGAATCCTCCTTTCTCTATTCTTTTCTCGTTTTTCTCCCCTTTAACTGCTAGCAACTGCTTAAATTTCATCTTGAACCTTTGTGGAAAAAAATTCTCCTATTCACTATTGTTAAACTATTTTCCTTTCAGGTGAGGCAGCTGCCTTTGATGAAGAGTGGAGGAGAGAGTTGGGCTTGCGGTACCGCCCCTCTAATGCCCGTAGTTTAGATTACGGGCGTGACCGGAGTGCAGGGGTTGGACAGCAGCTGGCCCTGACAGCGCCTCCGAGCTCCTCCTCTCCCTCGCCCCGCCACGAGTCACCACGCCACCATCCTCCTCACTCCCGCCCTCGCTACGACTGGTGAGAGGTACGAATCTTACACAGCCCGATTGACACTCTTCTCTTTGATTCGACACTGTAGATTCAGGCCTCACTTTGTTGACATGTTGTGCATCTGTTTACAGGTGGAGTTGTCTAGCTGATGCTGTGAAAAGAGAGAAGGGAGGGATAGAGAAGAAAATTATAACCGATGGGTCAAATGTTTGATAGATCTGAACTGTCTCAATATGTGTAGTCAGCTCCTTACAGGGACGTGTGCTGGCATGAGGTATTATAACACAGGTTGAAGTTTTTAGACTGCATCTTTGTTGTGTGGAATTTGGCCTGGCCTGTGTACTTCATACCATGTTACTACTCCCAAAGCATACACACCAGCATTCATCAATTCAAACAGCTCTTCAACCTTGTTATATATACATACACACAGACATCTTTGTATTTAAATGAATTCTCATGCTTCCAATATTTCAATATCCAAATATTTAATGATACACTACACATATACATACATACATACACATGCACACATCCACTGTAAAGTCCGTATATGTTTGTGTTGACACTAGGGTATCTGTGGGTTTAACTGTACAATGCTGACTAATTAAACTTATTAACTAATAAAAAGAACTTCATTGACTGTGCCGTCTTGTTACATTAATGCCTCGTTAGACAGCAAATATTCTTTGTGTGCCCACTATTGTTCCTGATTCACTCTGGTTATAGCCTATTATAAGTGTTTATATTTTAGACCTGTCTGAATGGTTTTCACAGGAAATTGCACGTGCGTCACTCGCCCATGCGTGTCTTATTATATCCGTAAACTACTGGCTACTTTGACGCATGTGTGCTGTGGGAGTGGCATATGTTAGTTGTCACAACTAGCGAGAAAGGTTGATATGGAGCAGTAAAAATCTCGAACCTCCAGGGAATCATCCGTTTTAAACAAATGCCGAAAAGAGCAGCGTATGTTTGCGAAAACAGAACGCAACAGCGCTCGTAATAAAACAAGAATCAACATTGGGTTTTCGGAGACGGCGAGAACTGATGGATTGGAAATGCTGTAAAAGTGACACCGAGATGGCGTTTTTATTACTCAACAGGTAAGGTATTTTATGGAACATAAATTGCCATATGAAGCTCTACTATGGAATCCCAAAGCTGCCGTAAAATTAAATAAAAATATGATGAAATGTAAAATAATATATATGTGGAAATAATATTTATAAATGTGGAAATAATACAATTATACATAAATAAGAGTGTATATATACACTTTATGTATGTATTTCTTGTTTTGGCAGCTTTGGCATTCTGTACTCTTAACAGTTTATATTGTATGAAGTATTATCTATTGTGAAGGATCATATTTTTCAGCACAGTCAAGCAGAGATGAAGTACAATATTCTTATGCAAAATGAATGTTTTTTGGGGGGGTTTTAACAGCTAAAGGGCCAAAAGCTACATAGTGTACTTTAACTAGTGTGTGTGGTCCTGGTAAAAAATGGCCACTCTGGGCCTGTGCTGCATCTCTCCTTAAGGGAGAAGTTGTGTAAATTGACCGTCTTTATAAAATGAATCATTGAATTAATTATTTACTATAATGTCACACTTATAGACCAATAACTAAATTATAGACTATTATAGTCTATATTATAGACTAATTATGCATAGGGTAAATATTTTGAACATGAACACATTTTAGTCTATCAAACAACAACATTGCAACCATATCATAGACATTTATCAGTTTCTACAGATGTATGAACGTGCCTAATATGACTGTTTTATGTTTTTTAACTATGTGTGCTCCTTTCTGTCACAAGTTTACAGGTTGTTTATTGAATGGTATCAGATGATGTGTGTGATATATGCCACTCGTGGTGTGTTGTGTCTTTATTATATCTTTATTTTCCTAAGTATTAAGCCTAAACAGCTAACTAGGAATTACTAAAAGATATTACAATGTGCTGTAACAAACTCCAACCAGTAGGCCTAAGTGAACACCGCTCCCTGTTACACACCTGCAACAGTAAATCAATGCAAAGTACCTCTGCAGCCAGACTCTACGCCTCTCGTGCTTCAAACAGTAGATGGAGCGCTTACAGTCAGACGGCAGACATGATAACGCACGCGCACTTCTGCAAGGTCGGTTACTATGGTTACAACACAATGGGAGCCAGGACCGAGGTCTATTCGAGAGGGAAGAAAAAAACTGCAGGAGAGAGAGACTGAGGGAGATGGATTGTGTGTGTGTGTGTGTGTGTGTGTGTGTGTGTGTGTGTGTGAGAGAGAGAGAGAGAGAGAGAGAGAGAGAGACTGCTTGGCTGTGTGTGTGTGTGTGTGTGTGTGTGTGTGTGTGTGTGTGTGTGTGTGTGTGTGTGTGTGTGTGTGTGTGTGTGTGTGTGTGTGTGTGTGTGTGTGTGTGTGTGTGTGTGTGAGAGAGAGAGAGAGAGAGAGAGAGAGAGAGAGAGAGAGAGAGAGAGAGAGAGAGAGAGAGAGAGAGAGAGAGAGAGAGAGAGAGAGAGAGAGAGAGAGAGAGAGAGACCGCTTGACTGGTCACTCTATTGCAGTCTACAAGAAAGTACAGATTTGGGGAAGCTCTTTTAATCTAATGCCATTTTACAATGCAAATGCAAGAAGCTGCATCTAAAGTGTCTTATATTCCACAAAAAAGGTGCATCTAAATGTTTAATGCTGCACAGATGCAGGATAAATGCATGTACAAAATAATGTTTTGATATTATGTTTTAAAATAATATAGGCCTAATGAATATAGAAACATTACATAATTATATAAAAATATATGCTCTGTCATGACAATGACAGACAGAACCTTTTTTAGTATCTTTTTTTCAGTGACATTGATTGTGTCTTTGGAGCAGGCCCAGAGCCTACACTGTAAAAAGACGTCTTAAAGCATGCGGGAATTGCTATTTTCAGTAATGTGACATATTTCCAAGTGAAACTTTTGAGAATTTACAAGTCAGAGATGGTCCACTCATACACTGAGAACTCATAAGGGAGGAAGCCTGTTTATAGCCTATAGGAGACATTAGCTGGAGCAGCCTAAAATACAGTTTATTAAATGTGTATACATGTGATTTTGGCTTCAGAAGTGCAATTAGACTAGGCCTACTATTGATGTGAAATTTGATGGATGTTGGTGGGACTTGGATGGAGAAAAGTGGGTGCTATATCAGAATGAAGCCAGACCCATTGAAGGTTTGCTAAAACAATGCTTAAATAGCTAATTAGTTAATATTATCCAATAGCTGGTATGGGCTTCATGACATCAGCGGAAAGGAAAGTTGTTTTAGAGGAAGAGCGAGACATTGCATTTTGACTATCTATTTTCTTGTTTGGAATCCGCCCTTCACATCAAGACCAGATAGGCTACTTATTTTTAAGAAAGTAAACAGGGTCCATTTTGATTTCATGTTGACTTTAACTGAGGGAAATCTAGTTTTTTTTTAAAGCCTCAAACATGGATGCTCGGTTTTTGATGAATAAAATTGCCTATTGCAAATAATAACTTTTCAGGAGAAATGAAACCCCTACCTCATTAGGGTACTACAATTAAGCCTAATTAGTGCCCATTACCTAATCAAGCAGTTCTAGGTTAATTTCCTTAATGAATTGTAGTAAATCGACAATTAAATAAGCAGTAATTTACATAATGAATAAGTGCCCTTATCTCGACATCTTTCTTTTTCCCTTTTTCCTTTGCTTTCCTTTCCTCGCCGCTTTTTTCCCCTGAAGAATAAGGAAAATCACGCCCCTTCTCACCCTCGAGTGGTCGTGCGTCCCTCGCTCACCCCTCCATGAAGATTTGTGCCCGTACAGACTGCAAAAGAGTGCAAGTCGTCTTGACAGAGGAGCGGGAGAGGGGCAGAAAGAAAAGGGGGTGGGGAAGAATCAAACGTACGCATCAATTTGTACAGTCTTCAGCTGCACCCCGTTTTCTGCGCCGATTTCAGGGGGAGCGGCTGGGAAAACACTGCGTTATTTGCGAAGCCGCAACAATGTAAATCTTTCCGTGCATCGAGTTGCCTGTATGTTTGAACGCGTGTCGGTCAATGTACAGTACGAACGGCAGCAGGAGAGAGAAAGAAAGGGAGATACGCATCGCTGGATATTATAGGTAAGAAGGGGGAGAAAATGGATGCTTATATTTGACTCATTCTTCTTTGGACATGTTCAGATGGTTCCCCTTTCCTCGCACCCCCGTCTTTTGTGCTTTACTTGTGTCTATAGATTGGGCTAAATCATATTGCAAATCGGGGTGCGTAACCACGCAGGTCTCGAGTGCTCACATTCCATGGAGCTCGACAAGAATGCCATTCGCCATTCTGATCCCAAATCTTCCCCATATGAGAAGGAAAAGACCGAAAGGGGGGTAGTTGCGACCCTCTCTCCTCGTCTTGTCAGTATCGAATGTGCTGTGCATTGTCTGAGAACTGTAATCCAGAGGTCGTCCAGTTA
The DNA here is from genome assembly GCF_949357685.1 of Gobio gobio. Classification (NCBI taxonomy): domain Eukaryota; kingdom Metazoa; phylum Chordata; class Actinopteri; order Cypriniformes; family Gobionidae; genus Gobio; species Gobio gobio. The sequence continues at coordinate 32,860,939 of NC_137108.1, forward strand.
GTACAGTAGTGCACTGCCTCTGCATGCGTATCAATAACAAGCAGCAGAAGAATGGAAGAAAGGAACGTTGCGGTGCGTGGCCGGATGATGCACGCTCGGGTGTCTAACTCACCCCACCTCTTTGCATTGTGCATTTGCGTGTTGAAGAATTCAAAAATAAAGCTAATCATGTCTAATTATATATTTTTTGCCAATGTGCATGCGAAGGGGACAGAGTGTATGATGTGTTGTGTGTGTGTGTGGCAAGCCATTATAACGTTTATTCCTTCACTAACTAGTTGCCTATCTGTTAGCTACTAGTAGGCCTACTTTTTTTGCATTTGCATTACTAGTAAGTAATCCAATATAGTGAACAGTATCATTTTCAGTTTTGCTAGTACTACTAGTAATTATCCATTACTTACTAGTATTTATCATAGCAGTGACAAGCAATTATTCTGTTATTACCGTTATTTATTTTTGATTTATTTAAAAAAAAAAAAATTTTTTTACGATTGTTTCTTTGGAGATCTGCTGTGGTTCTGTGCTTGCATCTAGTATGTATTTCAGTTGTTGCTGATACCTATTTCAGTTTTACTAGTAGTTATTCATTAGGTACTAGTATGCATTTCAATAATTTCATTATTTTTCTAGTAGGATACCTGAATATGCACTAGAAGATATTTATTAGATAGGCCTAATGTACATTTGTTACTTGTAGATTTTAAATTGAACTATAAAGTGGCCGTTCCTACTAGTCATTACTGAAAAATAAAATCAATGTAGTAATGGACTACATTCTTATAAATGTGTACTAGTAAAACTGAAACAAAGTAAATATTACAATAGGCACTAGTAGATAAAATTGGAATGCATACTAGTCAGAAGTGAATAGTTGATATCTAAACTACTGTTCCATATAGAATTCAATGACAAAAACAAAATGACTAACATGTACCAGTAACTTTACAATGGGGAATGTGACTAGTAGCAAAAGAAGAGTAATAATGAATATGTGACTATTTTAACATATATCATAATGAGTAGTTAGTAAACGGAAAAAGATACTATTCACTAATGAAACTAGTGGTACTAGTAACATGGAATAGATACTAGTTTGGTCTACAGAATATATGTTCAAACTGCTTGTCATATGGTGTGTGACTGTATGTACTTTATACTTTAAGTGAAGGTATTGCTTGATTGCTTAGATGCATGTGTTTGCAGTGGGAGAGTGGAAGGCTTTTGGTATGCATGGAGCCCGGCCAAGATTTGGGTAATGGACTCCTGATGAATGAAGGTTCACCTGTAGACAGAGTGCTGGCAGCCTATATTGTTTGTCATTTGGATATATTACCTTGTGTACACCGTAATTGGATCACAAATATGCTGATTTTACATTTATGGGATATGCACAAGGTGTAGTCTTTGTATGTTTGGCACTAGTATTAATTCTTGTTTTACAAATGAGTATTTTGTTAATTGTTGTCATGATGGAGTAGCCTATTCAATGTGTTGGTTGTCAGCAGGCTGTAAATCTGTTTATATGTAATATTTATCAGCACTGTGGTTTTTCTCTTGTGTTCAGTGGTTTGGGTGTAAATGTACATTTTGCAGTTTTGAAGGTGGCGCTAAATACACTCACTGGGTTCAGTCTGTTAGTGTGCTATATATAGTCTCATTCACAATAAATGAAGTGTGTGTGTGTGTGTGTGTGTGTGAGAGAGAGAGAGAGAGAGAGAGAGAGAGAGAGAGAGAGAGAGAGAGAGAGAGAGAGAGAGAGAGAGAGAGAGAGTAGAGGCTGACTTGAAATACTGGAGTGACTTAGTTAACCTCTTAACTACACTATGTCTGGCAAAGGAGTTGTATTTCCAAACTCTATCTAATTTTTTTTATTATATTTCTCTCTCAAGCAAGTAGTGTTAGCTGGTCTTTGTCTTGGAAAACAATTAGTGTTTCTCATGGTTAAGTTTAGAATCTGTTAAAAAAAGGCCAACTTATGCCTCATAATCAGAAAAAAATGTATTTACTTCAACTGTGATGAGGTTAATTAGCAATGTTATTGTATGTCAGTGGATTATTGCATCACTGCTAAGCGATTGTGTTTGAATTATCCCAATATTGTCATACTATAGTTGAAACAGAAAAATAGGCCTCAAAATTAAGGCGATGCAGAGATGGAAATCATTAGCAGGAAATAGATGAAAAGATGGAAGAAAAAATAACTATATAATATGTGCTATAAATAACCTTCCAGTCAACATATCCTCTCTGGCAGTAGTAAGAATTTATGCACAGAGAAAATCAACATAGCTTCTATGACATTGAAGGGATGTTTGAATTAACGTCTAACACCTGAAATGTAAATGAAACTTTTTGTTTGACTATTTTTACATACAAAACATGTATTCATGACTATGTATGCACATGTATGAGTGTGTTAACTGAAAATATTAAGTAGCCTATGCATTTCTGTGCATGTTGCATTTAGAGATTGTTGATCTTGAAAGCAGTGGGTCTCCCTATGTTGGCTGCAGTAGATGATTTTTGCAGAGCTCCATTCAACATTGATGACTAAAGCTCAGCTTCAGAGTACCACAAACCCTCTGAAGTACCATGCAGTCAACATAAAAATATATTTACTGTACAGCAATACTTTTTTTTGTTGATTATAAAACAATATCATAATTACAGATCATTTCATCATTGATTATGATACATTTATCAGAGAAAGTTAGATTATCATTTTGCACTGAGCTAGTTTAATGAAGAACAGTGGACTAATCTCATCACCCCTTCATATTACTTCAGAAGGCAATTAAATGAACAGTTTACTTTCCCCCCACTATATCAAGACAAGAGATTAATAACTTTACTGATTAAATATCTTATAACAAATTGAAATACACGTATTTAATATATTAATGCTATGGTAACGTTTATTTTGACTTTAGTGGCATTCACTTTGTTTCCCCCAGGTTTTAAAGATTCAGTGCTATGATAGGCAGCCTGTAGGCCAACCATCCCATTTGTGGTCACGCTCCCGCTTTCTGTAATGGCTGACTGGAAGGAATGGACCACATAGAGAGTTAGTCATGAAGACCCGAACCCACAAAGAATCGGTGAGGGCATTACTGCATACTGAGATCAGCCTCAAAGGTGGACTATGTGTAGATATAAGTCTTTACTGATTTGTGCCATTATAGAATAAGTCAGTCAGAACCATTTTAAGTGCACTTATATGTGTTATTACAAAGTATTTGGATATGCATAGTGGATTTCCCCTTTATTAAAATGGTATTTTAATAAAAATACAAACAAAATATATTTTTATTTCTTACTTCTTTTCCGTCTTTGTCTTATGCTTTAATTTTGTCATGCTGTCTTTCTTTCTCCCTCTTTCTTCTGCTTGTCTTTGCCCTCCCTCGGTCATGTCGGGCATTGCCACAGATGCCCGCTCGCAGTGGACGCAGGAGGGGGGGCAGCGAGGAAAGGAGGGGTAGACGTCCGCACCCCAGCCCCTCTCGAGCAGAGCGCAACGAAAGGCAAACTGTAAGAATTCTTGTATTTTTCCTCCCTCTCTATTTCTTTTTATGTATTTCTTTTTTGTGATCTTCTCCATTGTTGCTTCTTAATATTTGATAATGTCAGCTCTTTTTTTCTCATCTCTGTCACTGAATTCTTTTATGTCTCATCTTTTAAGTTTAGATTATCTTTTTCTGAACGTTCATGATCAGTCTTTTTCACACTATTCCACACTATTGTGCATTTAGTGTATGTGTTGTGTGTTAAGATATTTGGTTGGCTATTTTTGCATTCTTTTGTGGGGAAATTTAGTTATTTAAATATTTTTTTTAATACTAAATAGAAAAATGCAAATGCCTCACATCATGATTAAAATTATACTATTAAGCAGAGAACCTCTGGAGAGGAATTGGCTGTTGGACGTTTCAGCCGACGATCTCAAGGCCATGATTCATCAGAAAGTGAAGGGGAGGAGCATGTGCCGCCGCCCAAAAGACAGAAAGTCCAGGTACTGGTAAAATTCATAATTTGAAATTATGAATACAATTGCATAAGAGTAAAAAAAAAGTAAAAATATATTTAATTTTGCCATCAGGACTCCTCCAATACCCCAGCCCCACCCCTTTCAACTAACACTCCGACTTCTGCTCCACCTCCAACGTCCAGCAACAGTCAATCAAGAGAAAGTGACAATGAGGATGGCCAATCACAAGGCAGTCGGAGCTCAGTTGGAGGCAGTTTAGCCAATAGTAGCAGCAGCATAAGCAGTGGTCGAGACATTGACCAGGACAATCGATCCTCTTCTCCGAGTCTCTCTGCTTCCCCCTTAGCCAGTTTGGATTCTGAATCTGACTCTCCAGATTCCCCAAAGCAGGGTGATAAAAACAAAGATGGAGGGGCATCAAAATGTGTAGCAGAAGACCGGAGAGGCACAGGGAGGGGTGAGGATGGCAGGCCAGAAGACCAGAGGGACAGTGAGGGAGGAATTGAGGGAGATATGTCTTCCTTGAAGTCCTCCTCATCCCTCTATACATCTCATTGTGGAAGGGTGGATAATGCAAGTGATACAAGTAGCAATAGGAAGTCATACTTCCCTGTAGATTCCAAACTTGCAAGCAAAATTGAGTATACAGGTCCTGGTGGTCCAGAGACGCTACTCACCTGCAGTCGCATCTCTTCTAAAGCAGGCCCTCAATGTGGGAAACCTGGGGTGGGAGGAGCTGAGTATTCCCATGGGAATTCAAATGTGAGCCTTGCACCGACTCTCCCACCTCCACCTGCGCTGAAACCTCTAGAGGTGGGTCAGAATGCACCAGGTGGGGAAAGTAAAGTAGACAAACCAGAGAAAGGTGATAAGTCTGTTCCACCCTCCTTGCTTCCACAAACTAGTACCGTTCCTCAACAACCTCCTCCTCCCAACACTCACCATTACACCCCTACCAGCTGGTCAGGGGGACCTCCCTCTAGTTGTCCTGGCAACTGGGGATATGTACGTTACCAAGGTAACCACCATGCACATCCAAGTCAGCAGCCCCCAGTGCAGCAACAGCTGCCCTCTGTGTACAATTCTCCTTCGTCCAACCGACACTCCTCCCACCCACCTTACCTATCTCACTCTCATCCACACCCACACAAAGAGTATCTGCCCAGGTATGGCACTACGGCTGAGCGGGAGAGGGGTGGGAGAGAGTTTGGCAACAGAGACTTCCCTGCTAGTAATAGCAGTAGCAATGCAAACAGCAGCAGCGGTAGCATCTGTGGTAGCACTTCTGGTGGTGGTGGACCCAACTCTAATGTCGGCCGGGATTTTGGGAACTCTTTACCTGGACAAAGCAGAGAATATGGCTCAAACCGGGATGGACCTGCAGGACCACCAAGTGGTCGGGAATATGGGCCAGGGTTTAGAGATCGAGAGCGAGGAACTGGAAGGGAGTTTCCTTTGCAAAACCAGCAGCTTCAAGCACAAGGCAGAGAGTTTGGACCTGAAAGCACTGGAGGGGGAGGATGTCATCCTAGAGACAAGGACAGTAGGTGGGGAGAGTTAGCAGGCCAAGGTAGGGAGGCAGGGAGTAACAGTTATGCTGGTAATGCCAACCAAGCGCCTGTAGGTCCCCCATCATCTGGTTTAACTTCAACATCCCTGGTGACCCGTGACCCAGCCAGTTCACCACAAAACAGCTCTGGTCATCCTCCTTTTTCCTCTGCCAATTCGATCCCCCCAAGTAGAGACTATCCCTCTCCATTGGAAGCAAATGTGCAGCAGACACTGCAAGGACAGACTCCCCAAGCACCCTCCAATGCTGCAGACCTTCCTCCCCCTCCCCACTATTTAAGAGAGTACCCTCCTCCAGGGACAAAGGATCCCTACCCACCCCCTGGATCGACCGCTTCCTCTGTCCCACTTTCTGGTGTACCAAGGGAGTTCCCAAGCCCACCTGGATTGGCCCCAAATCTTACCCGGGAGTATCCTGGAGGACCTCCACTTCCGCATCACTCTCACTATCCTAGCCAGACACCATTGCCTATGCAGCACAGAGACAGAGAGAGGGAAAAAGACAACACTACATCTGCTCTTCATTCAAATCGCAGTCACCCTCCATCCCTTTCTCCTTCATCAAGTGGTTCTGGCCATGGGCATCCCCCCTCTACTTCTTATCCCCCTCCACCTCCTCCACCCTCCACTAGTTCACATGGTCAACCCCCACCCATTACATCCCTTCCAGGCAGTCATGCTCGACAGGGCCCATATTCTTCATCCAATCAGACTCCACCAACCCCGCTCTCACCTCTTCCCAGTCCCTCAACCAATCCGATGGGAGGGTTTACTCCTTTTCCATCAACCTCTGCTCCTTCTGTACCACTTCCTGCATCAGGTGTGTCCACCTCTTGTACGTCAAGTTGCAGACCTACTCCTTACCATGGCACTGTAAGCAGTCATGCTCCTTTCAGTAGCTCTTACCATGGCAACAGTAGCCATGGAAATAGCAATGCCAGTGGCAATGCGCCCAACAACAACAACAGCACTAGCACTCCATCACTATTGCACTCCCCTCAAAACACTAAAATACAACCACATCTCAGTAACCCCGGCCATAACAACACTGCTTCAACCCCCAGCACATCTGTTGGAGGAGATGGTCAATCTGAGTCATCTTCTGCCCCAGTACCACCACCTGTTATCAAGGAGGAGCCAGTAGAGGAGAGGGAGGAGTTGGAGAGCCCACCTCCAGTTCTCCGAAGTCCTTCCCCAGAACCTAAACCTGTTGACATTCCAATCCATGCCAGTCAATCAGCTCGGTAAGACCAGCTCACTAAAATTAAATCTATTAAATCTTCATACAGTAAACATGTAAATTATGAAAACAAACAGATCAGATCTATCATGCCACTGATATTAAAATTAGAGATGCACAATATAATGGTGCCATATATGTTATTTGCCGATATTAGAGATTGTTTTAATTTATCTGAAACAATATTGGATATTTACTGTAATTATTTATTTAATTTTTTACATATAGATTGCCTTTGCCATCATGCACAAATCTTGTTTTGCACAGGTTTACACTAAAAAAAATGTCAGCTCTGTCTGCATGGGTTCTTGTATACTAGATGAATTGCATTTATTAAAATACACAACTTGGTTCCACGTGATAATATAAATGTGTTGTAGAAACATTAATACATCTTTTCTTTCAGGTTCCACAGGGTTCTTGACCGGGGCAGTGGGAACTCATGTGCCCGTAGTGACGTTCTGTTTGTTCCACTTGATGGTTCTAAGCTTTGGAAGAAGAGAAACGAGGCAATAGAACGTGCTCGTAGAGAGGTCGAACAGCGAGCGAGAGACCTGCGAGAGAAAGAGCGGGAACGAGAGAGAGAAAAGGAGAGGGAGAGAGACCTGGACCGACATCTGCAGGTAAAAAAAGACAATAAAGCATGTTAGTAGCACTGCAAAGAAAATAATTATTTTTATCTAGTTTTAACATTAACATTCTAGATACATTTACTTAAGAAGCTAAATTACATAGGATATTACACCTTGTTTTCAAATAAATCTAACAATTTATGGAGGTTTATGCTTAAAAGTTTTGGGTGAGTTAAAATAAGCTTTATTCAGAGGAGGAAATAATAAAATATGGCAAAAAAAAGTTGGAGACAAAAAAAACCCTCCATGGCAGTGGAGGTTGTGTTTTCCTTGTAGTTATTAGATTCTTTACATACGTTTCTCTCTTTTTTCAGCAAAAGGACAGTGGCGCCAGTGCAGGGTTAGGATCTGCAGGCACACGCCAGGGCTCTTCGCTCTTCTTTCCTTCTTCATCCTCCATCCTTCTAGACCCTTCATCATCTTCCGCGTCCTCTGTGAACCCTTCGCATCAAGTAGCCCATCCACAGCACCACCATGCCTCACACCCTCACTCCATTCACCCCTCTCATCCTCTGCATCCCTCTCTCTCTCACAGCATTCCTCATTCTCTTCTCATCCCTTCCATGGCAGGGGGCTCTCCAGTTGTCGGAGGTCCTCAGGGTGCTCTTGGCATCGGGCTTGGGGGTCCATACTTGGGCCCTGATACCCCAGCCCTCAGAACCCTGAGCGAATATGCCCGTCCACATGCCATGTCTCCTTTGGGTGCTGCCAGCCGGGCACAGGCACACCATCCCCACCTTCACCACCACCCTCACCCACATGCACATGCACATGCACATGCCCATGCCCACGCACATGCACATGCGCACGCTCACGCTCATCCCCATGTGCACCCTTCATTTTTTCTGTCCCAATTCCAAAACCCAGCCCTCGCACACCCCCACCACCTTCCAGCCGACGCTGCCACGGCTGCTGCCATTCTGGGCTTTTTGTATGGAGGCGGGCTGGAGGGAGGCCCCGCCCACCCAGGGCATGGTCACGGGCCTGGTGGGTTGGCTGGGGCGGGGCTTGGAGGAATGGGATTTCCTCATGCTGTAGCAGCTCAAAGAGAGCGTATGAAGCCAGGATTTGAGTTTAAGAGCGAGGAGCGTGTCTACACAGCTGGAGCCTTAGCCGACCCGGCAATAGCTTTGTCACACGCACACTCGCACGCACACTCACACTCCTTGCTGCTGGGGGGTGGAGCTGGAGGCGGGCCTCCTGGTAGTGAGGTTGCCCTTTATGGTACAACTCCACCTCCTGCACCACCCCCTCAAGCTTTAGCTGCAGCAGCTAGGAATCCAAATCCCGTCCCTCCACCTCTGTCAGTCCCACCCACCTCTTCTATTCTCCCAGCCTCAATCCCCACCCACCAGGCTCCTGCCGTAGCCCCAGTGACACCAGCAGCCCCTGCCCCTCCCCCTCAACCTCCTCCCCCACCACCACCACCTCCTCCTCCAACAGCCTCATCTCATCATCACCCCTCTCCACACTCTACCTTTCCAAATACACAACCTTCCTGTCAGCCCCCACCGCTCCCAAATCAGGCTCCGCCTTCAGAACGATATCCCACCCCTGTTCGCACTCCTCCCAGCACTGAGCGTGCAAGGAGCGTGGAGAGGGAGAGAGTGATTCCTGCCACAGAGAGGGAGCGAGAGAGGGACAGGGAAAGGCCAGGGACAGGTGGAGGAGCAGCAGGAGGAGGCACAGCTGCAGCAGGAGGCACCGGAGGTGGAGATTCTCTCGGCCGGCTACAGATGCTGAACGTTACTCCTCATCATCACCAGCATTCACACATTCACTCTCACCTACATCTGCACCAGCAGGACACAGGTATTCACCATATACACACACACTCACACTTTACACAGTTCTCAGCATTAAAGCATAAACATTTCACCAAATTCAAAATGGTTCTGTCACTATTTGGGGTCAAGGTGGTCAACACCTGTTTTTGATTGCATTCAAACAGTGTTAACTGCCGAAACTGTTTGTTAAAATGTTTTTGTGTTGTCAACAAATAACAAAGACAAGCTGAAAAATGTGCATCATGATAAGATAATTAACCAAATTAAAATTAAAACATACTGTCAACAAAATATGATGAAGGAAAAACAACACACATTATATTAAGAGTGCACAAATATTCACATATGTTCGTTAAAGCTGCTGTCCATAACTTTTTTTGTGTTCAAGATTTACAAAAATTATATAATGAGAATGTACAACATGAATCCATTTTCCAAACCGTGTTTTTGTCTTACCCTGAGACATTATGATACACTTATAATAAGTGTTTATATTTGGGACTATTTCAGACCAGACTGGTAGGAACTGCTGCGGAGGAGCACAGTCCCTGCGTGACTCGCCATAGACATAAACAGAGAGAAGTAGCTCTTGCTGCAATGTTCTTCCACAAGACGCATGCAGTTCTGTTTATTAACCACTAGAGCGCAAAAAGTTACAGACTGTAGCTTTAAATGTTGATACATGTTTTAATATATACAATATATTAAATATTTAGTTTAATTTCACACATTCTTGTTAACTACAATGATTTTTTCATTGATTTTATGAAAAATGTGACTACAACAAAATTAAACAATATCAGATATAATGTTAAATGGCTTCAATTACCCACTTGTGTTTATCTATATTTACTTTTTAGTTGTTATAATGTATTTGGTAGCAATTAAAGGGAATTAATTAAAGGTTCAGTGTGTAGTATTTATGAGGATCTATTGACAGAAATGCATTATAATATACATAACTATGTTTTCAGTGGAGTATAAAGACCTTACATAATGTACCGTTATGTTTTTATTACCTTAGAATGAGCCATTTCTATCTCCATACACCGTGGGTCCCCTTACAGTGAAATCGCAGCCGCCATGTTTCTACAGTAGCCCTAAATGGACAAACTTCTCTACAGAGCGCTAGTCGCTTTTTGCTCTCTCCTATGAGGTCATTTTTGTCCTGTGTCGGCCACCGTAGCTTCTCTATGTGCTTTAAAAGGGATTCGCAACCTCACCACTATATGCTGCTAAAAATCACACACTGCACCTTTAAATGGATTGTCCACCCAAAAATGTCATTTACTCACCCTTTCCTCTTTCTAGATCTATATCACTTTTTTTCTTCTGTGGAACACAAAAGATCATTTTACAAATGTCTCAAGTATTTTTTAGTCCATGCAACGAGATGCAGTAGGCTCCAGTGTTGTTTTGTACCCCATTAACCATTGTATGGACAAAAATATGATCTAGATCTCACACAAAAGTGAACGAAATTTAAATTTTTGAGTCAACTTTTACGCTGTCAGCATCACAAAAGCAGCACTTCTGTAACAAGTTCAGCACTAACCATCAACAATACAATTATTGTCAGCTTAAATGTCCAGTTTCATTCAGAAATACGTCAGGCTATAGAAGTAAGATGGGTTGCAAACGGCAAGAACAATGGCAGCACTGTTCCTGTACACGCCAAGCATTTTTACCTGCAGTGCCATTGGGAAACTGTGCTACTCTTATTAAATTTCCCACTTTTGTTTTGTTACGTATTTGGGTGGCAGCCGCGGGAGGGGTACACCCCCTGATGGATCCGCTGGCATCAGGGTCTCCCCTGGCCCGTCTGCCGTACCCAGGGGCTGCTCTTGGGCCTCCCATTCTGGCACACTCCCTCACTGACAGCGAGGTGCTTCGACAGCAGCTCTTTGGTAAGAGGTGTAATGATGTTCTGTTGCGATATATTTCATCTTTCACTGTGTTGAATGATTTCTGCATTTGCTTGCATGTTGTGTACAGGTGGTCCTTTCCGTGAGATGCCCCAGTCCTCGTCTCTGGGTGGGTCAATGTCTGCAGCACACCAGCTCCAGGCAATGCAGCAGGCTCAGAGTGCCGAGATTCAGTTCCAGAGGCTCGCCCTGGAACAGCAGTGGATCCACCACCACCATCATCACTCCCTTGCACAGGACGAGTACTACAGGTGAATGCAAACATGTATACTGTGTACATAGACATGAATGAACAACACTAGATATAGGCGATACCGCTTTTTTCCACTGTATCACTAATGTTAATACTTGTATCTCATTATTTATTTATTTTCATTGAGAAATAAATTTGAGCAATAACGTATAGACCTTTAAAACAGATCTTACATGAGTTCTGAGATTGAACGGTAATACATGCTTCTGTGGAAACCACAAGTCAGAGAGATTTCAGTAATTTTTTGAATAGCAGAATTCCACTCATAATCCTAAAGAGAGATCCTTGCATTCACCAGGTAAATATATTTCTGTTGCCCAAAAATAGATCAGCAGTGAACTCCCATTCATATGAATTACTGCAAATGTAATAGTCTTCCTATGCTATAAAACAACTTGTATATTTGAACATTTACCATTAAACTTACATCATACTAAAAATCTAATCTAATCATAATTTTTTAATGTTGATTATTGAGGAACTTTTTGAAATCTCTTTGGAGAAAATAAATGGGAAAAGTCAGCTGAAAAAGAGTTGTATAGAGATGCCTTTTTATAAAAAAAAATTCTGAGGGACAAAATGGGTAATTGTTGACATTTAGCATTATATTTGAAAGCCGTCATATTTAAAACATTTATGTACAAACTATTATTCCACATTAACACTTAAAGGATTAGTTCACTTTAAAATTAACATTACCCCATGAATGATTTACATACCCTAAAGTCATTACGCTTGAGCTACGTTCTAGTGATACATTGCACCCGTTACACTTTTTTCGTAAGTTGAATACGGTCTGGCAGAAGCTAGATATTTTACTTTATAAAGTTTTAAATATGGACTCTAAGCTTGAGTCACCCGTCCCCATACAAAATGGCAAATTTGAAAACTTCATTGCAGTCTTTAAGTTCTTTCATCTTTGACCTGATATAACCTTTGCCTTCCATTGCAGCCACCTAAAGAAAGAGAGTGACAAAACGCTGTGAGACACAGAGGACATGAAGACAAGAAAATGAAGAAGGGATGAAGTGCAAATAAAGAAAAATAAAACAATCATTTCAAAATTCAGCACTGAATGACAACGAATCTGGATACAAGCTTGGATGTGACATCAGAACACATATCATTAAATCTGAACTAACCTAAATACAGGAGTAACAAACAATGTGTATATTCCAAAAAGGTGAGATGTATAACTCTGGCACACAGCCTAGACACTGTGTCACTGAATGGATATTCCCAAACGTCCCTCCTGGAGGATTCCTCATTGTGTTGTTTCACACACCAGGCAGAGGCGTTTAGGCTGTGGTTCAGTCTATGTAAACTACATTATGTCAGAGAGAATGTCTAAAAATCAAGCTCACTTTTATGTCTTTGCATGTAGCTAGATATAAAAAGCCCAGTGGGCTAAAATTCTTGATCTGTTTTTATTTGTTTGTTTGTTTTTGGAAAACTTTACCGCTCTGAAAGAGTGGTTATGAAAGGGTGCATGAGATAAACAGCTTACCTTCATAATGTTTCTTTATCGTGTTCTTATTAAAATTATTAATGTTGTTTGTTTGTTAATAATTATATGCTTATATAAACATTATTTTTTATTATTTTTTTACATTTTCATGGTACCGCTGTTTATTTTTAATTTTTTATGTTGAATTTACCTTGTGGGGGGAAAATGCAAGATAAAAAATAATGAAAAAGAAAAATCTGGAAATAAAATACCATTTTTTTCTATAAGTCTTTATGTGTGCAGTTTACTGTTTCACTTTGTCTGTGCATGTGCCAGTCAGTTACTGTCAAAGTGACCCCAAAATTATTTAAACTTGATTTACAGGTTATTCATAATGAAAATAGGTATTTTACCTCGTGCAGAATCGAAATTGTAACACCTGACTTATAAGAATAAAGTATAGCCTAAGTTTTAATTTAACATTGTTACATTTTGTCAGTTGTTAGGTGACGCAAAACCAATGTATGGTTTCCTGTTCCTGTTTTGTACATTATAGTTGCAGCCTCGAGAGACACTGTAGTAAAAGAACAGGCCTTTTCTAAAGACTAAAAAATATTGCGTCCTTGGGAAGCTCGTCTCTCTCTCTCTCTCTCTCTCTCTCTCTCTCTCTCTCTCTCTCTCTCTCTCTCTCTCTCTCTCTCTCTCTCTCTCTCTCTCTATTCTCTATTCTCTATCTCTCGCAGCATACGCATAAGGAATTGCATAAGTGTGGCTAATAAGAGACACATGCAGCAAGCGTGAGACAGGCTCGTATCGCTGCAGTGAGCACTGTAGGAGGAAAAGAACGCAAGATAGCAGAGTATGAAATGTTTTACTGTTATTTAATTCAGCTTTAAGCTCTACTCTGACTAAAAGTGACTAACCAGAAAAGCACTGATACAAAAATCCACTGGACATCTTGAAAAAGTAGACATATATTTGGCAGTCCTTCCCTTAGTCATTTTACTGCAACAGACATTGTCGTCCTCGGATGTTCAGTTGCTTAAACTAAGGTGTACATGTGTGTTTCTGTTTTGTGTGGTTACTCTCATTTTATGGAGGAAGACCAAAATAATGTTAGAGTAAGTAGGGCTATGCATTGTGTCACAGGCTTTAAAGGTCCCATGGCATGAAATTTTCATTTTATGAGGTTTTTCAACATTAATATGAGTTCCCCTAGCCTGAATATTGTCCCCAAGTGGATAGAAATGTTGATCGGTGTAAAACCGAGTTCTGGCTGTCTTTCTCTGCCTTTGAGAAAATGACAGGCCAGACGAGCCAATCCTGAAGTCTCCTGGTTTGACGTCCAAGCAGGAACGGTTACCTCCCTTTCCTCCACCCAGAGAATCTGGCACGCCCATGCAAACGCTGGAGAGATCATGGGTTGTGAACGAGTGAATGCTGGGAGTTTCTCAGTGTTTGGATGTACAAATGAAAACAAGTCTTTTTTCAGTTCCTTCTGATCTGTGATCAGTGATTTCTTATGTGTAGCTAATTATTTATTATTCCATTATAGCCAGCCTAGCCCCACAATAAACTGGATTACATTCGATTACTGCTGTTGTGTCTTTGTTTGCGCTGTGTACTCAATGCGCGTCACTGACGCCTTTCATATGATAGGAAAATATCTAAAAATAATGGTATTATCAACACTAACTCATAACTCGTTCATCTCGACAGCTGTAATGGTACTTTGCATGTGTTACAACAAAGTTGGTAATAATGATGAAGACGGACTCGGTGTGACTGGGACTCGTGTTTATTTAGAACTCTCAAATACAAACACAATAAACTCGCGCTGACTGACTGCGCTCTCATAACTCAGTAGTTACTATAAATAACTTTGTTAGCGATCGCTGAGCTCAGTCTCTGGTACATTAGTGATGTCCGGTTCGCGAACGATGTTTCTATTGAACCGGTTCTTTTTAGTGAACCGAATCAGTTCACCAAATCGGACTGAATCGTTCTAAACGGTTCGCGTCTCCAGAAAGCGCTGATCCATAATTTACTAAAGTTACTAACTTTCTGACATGAGTGACAGCCCCTCCGACTAGAAATAGACTAATAACCTGAAGTATATGCTGTAACTAAAACAGTTCACTGAACTGTGACTGACAGAACCGATGTGAAGTGAACTTCGGTCCATCCGTCTCTCTGGCAGCAGCTCGTGCCTGCTCGTGCCTCGTAGACCTCGTTAAACCACGCCCCCTCCGCTCATATCAAATGCAAAGATGTCAGCCAATCACAACAGTGGGCGTTTTTACTGAAGTCTCACAGCAGACACGCCTCTTGAAACAGGGCCTTCAGCCACAGTGCAAACAGCAGTATAGAAAAAATGCCTTTTATTTCTAAATTATGATATTTTATGATGTAAAAATCATAATAACAATATAAGTACACCTCAGGAAACATTATAAAATAATAGAAAAATGCCATGCCATGGGGGCTTTAAAAAAAAAATAGCACGAACAAGACAATATGTTTTCCTTAGAAATATGTAATTTCAAATCCAAAAGCTGTTTTATAATTGTGCCCAGCTAACAGGAAATTAACTTTGGCTTACATTTTGGCAAAGTTTTCTCAAAGCTAGGAGCAAATGTTCTTCCAGCAACGTTAATATAGCGTTTGTTCAAAGTTATCTTGTCTTTAATAATCTTCTCAAAACTTTAGCTCAAAAACATTATTTAGCTATATTGTTCTTGAGAATAACGTTTGCATAAGCCAAGAAAAAAAAGTGTTTGTAAAACATTTAAAAAAATAAATCGATATTTTGAAGTCCTGATTTAAACAAATAGGATGGGGTTTTTTTTTTTGGGGGGGGGGGGGGGGGGGGGGGGTTTCACTTCATGAACATTAGGTCATTTGGGCATACTCACATCATATGACATTTATGAGCCTCGGGATTTGTGCTGCCCTTTCTGTGAAGAGCAAACTGAAAAGTGGGTCATTCAGTTCTCAGTAACCTTGAATAAGTGTCAGAAAGCCCTACATACTCTACATAGGTGTATCATTAGATGTCTGCACCTTTTTAGAGAAACAATCTTTTGTTCTGTGTTAGTGAAGAATTTACAGAGACCTCATTAAATTGATATCAGAGATCAAATCATGTAGACTAAAGCAAATCTTTGAAACATTTATGCAATGAAACATATTTAATCATCAGGCTTTCTGAGAGCAAACTAGGCAACTGAGAGTGACTCAGTTGAGAGTGAAATGTACACATAAACAACAGACAGAACTGCTTGACCATGGTGAAAAACACACCCTTACAAATCTCTTTAACAGTGAGAATACCTTTGTCTTGATCTGGATCATCCCATGATACTTACACCACTAGATGGCATTACCACCCCATTATGTAGAAGCAAAATCAACTGCTCACAAAAGTTTTTTATTTTATTTTGATTATCATAAACTTAATAATACCATTTGACAACATGAACAACCTTTGCCATTTCATAAAAGGTTTGATGATTTTTTTTTAGACTTTCTTTGTTTTGTGGTTTTTTTAAATACATACATTTTAATAACATTAAGCGAAAGTAATTTTGTCATGAATTTCATAATTTGAATAGCCTTTTGTTCTTTGTTATTACCTCATGTAAACCTTCACATTTTCGGCTTAATTTTCATTACGAAATTAAAATAATTTTTATTAGAAAAGTCACTGTCAATTGTGTTTTAAATATTTTTAAACCAATTTAAAAAATGTAAATTAAATAAAAAATGTAATACTTTTTTAAAAAACACCCTGGGGGGGATTTTTTAAAACGCACACGTCATTTAATATTACAACAACAACAAAAACTATTGTTTGGAAAACCCTTGAACATTTTCTTTGAAGTAGTTTCCTGACATCCGCAACAAAGAGAAATGCAGACTCACCGGTTCCTCTCATGTTAACTTGTATGTTTAGCAATACAGATACCATGTTTGTTTGTTATTTCCTTTGCAGTAACTGTTAATTTGAGTATGGCTCATTAGCATTTCTTATTGTATGTAAGCCTATTGTATGTGGTTTTCATTTATTCTTAAATTTCTTCATGAAATAAGTAAAACCATGACTCTGACTGTGGATGGTTTATTGCAGTGTCACTACCAAGAAATACATGAGTGATTTATTGCCTTCTACAGAACACACACATTCATACACAGTTGAACTTGAATTTAGATGTTTAATAATACATTTATTTATTTATTTATTTTTTTTGGTATGCATTGCCATAATCATATTATAGTACACACGACATATGGGGTACTTTTAAAAACAATATTGATGTTTGAAGTCTTCCAAATGGAGCAGGGTGAAACTCTAAACATATAGCACTTAAGACGTATTATCTATTTTTCTTTATTTTGTTAAACTAACTTCTTATGATTAATCTTTTAATTGCAATTCGTAATTTTCACCCTGCACTGTTATTCCAAATGAACTTCCTGGGGTGTGGTCAGTTCTTCTCAGAATCCAGCTCGGTAAACAACCCTGATGCTCTTTTTTCATAACTGATGAAGCAAATCATGCCAAACCAGTTGCTATTTTCGGTGCTCCCAAAAACACTTCCTCCTCTACTGCCTTCCAGCTGGACATCTCCATGACAACAAGACTGCGACTTAACTGGCAGTTGAACCACAATGACTAAGTTTACAGAAATGTGTGTATTTAAGCTTATAAACGTCATTGTCTTTCTTGGAATGAATGCTTTTCTGACTCAGCTGGTTCAAACACATACTGATTCTGTAACCCCTTGTGAAAAGGGTGTAAAATATATGACATAAAATGTATGGAAGTACAATAATGCCAAACGTTGAAATGAAAATGTGTGAAATATTTTGAATTGAAATATTCACATCTTAAATATACAACCATGTTGAATTTCAGCTCATAAAAATGCAAGCATGGTTAATGCAATGCATATTTTTTCAAGTAGTACAATTCAACACGTTTTTTTTTTTTTTTTTTTTTCAAAAACATATGGCATTATTTTACTTCCATAAAATGCCACATAAAAAAATAATGCACATCAAAAGAAGTGAACTTTTTCGACAAAGGATTATTAAAACATAATCTTTTAAAATGGACTTTAAAGTAAAACCTGACATTAAAAGTACTTGTGTTGCTGAGTTGCAGCACACACTACAAGAAATGACATGTTAGTAAGTCATTTTTTTTAGTGTACCTTAGCCATGTAACCGCAGGGCCGTTCTTGTGCAGTATGACGGATCTGGCTCCTGGAAGTGGCCCTTTTAAAGGAAATGAGCACACCCAAGGAAAGCCCAGTGATTATCCTGATAAGATAGGCTACAGTATCTGCAGCAGAGAGAAAGAAAAGTTTAAACTCCCCCTGTAGTCAATAATAGCATCCCTTAAAACTCATCTTTGATCACCAAAAGTATATATTTAAACGTTTTTCCTGTGAAAAAGAAATATTCATGAAAATCCATGAATATGCACATAAGCCCCGCCTCATCTTTTTTCCCTGGAGTTTTAAAGAGAAAATGCTCAGCAATAGTGATGACTTGCACACGGTTTTAAACTATTTAAACAACAAAAGAAACTATTTTCACCTTAGGGAGTCTTTAAAATAACCAAAACAAAAATGTTATAGCATCAACTGTTTGTCAATTAGCCCCACACTGCACAAACTGAAGGTTATGCAATTGCTAGCATACAAAACTTGACTAGGTTTTCTGTTATTTGTAATGTAGAATGAGAACACGAAGTTCTGTTACAATGTACAAGTTACAAATTGTCTATTGTGGTGAAAATATGTCCAACGTTGCTACGGAAAGTCTCCTTTCCCCCAGGCAATTTCATTCATGTATAAAGATGTAGACTACCACTCCCTACATTTCTGCACCTGTGGCTGAAAGTGTTTCCTCGGGCTGGAATTGTCCTTTTAGCAATAGGCCACAAACATTATAAAATTTACAAATTAAAAGGGCACTTAATCTAAATCACAGTGTTGCTCACTGAGCAGACAGCCAGAAAGTAGTGCTCCAAAACTTCAAGCTGTTTCACAGTCGCATTTGACCACCTAGAAAACCTAAGACAAAAATGTAGCACATTTAGGTATCAAAAATAGTCAGTTATGGGGAATTGGTATGTATCATATAACCACGACATGATCCACATTATACACGTACAGGTACAGATGGTTACATGAAAAAGATAAGAAATCTTTCACTGGCCTACCCAAAGTTCCAGGCATTCCTCTTGATAAGTGACATTATGTTGACAGTCTATGGTGAGAATCCTTTGTGGTGCAGCATGCAAAACGACTGGACGGTAAATGTTCCCCTCCTTGTCATTGTCTCTTCTGTAAGGTGTTGATCATTTCCAAGTACGACGATTTGTAAAAGCCTAAGGGTGTCACTGTGTTGTCCTAATGACTAATGTGATCTTATCACTATCCTTGCTCGATGACTCATCATCAGGTCGCAAATTTGTCTGTGCACAGAAGAGGTTACTCATTGATTTAGCTGTATTTGTGAATTACTTTGACCAGAGGAGAACTGGCACCCCGACTGAGCCTGGTTTCTCCCACGGTTTATTTTTCTCCATTATGCCACCTGATGGAGTTTTGGTTCCTTGCCATTGTCGCCTTTGGTTTGCTCAGTTGGGGAGAGTCAATTTTCAACTAAATATTCAACTAAATTACTGATCTGCCCGTATTGTCACTATGGGCCAGTTGTTCAAAACATTTAATCTGGATCAGAATGATCTGGATTTGGAAATCCCATGTTTTGCAATCCAGGATCAGATAATCCATCTTACTTTTGTGTCCAGTTTTTCACAGCAGTATTGGATTGGATCACCCTGATCCAGATACACACTTTTTCAGATGACCAAATCTGGATTACTAGTGCTCTCGGAGCCCCTAAAGGGACATGGTGATGGAAAAAATATGAGTTGGGAAGAAAAAAAAATGTAAATGCTTTTGCGTTCTCTCAGAAAAGTTTTGTGTAGCATTCACCCGAGAAACCTTGCGTTTACTCGCAAAGAACTTTTGACTGGTTAATCTCTTATAATTGATAAGAAGTAAAACGTTTTATAAGTGATAAAAAAAACACTTTAAATTTAATATAATGTTTTTGTTTGATATTTACAGCTGTTAGGGGATTATTTTATGGCGGCTAAATCTTTTTTTACTTTACTGTAAGCTACCGAAAGGCTTAATAGGTAGCCTAATGTCTACTTCTAATTTATAACTTTAACAATTAGCCTATCTAATCAAGAGCAAAATAAAATATGTTTTTGTGTATTATACGATACAAATGTTGTATTTTTTGACCAGTTTTAAAGTTTTTTTCTTCCTGGAATCCACCTGGAAAACCTACCCCCTGTTGGGATCAGGATAATCCTGTTTTTTTGGATCAAAGTTATCCAAATCCTACTGACAAGTTTTGAACAACACAAACTGAAGGTTTGATCCAGATTAAAACTAGGATTGGATTATGTGATCTAGTCTGATTTCAGATTCCTTCTTTCCCTTTTGATTCAATCCGATAACCAAAATCCGATCAGTTTACCTTTGAACAACTGCCCTATATGATAATTGAAATGAGCTGGATAACAACCATTTTCTCCAGAGCAGCTGTACAGCCAAATCAAATTCTGTTGGATTATTTTCCTGCCTAACATTGTGAAGCTGCTTTGAAACAAACGGCATTGTAAAAAGCACTATATAAATAAAGGTGACTTGACATGATAAAGAATGATTATTGAAAATAAATTATTGTATCACTAACCTAATCGTTTCACGCCACCCCTGGAAATGGACATTAATGGGGTTTCTTATTTTACCGCCTTATTTTCCCAGACCAGGTTGGTTGATCTGCAACAGTGAGTTCTATTAAAATAGTAGCCTATTATGATATGTTAATCAGTGCAGTTTCTGAATTCCTGCTCATATACGGCATAATCAACTATTGTTACATGCTAGCCCTCTTTTAGTCCAGGGGTATAGGCATAGCAGTAACAAAGTTTTGGAGAGAGAGCGCACAGGAACTTCTTGTATCCAGCCCCAGTAACACACATCCAAAACAAATGAGTTCAAGAAAAGTATTTATTGAATCAAAAGAAAAAGATAAGAGGAAACAAACTTCAGGAGGGGGCAAAGGCCAACAAAAACAAAGGTTTCTAACTCAGTTTTAACCATAACTTAGCTAAACATAAAACAAAACGAAAATAAATCACAAATCAACTTCCCTTTCTCCCTGACTACACATAACCAGGAGAAAAGCAGTTTCAAACAAAAATGGCAGCCACCTCCCAACAGGCTTCTTTTAAACAGAATATTAAATTATAAACAAAACTCTTAATCTTCAACTACAGTTGCATCATGGTTAGCAAGACAGTGCCAAAAACCGAACGGACTGCAGCTCTCCGGCGCAAGCACCACAAAGCCCATGTGTCAAATTAGCATCTGCAACACTCCCTCTCTCAGCTTGCTGTGAGATGGCGCTGGCATTATATGCTGGCTTTCCCCTGGCTGCAGCCAATCAGGGGAGCTGAGGTTAATGGGCAGCAAATCAGCAACATTTGATCCCAATCACATCCATGAGCATGGTAGCAGTAGACACGGAAAAACAAAACCCCACAAAGCACATAGAGAACTCACAAATAACATAGGCCTACGTCTTAGGACGTAACACTATATTATCTTACCTTTATATTACTTAATATTTGAACGTTATCAAATTAAAAGTTGCAAAAAGCATGTCATGGCACTCATCTTAAATGTGTGAAACTTTATTTGAATTATCTGCTACAAATTGAAGTATTTTAGAAATAGCTATACGGAGTACTGTTGATACAACCTACATATCAGGGTGGGTTGTACAATTCGAAAACAGACATTTTGTGCGCAAATTTATTGTGTAATTAAATGTAGCCTACTTGTTAAAATATTTATTATGACGACGAATTATACAAAACGATGGCAGGGGCGTGTCTAGAGGGGTGACACCTCTGGAATATGATTGGCCTCCCCCAGATTTACCGTCAACCCATTGGATCAGAGCACTGTCAATCACTGCTTGATTTACGGCTCGCGAAGAGGAATCATAGTTGCGCGTTTTTCAAACTGGACCACGCTGTGTCCGTGTTTACGGCATGTACCATAGACTATAAAAAAATATGGACGTAGTGTCCGTGACGTCACCCATAGGATTCTAAAGAGCAGTTTTGAAGCATAAAGTAGGGTCGAGCTGGCCGTTGCCATCTTGGCAGTGCGTCACTGCGCGTCACTCCCGGATAACTGAAAATGGACAAAGAGGCGGGACGTGGGTGGAGCTGAGGTGACGTGATGACTCAGACAGCAGATAAATGGCTATCCACCTGTCACTCAAAGTGAGTAAGAAATTAAAACTGGCAGTAGGTGGCGGTAATAGTCTAATGGAGTAATTGAGTCATTCAGTTCAAACGGCTGATTCATTCAGGAGTGAAGTAAATGGTTCTCTTTAAGTAGATGGTAGGCCGAGGGCGGGGTAAGTGCGTTAAATGCGTTAATAATTTGAACACGTAATTTTTTTTTTACCACAACTAATTAATCTAATAAGCGCATTAAATCGACAGCCCTAATATAACAAGCATATCTATAGGTCTATATATAATGTCAATATAATGTTATATTAATAATTATTTTATGTTAACAAGTGTGCTAGTATTTCTGTTACAAAATACTTCAATATTATTAGTATAGGTTAATTATTATATAACAATAATAAGTGGCAAAAGATAATTAATATTATGTAATATATATAATATATTTAATATATAATGTATATAATAAAATATGATATAAATGTAATAATATTATTTTTATGAGCTTCCACAGCTTTTACTATAAATAAAAAAAAAAAACTCACTCATACCTATGAGTAAGTGAGCAAGAATTGATTTTTGTTTTTCTTATTTAGTGATCATTAGTTATTGTGCTGGTGGCATCAGTGACCAAGACAGTCGGGGTTTCATTCTTAGGCACTGCTTTCCAAATGCACCTGAAAACATTCAAAATAGCAGAAATTAGGACATACTATACAGTGGATATAAAAAAAAAGTCTACATACCCCAGTAATCTTACAGTAACTGCTGAGATTTATTTGCAATTTATTAGTGTCACTTCAGGTAAAGACAGGTGTGTACTATTCACACTTATGCTGTAGGATTTTTTAGGTTTTCAATGGCATTGCATAGGTAATATTTTTTACATTCAAGGTGCAAAAGTTCTGAAATTATTTATCTTTTATTGTGACATATTGTAACAGTCTGGTCTATCTAAGATCTTTTTTAATTTTCTGTAGTGATAATATAAAACCAATTTTTACCTTGAAGCTTTGCACTTATTTCTTTGGAGACAGATGACAGCGATGATGATGATGATGATGAAGATGATGCCCACAATGATATACATAATACCATGATCTCTACCTGTTACTTGAGTGGTGCCATTGGCTAGAGAAGATATATAAACTGGGGTTTAGACTCAACTTAAAACTTAGCAACTCTAAGAATACAATACAAAAAAAATATTATTTATTAATAGCAAAAAGCAACAACAAAAACAACAGTGTAAAATATTTAACAACTGGTGAGATTAAAATTGGCCTAAACAACAGGGCCCATATTCATAAAGAATCTTAATGCAAAGAGTAGCTCCTAGTGACACAATTCTAAGAAAATTCTTAGAAATGTGGGCGTTTACTCTTAAAACTAACTAAAAAATCCTAGTAAAGAAAAAAGTAATTCAGAAAGCGTCTTAACCCTTAAAAGAGGTCTTAAAGTCAAATTTGTTAGGAGCACAGACGAGGACTTTTAAGAGGCTTAAGAGTCTCTTTAGCAGCGGAGAAAATGGTAGAAAAACGAAGAGGGAGAAGAAATGTGTTGCAGACAATGGATGAAAGTGACTTAATAAGACGCTATAGATTAGATTGTGCAGGGATCATGTTTGTTGCATTAAACCCAACTTTCAAACCACCAATTAAATAGACATGCCAGCAATCACTGTAATTGGAAAGAGTGGAACAATGTTTATAATTCTAAGCCAATCAAATACCTTATAGGAAATTAACAGCATGGTAAATAATAAAAGGATTTATATACATACAGTGAGGAAAATAAGTATTTGAACACCCTGCTATTTTGCTATTTATTCGCAGCTGTATCATACAAATAAATATTTAAAAAATCATACATTGTGATTTCTGGATTTTTTTTTTAGATTATGTCTCTCACAGTGGACATGCACCTACGATGACAATTTCAGACCCCTCCATGATTTCTAAGTGGGAGAACTTGCAAAATAGCAGGGTGTTCAAATACTTATTTTCCTCACTGTATATATAATGTGTGTGTGTGTGTGTGTGTGTGTGTGTGTGTGTGTGTGTGTGTGTGTGTGTGTGTGTGAGTAAGAGAGAACGGTAAAATAGAACAATCCAACGCTCTCCAT
The DNA here is from genome assembly GCF_949357685.1 of Gobio gobio. NCBI lineage: Eukaryota > Metazoa > Chordata > Actinopteri > Cypriniformes > Gobionidae > Gobio > Gobio gobio. The sequence continues at coordinate 32,885,269 of NC_137108.1, forward strand.
TGACTTTGCATTGCGTGAGGCTGCATCCTTGTCATTTCGGACTTATAACAAAAAACAGAACAATGTCTAAAAGCTGATATGTGACAAAGTGTACAGCAAACAAGCTAAAAAACACAGAAATACGTTTTTATAAGCTGTCGACCCAAAAAAAACGAGAGTTTAAGGAGAAAAAAGTGGATAAAGGTTTATATATTATATTTCCTGTCGCTGATAACGTTCCCCTCCAGTGGGTGTAGTTCTCAGTGTAATATAACGTGTCACGCACGTCTCAATGGCCTGTATCCACTTTTTTGTGCTTAAACGCTCGTTTTTTAGGTCAACAGCTTATAAAAACTTCTGGATTTTTGGTTGTGGGTTTTGTTTAGCTTGTTTGCTGTACACTTTGTCACATATCCGCTTTTAGACATTGTTCTGTTTTTTGTTATAAGTCCGAAATGACAAGGAGGCCGCTTCACGGAATACAAAGTCAATGGAGAGCGTTCGATTGTTTTCCCCCCCGGTGGGCGTGGTCTTTAGATTATGACGCGTGTCGCTCTGTCTCCATTGCACCAAGTCTGGCAAGACAGACAGGAGCGCGCAGCCAATGCCCGGTAAGGCCCCGCCCCTTACCTGCGGCATATAATTGCCTGCACGCGCTACTGTACTCCAGTTGACATTCACTTCTCGCGATCTCTGCACTGACACAGCTCGTTCGAATTTGCGCTGCTCACTTATTGTCTGCAGGAGGAAATATCTTCGGATCAGCCTCCACCGGGCGTGACAGAGCCGCCCGTGCTCTCCCTTGTCATTCCTGTTCCACGGCTGCCGCCACAGATTTTTTCTGAATTCTTCGCCGGTATGTCGCTCTCTATTCCTGCTTCTTTGCAGCGCTAGTTTATCACGGGCCTGCCCGGCCGCGTGTGGTCCTCTTATTGCCGCTATGATTTTCACCCTTTCTGCACGGTCTGCTTGGGCCTCAAGCACGCGGAAGAGGCCATAGAGAATCCGGAGAACTGCAGTCACTGCCTGGTGCTGCCTAGTTACTCCTGCGACGCCACCATAAAGTTGCTGCTACCCAGTGGGACATAGTGACGACAACCCGCCAATCCTGAGTTCCCCGAAGACGACATCTTCGTGGGAAACCCCCCGCTCGCCGATGATCCGGCAGGGTCCAGTGATAACGACGACGCGGGACTTCTCATTCGCGTGAATTGCGCTGCAGAATGCCTATTCGCGTCTTTGCATTGACTTAACATGAAATGTAACTTAACATGTAAATCACTCGCGCAAAACGCTTCCCCACTAGAGGGTGTCATTGCATCACAAATAAGCCAACTGGGCATGCATTAAGCCAGCATGGCTGGGGTTGGCACGCTTGCGAGCCGTGTGTCAGCTTGGCGAACTGCCGCACCATAATGCTCAATATCGCAGGGCTATCGTCTGCAGTTTGCTATGAAACCCCCACGTTTCAGCAGCGTTCGCTTTCCTCACACAGAGGAGAGCACAGCGCACGTTCTGAAAGAGGAAATCCCCTCTCTTCTGAGTAAAGGTGCGAGTCAGGTGGTACGCCCAATCTGATAAACCAGGGTTTTTATTCTCGTTATTTCCTGGTTCCAAAGAAGGACGGTTCCCTCCGTCCTATTCTGGACCTCAGGGTGTTGAACAAACATTTGAAGAAATACAATTTCAGAATGTTAACTCATGGTTCGCTCACCCGTGCCATAAAACGGAACGACTGGTTCACATCGGGTCGATCTGTAGATGCTTTTTTTCCACATAAGCATTTACCCACCACACAAGAAGTTTCTTCGTTTCGCCTATCAAGGCATTTGTTACAAATTCACGGTCCTGCCCTTTGGGTTAAGTCTAAGCCCCGCACATTTTGTCTGTGCACGGAAGCGCGCTTGACTCCCCTGAGAAAGTCTGGTCTACGGATCCTGACATACATAAACGATTGGCTCATCATAGCCGATTCGAGAGAAAAGGTGTTGCAAGACACCCGCCATGTGCTCGCACACATCACATATCTGGGCATCAAGGTGAATGTGAACAAAAGCAATTTTACAGAATGTGATCTTCCTGGGCATGGAGCTGGACTCAGTCTCCATGCAAGCGCGTCTCTCTCAGGAGAGCGTTCTCTCTCTGATGAACTGTCTGTCGCAGTACAGAGAGGGGGCGAGGGTGCAATATCGCACGTCTCAGGCTACAGGGTCTTATGGCTTCATCTATCTAGGTTTTGCCACTAGGACTCCTGAGAATGAGGGCGTTCATGAAATGGGTTTTGTCACTACATTTCAGCCCGTTACACAATCTTTGCCGTTCTGTGACAGTGACGCGCACCCGCGCTGCAGCTCTGCACCACTGGAAGAGCATGGACTTTTACGCACAGGGCGCCCCTCAGGGGACGGTTATGTTGCGGAACGTTGCGACGATGGATGCGTCCTTAACAGGCTGGGGTGCCACCCAAGAGGGCAGAACTGTGAACGGTTTGTGGTCGAGCAAAATACGTTCAGAGCAAATCAATTATTTAGAGCTTCTGACCATTTGGAAGGCTCTGAATAATTTTCTGCCTCATCTGCAGGGACATCATGTGCTCGTACGCTGCGACAATACCACGGCAGTGGTATATCAATCGTCAAGGCGGCGTGCGCTCGTCGAAATTCATGCCCTAGCTTACAAGCTGCTGGTATGGAGCAGACGTTTTTTCCTGTCTCTACGCGCGACTCATGTTCCGGGAATCCTGAACAGAGGCGCGGATCTTCTATCGAGGGGCTAATCCAGCCTTCATGCCGAAATGTTTTCCTACGTTCACATTGGAGCTGTCCGCTTTTTCCCTATTTTTTTTTTTTTCCTCCGTGGAGGATCAAAGGTTAAATGCTCTGTGTCCGGTCCGTGCGTTACAGACGTATTTGGCTAGGACCAGCGCGTTAGGGCTTTCCCCGCGCGTGGTGGCTACTATACAGAATGCCTGGGCCGTTTCTACACGGTCCTTATATGACTGTAAGTGGCAAGTGTTCGATGAGTGGTGTGATGGGCGGGATCTCACTTCATATCAGTATTCAGTCTCTGATGTTTTGTGTTTCCTCCAAGACGCGTGCAGGCAATTATATGCCGCAGGTAAGGGGCGGGGCCTGGCTGCGCGCTCCTGTCTGTCTTGCCAGACTTGGTGCAATTGGATGCTTCTGCAGAGGTCAGGTATGGATGCCCTTCCCATAGGTGGATCTCTCCACTCGATGTTTCAGAGAACCAGGGTTACGATAGTAACTTATTGTTTTCTGAGAGGACTCTTAGAATCTTTATGAATACGGGCCCAGGAGAATGGTATTGCTAATGACATTATTAAATCAATTTCCCCTGGTACCACTGGAAACACACCTATTCTATTAGATTCTGTTAAACAACTTAAATTATCTGAAAGATATACAAACAGAAGCACAGTCCTCTCCTATTAAAAAAAACAATGCTCAATCAAAGGAATAAAAGTTTTCTAGTATAAGTATTACATTAGTCTGCATACAGTATAAATATATAATGACTCGGACTGTATTTCCTGAAACGCTAAGAATTGTACAACGCCACAAAACCTTTCCCAAACACATTGTTCTCTAAAGAGCCTCAAACAACTCATAAATCCAATACATGCAACTTAAAAATTATTATTATTATTATTATTTAAATGTTTTATCTCACCTGGAGTAGTTCTTGGCACATCCAAAGCATCACAAGGATCTGGGATGCAAAACAGAGATTATTATTTTGTTTACTCAGACAATGAATCTAAACTTTTATCAATCTATAGAAACATTATTATTGCCGTAAAACATAAAAACCTTTCCAAACCCGCCAGAGCAAACTCTTTATCAGATCATAAATGGTGACACACATACACTAGTGAAGTATTTTTACTCAAGTACATTTTTCAAGTATATTTACACTATATTGCCAAAAGTTTTGGGACACCTGTCTTTACATGCGCATTAAGTTTAATGACATCCAATTCTTAATCCGTAGGGTTTAATATGGAGTTGGCCCACCCTTTGCAGCTATAACAGCTCCAGGGTGTTCTGGGAAGGCTTTTCACAAGGTTTAGGAGCGTGTTTATGGGAATTTTTGACCATTCTTCTAGAAGTGCATTTGTGAGGTCAGGCACTGATGTTGGACGCGAAGGCCTGGCTCGCAGTCTCCGCTCTAAGTCATCCCAAAGGTGTTCTATCAGGTTGAAGTCAGGACTCTGTGCAGGCCAGTCAAGTTCCTCCACACCAAACTCGCCCTAAACTCTAGTCTAAGTCATCATTTTGAATCATTCTGACCCCGTTTTTTTTAACCAAATGACATGAAATCAATAACAGGTTAGTGCATAGGCCTATATTTGTTACATTCAGTCACATTTAGTTTCAGTTTGATTGTATCTGTCTCATGTTCCTTTGTTCTGTTTTGCCACTCATCTGTCTCCCTGGTTACCATCGTTATTAGTTCAGCTGTGTCAGCTGAGTCATCATCATCCTCATTGTGTTCACTATTTAGTTCCTCCTGTTCCTTTTAGGGTGCTTTCACACTTGGTTCGATTGCCTGGACCGAACCCGAGTTCGGTTGCTCCCCCCTCCCCCTGCCCCCGCTGGACTGTGTTCATATTATATTATTTGGATCCGAACCGGGGTGCGTTTGCATCATCAAAGCAGCAGCTGTTTACCCGGTTGCTTAGTAACGACAGCGAGCGTGAAGGCGGCAAAATGCATAGCGTTGCTCACCTCACTTTTATATTTTTGTTTTTTAACCGTTGGTTTTGTTTCTAAAGCTTCAGTATGTAATGGCACTTGCGTCCATTTGCCGCAAATGTACTGCAATGCTCTAAAGAATGCTGAAGATGAGCAGAAATTAGGTTTACAGCTCTCTGCTTGCAGTATGTCAGTCACGCTCGTCAGGAAAATGAGTGAAACACACACAAACACACATTTTTATCAAATCATACGTCATTAATAGGGGTTCACTTCCGCGATTTAGTACGATTGCGTTCACATCAGCAGCGAACCGTACCGGAGTTCACATGAACCGTACCCCAGACCCCCCTTTTTAAGCGGACTCTGGTACGGCTTGTGGGTGCGCACCCGAGTTCGGAAGACCGTGTTCACATCATCCAAACGTACCGAACTCTGACGTCAATCGAACCCGGGTGCGCACCAAAACTGCTAGTGTGAAAGCACCCTTAGTCTCTGTCCGATCTTTGCGTTATTAAGTTGTGTTCTCTCTGCCGGTGATCTGATTTAAATTAATCTTGGAGTATTTTGGATCTGGATTCGTTTGTTTTCCTTTCCTTGCCTGAACACAGCGTTACAATATTTAACAGTATATTTACAATTATTGCAATATGCTCTTTTCTAGCTAAGTTTTCTAGTAAGATGACACATTGTTCATAATCATTTTTTTTTTTTTTCTGGGGTTGAAGCACTGATCGGGCATGAGAGGTGATAACTATTTACATTTTGTAATAAAATAGAAATAATTTATAAGCTTAGACTTTGCTTAATCAAACATAATAGTGTGTGATGGTGTGGTTTTAATGTTGATTTGTTAAAGAGCACCTATCATGGAATTTTGAAATTTACCTTTCATGTAGTGTGTAACATAGACCTAAGTGAACAAAAACATCCTGCAAAGTTTGAAATATGACAGTGCACCGTATATATAGTTATTTTCTTTCAAAAGTAAGAGTCGACTCTGAGTCATTTTTAAGAATCGTTAGAAGACCGAAGCTTTTTCTCTGACTAGATGACGTCAACTTGTCAAGTTATTTGAATACGATACGCCCACTTATTGTGCTCCAAGACGCCAGTGAAAACGTCTCGGTTACGTATGGTAACCCTCGTTCCCTGAAGGAGGGAACGGAGACGTACGTCGGACGTACCGACGAATTGGGATCACTTCTGGGAGCCCCTATCAGCTTCGAGCTATCTAGAACCGGCCAATGGACAATTGGCGTGCGAGATTTGCATCTCGCGCCCCGCCCCGCGGGTATAAACAGGAAGCGAGAGCGAATGCACGCTGTTTTTCACTGAGGAGCCACACGTAATGGCTCAACCTGCAGTGATGGTACAGCAACTGTGGCAACGGGACGTACGTCTCCGTTCCCTCCTTCAGGGAACGAGGGTTACCATACGTAACCGAGACGTTCCCATTCAGTCGGTCACGTTCGACTTACGTCGGACGTACCGACGAATTGGGATCCCCTATGGAAAACGCCATAGTTACTACCACTTCCAGCGCCCAGCGATGAGCCCCTCAGACCCCGATCTGATGCGGGCGGGAAAGTTCACGCAGGGAGAGTCCAAGCTGCTGTTCCGCAAGACCCATTCAGCTGACTGTATTGGATAACGCTGGGAAAGCGTGCCTGTGAAGGCAGCTGCGGAAGCCACATCATGCCCAGAGGGAGTTAACATGTGGAGAATACACGTATGGGCTGGCCGTGGGCAGCACAACATACGGAAGTCCCAGGGGTGGCCCCGGCCAATTCGTGGAGGGGGACAACACGTACCTGGGACGGCAGAGGAGACTCTGCCGAGGGAAAGACACGGGCTCGCCGTAGGGAGCCGTACCGTGGAAGAATACACATATGGGACCGCCGTGGGGGTCACTACATATGGAACCCAGCCTAACACAAGTTCCACCAATGCATACGAGTGTTAGACCTGGCGTCGAACGCTCCGCCACGTCCGACTGCCGTGGGTTGCGGAGGACTCAACAGGGTTCGCCGGTCCGGGGAACTCGACTGGAGCAAATAAGCGCACGCATCCGTCTACCATAGGGGAGGGAATGGCGCAGCAAGCCGACACTAGAACGGGGACTTCGGTGTTACTGACTATGGGAAGTGAGCACACAGGAAGAAACCGGCTCTACGCGGAGGCTATAGAATCTAGCGAACGTGTTAGGTGTCGCCCAGCCCGCAGCTCTACAAATATCTGTCAGCGAGGCGCCACGAGCCAGCGCCCAGGAAGAGGCAACACCCCTAGTGGAGTGGGCTCTTAACCCGAGCGGGCAGGGCACGTCTTGGGACTGATAAGCCAAGACGATGGCATCCACTATCCAGTGGGCCATCCTCTGCTTGGAGACAGCCTTTCCCTTCTGCTGTCCTCCGTAACAGACGAAGAGCTGCTCTGAGGTCCTGAAGCTTTGCGTTCTGTCCACGTAAGTCCGGAAAGCACGGACGGGACAGAGAAAAGCTAGGGCTGGGTCTGCCTCCTCCGAAGGCAGCGCTTGCAGGCTCACCACTTGGTCCCAGAAGGGAGTAGTGGGAACCTTGGGCACATATCCAGGCCGGGGTCTCATGATCACATGAGAGTTACCGGGCCCGAATTCCAGGCACGATTCGTCGACCGAAAATGCCTGCAGGTCCCCTACCCTCTTGATGGAGGCCAACGCAGTCAGGAGTATTGTCTTTAACGACAGAACTTTCAACTCAGCTGACTGCAGAGGCTCAAAAGGTTCTCTCTGTAGTGCAGTTAGCACCAGAGTTAAGTCCCAAGAGGGTATGGAGGGAGGACGAGGTGGATTTAATCTCCTCGCTCCCCTAAGGAACCTGACGATCAGATCGTGCTTACCTAGAGATTTTCCATCTACGAGCTCATGATTAGCGGCGATAACGGCGACATAGACCTTGAGCGTGGAGGGAGACAGCCTTCGCTCCAACCCATCCTGTAGAAAGGTAAGCACAGATGCGATCGAACATCTTCGGGGGTCTTCTCGGCGAGAAGAGCACCAATCGACGAACAGGTTCCACTTCAGCGCATAGAGGCGCCTCGTAGAGGGGGCTCTAGCGGAAGTGATGGTGTCAACTACCGCTTGCGGTAGGTCACCTAGAACCTCCGTGTCCCGTCCAGGGACCAGACATGGAGTTTCCAGAGGTCTGGACGCGGGTGCCATAGGGTGCCCCGTCTCTGAGTCAGGAGGTCCTGCCTCAGAGGAATGGGCCAGGGAGGTGCTGTCGCAAGGAGCACTAGTTCCGGGAACCAAGTCCGGTTGGGCCAATACGGAGCGACCAACAGGACCTGCTCCTCGTCCTCCCTGACTTTGCACAGTGTCTGCGCAAGAAGGCTCACTGGGGGAAACGCATACTTGCGTTCTTCCCGGGGCCAGGGCATCCGACCCGAGGGTCCCCTCGGTCAAGGAATAAAACCACTGACAGTGGGTCGTCTCTGGGGAGGCAAACAGGTCTACCTGTGCGGTCCCGAAACGACTCCAGATTAGCTGGACCGCCTGGGGATGGAGTCGCCATTCTCCCGGAAGTACCTGCTGACGTGACAGCTCGTCGGCCGCACGATTGAGCAGGCCCGGAATGTGAACAGCACGAAGCGACCTCAGATGCTTCTGACTCCATAAGAGGTGATGGCGGGCGAGTTGCGACATGCGACGGGAGCGTAGACCACCCTGTTTGTTGATGTACGCTACGGCCGCAGTGTTGTCCGTCCGGACCAGAAAGTGCTTGCCTCTGAGCGGCACTTTGAAGCGGCTGAGTGCAAGAAGAAATGCTAACAACTCGAGGCAATTGATATGCCATTGCAGTTGAGGCCCCGTCCACAGACCCGAAGCTGCAAGCCCGTTGCACGTGGCACCCCAACCCGTGGATGAGGCATCCGTGGAGACAACGGAGTGCCTGGACACTTGTTCTAGGGGAACTCCCGCCCGGAGAAACAAAGGGTCCGACCACGGGCCGAAGGTTTGGCGGCACCTCGGAGTCACTTGGACACGGAGGGATCCGCTGTGTCACGCCCATCTCGGGACTCGATCGTGTAGCCAGCATTGAAGCGGTCTCATATGAAGCAATCCGAGCGGCGTTACTGCGGCTGCGGATGCCATATGCCCCAGGAGCCTCTGAAAATGTTTCAGTGGTACCGCTGTCCTGCCTTTGAACGAATTCAAGCAGTTCAACACTGACTGGACGCGCTCCTCGGTGAGGCGCGCTGTCATGGCGACCGAGTCTATCTCCATACCGAGAAAAGAGATCCTCTGTGTAAGACAGAGTTTGCTCTTCTCCCAGTTGACCCGAAGTCCCAACTGGCTGAGGTGACTGAGCACCTTGTCCCTGTGTTCGCACAACTGCTCCCGCGACTGGGCAAGGATCAGCCAGTCATCGAGGTAGTTGAGGATGCGAACGCCATGCTCTCTCATGGGAGCAATGGCCGCCTCCGCAACCTTCGTAAAGACGCGGGGCGACAGGGACAGGCCGAAGGGTAAGACGCGGTACTGATATGCCCGTCCCTCGAACGCGAAGCACAGAAAGGGCCGGTGTCGAGGGAGAATCGAGACATGAAAGTACGCGTCCTTCAGGTCGATCGCTGCAAACCAATCTCGGGGACGGATGCACCTGAAGATGCGATTCTGCGTTAACATCGTGAACGGCAGCCTGTGAAGGGACCGGTTCAGGAATCGCAGGTCCAAGATCGGTCGTAACCCGCCGCCTTTCTTGGGTACAATGAAGTACGGGCTGTAGAACCCGGACCTCATATCGGCTTGAGGGACCGGCTCTATCGCGTCCTTCGCCAGTAGGACAGCGATCTCCGCCCTGAGCACGGGGGCGTTCGCCTCCATTACAGTCGTGAAGTGAACGCCCCTGAACTTGGGGGGACGCCGGGCGAACTGAATCGCATAGCCGAGTCTGATGGTACGGAGGAGCCACCGAGACGGGCTGGGAAGCGCTAGCCAGGCTCCCAGACTCCGAGCAAGGGGGATCATCGGCACCACAGACGTACCCGCAGCGGAGCAGCGAGGCGGAACGCAGGGATCCGGCTCGGACGGCATGGGAGCGGCCCGGAGCGGGATCTGAGATCCGCAGAGGGGACGTGCGAGTGTGGGGAGGCCGCTTGTGTGCGTCCCGACAGCCGGCGTCCCCTGCTGTCGAAGGGAGAGGTACTTGAGGGTGGCGAGGCATGGGAGCGTCGACCACCGCCAAGCGCGCTCTCTTGGCACCCAGAGATATTGGAAACTGCTCTTTTATTGAAGTTTTGGGTGCAGAACAGACAAACAAAACAGACAAACAAAAGATTTTCCCCCGGCCCTCCTCCGGGGGAAGGAGTGGGGCTGCAGCCATCTCCCTCAGAGCAGTTTCCTCCATCTCTGGGTGGCCCGTCTCAGGGCCGCTTGCGACGACGCTTGCCACCTGGCTTGGCAGCGGCCTGAGCGGGCTGGACATCCTTCCCACGGCCGGCCCCACGCCGACGGCTGGTGGAAGGCTGCTGCGGCGCCTTGGCGGGGGCGGAGGCGGCGGCGGGTGGACGTCCTCGGCGACGAGTAGTCGGAGGCGCTGCCGCTGCCGCCGGCGGCGGGGTGGAGGCAGCAGGATGTGTTTGATCGCCTCCGTCTGCTTCTGGGCGGCCGAGAACTGCTGGGCAAAGCTCTCGACCGCGTCGCCGAATAACCCAGCTGACGAGATGGGGGAGTCCAGGAACCGATATTTATCGGCCTCCCTCATGTCAGCCAGGTTCAACCAGAGATGACGCTCCTGGACCACAAGCGTGGACATCGCCTGACCGATGGCACGGGCGGTGACTTTCGTCGCCCGGAGGAGCTCTGGGTCAGGCCTACCCTCGTGCATGTCAAGGAGTGCCTGGGCCTGGTGGACCTGCAGCAACGCCATGCCATGCAAGGCGGACGCAGCCTGTCCGCAAGCCTTGTAAGCCTTCCCGGTCAGACCGGAAGAGAACTTACAGGCCCGGGACGGGAGACGTGGGTCACCGCGCCAGTTAGAGGCGGTCGCGGGACACAGTTGCATCGCGACGGCGCGCTCCACTGGCGGGATCCCCACGTAACCCTTGGCTGGCTCACCGTCGAGGGTAGTGAGGGGGGAGGAGTCACTCGGCCGGTTTCTGGCAGAAAAAGGTGCCGTCCACGACCTCGTGAGCTCCTCATGCAACTCCGGGAAGAAAGGTGTCGGGGCGGGACGCTGAGAACCAGCGCGACCCACCCCGAGGAACCAATCGTCCAACCTAGAGGGTTCGGGACACGTTGGAGGGTTCCACTCGAGCCCAACCCTTTCGGCAGCCCGGGCAAGCATAGCAGCCATCTCAGGGTCCGGGGCAGCCGTTGCCACTCTCCCAGAGGGAGGCAGTACAACTGACCCTTCATCCCCCGAGGACTGAAACTCCCCCTCCGATGCAGTGATCGACATCTGTTCGTCCGCTGGAGCTCCAAAAGTCACCACTGGTCTCCCGTGGGAGGGTCCAGCGGGTTCTCTCGGAGGCTCAACCGGCTGCGGAGCTGAGGGATTAGGGGCCTGCGGAGGATCGCTCGGCAGGTTTGCCCTAAACGTAATCCTCAGATCACCCTGGCCATCCAAAGAAGCAGGTCCACCCGGGTTAGGGGTAGACCTAGTTCGTGGGATGGGTAAGGGGACTCCCCCAGCCCGGAGGTAGGAAAGTCTCGATCTAAGCTCCGAGATAGTCATGTTCCCGCAGTGGGAACATGAACTATCCACAAACGCCGCCTCAGCGTGCTGTGTGCCCAAACACGTGAGACAGCGATTGTAACCGTCAGCAGGGGACAGGGAACGACCGCATCCAGAAACGCACGGGTGGTAAGACATCTTGAAAAAGACGGCACGTCACCCGTGAAGCTCTTTTTGTGAGGAAAACGCTCTGTGCTGAAGCACTGCTGAAGCCCGTGCCTGTACTCAGACAGGAAAACGCCCTACCCAGACCAACGGGGTTGCTGTGATAACAGCAGTTTTCTCTGTTATCTCAGAGGCAGCTGGATGAGTCAGCACGGTCCCGCTGAAAGGTGCCGTTTCTCCAACACGCGTCCTCCTCTGGTTCTCTCCGGTCCTTGTAGTCTTTGCTTGATAGCAGCGAAAATACTCGTCGTAAGATGAGTGAGTCCTTCATATGCCTGTGTGGCTCCGAAGTGAATGACAGCGTGCATTCGCTCTCGCTTCCTGTTTATACCCGCGGCGCGGGGCGGGGCGCGAGATGCAAATCTCGCACGCCAATTGTCCATTGGCCGGTTCTAGATAGCTCGAAGCTGATAGGGGCTCCCAGAAGTGATCCCAATTCGTCGGTACGTCCGACGTACGTCGAACGTGACCGACTGAATGGGAACTAGAAAACATCATGGCGACGAGACGCTGTGTTCTGAAGTGTGACTCAAAAGCAAACTTTTTTCATCTGCCCAAGGATGAGCATTTGAAGACTAAGTGGCTTGAAGACAAACCATACATCGTCGTGATTGTGTGTTTATTAGTCATCAAATGTCTCTATTTGCATGTTTCCCGATTTCAGGAAGCTTTTATTATGGACTTCTATTATGGCACATGGTATCTTCTTCGTCTGTCTGTACCATATATGGACTACATGTGCACAGAGCGCCCTCCGGCTGCCAGTATGAATTGAAAACAACACATAAGAGACTCAATCGCTCATGATTAGGTGAGGAAGTATTGAATAAAAAATACTCCTCTGTTTAGAAATTTGACACAGACATATGAGAATCTATCAATATGTCTCCTCGTCTGCACACTTTTGAACTAAAAGCCCTGAGGGATGTTGATTTGTCGCGAGTCTTTTTTTATGAATGAGATCAGCTGAGGCTCATATTACAATCAAACGGTACCGACGCGGTTTTCATATTCATAACTCCTGACACATATTAACAAATTACTGTCACTATAAGACTTTGATGGGCATTCCGTTTCCGAAAATATCTGCTGCACTGACTATACCAATCACAACTGACTGGGTCATCGGACCAATCACCGCAGATTAGCGTCACGTAAAGGCGGGGTTTTGAAAAGTGAATCACTAAAGGAATCATTTGAGAATCGCTGTCAAAACAGGTAAAAATAAATGCATATTATAAGAAAACTAAAGTCTTTTTTGTCATTGCATGCATGCAAAACTGTTGTTGGGGACTTCTAAAACAATATTTGGAACATTTTAAATGCCATAATAGGTGCTCTTTAAATATGATCCTAAAACATGGAATAAAAAAACATTATAACCCTTATATTAAGACACATGAGACCAACGTACCTTGACATTCTGCAATCTCAGCATCCTGTTGAATCAAAAGAAAGAGGAACAAGAGAGAATAAGAGAAACACAATCTCTGAAGACTAAACAACAATCACATTTAATTAAAAATATCATATTTAGGCTAGGCCCATTATGCTGATGTTTACCCCAGTGCGTGGACAGTCCTTTCGATATATGACCTGTCTGACCTTTTCATCCATGTTTCCTTTGAGAATTAACTTCTGGGGTTCAAGATATACTACCTTCGTCTCATCCACGTTTCCATGTTCATCAACCACAGCAAATTCCTACACACAGAGACAAGCAATGCTTGATAGTCAGCGCCTCCTTGTATTCTTTGCATATACTTCCCATTCTATACCGCTGACTATATATACTTCACAATGTTTTTGATTGTCTTTTGAAATGTGTAGAAGTGTTTGTATCTGTTCTCTGTATCTTCTATTGTACCTGTTATATTCTGTCTGTATCTAAAATTCTGTCGTGACTTATTCACCCTCTTGTTATTATAAATCTGTATAACTTCCTGAATAACTTTCAATATTCAAACCTAGGCTGAAAAGCCTAACCAATCCTAGACCACAATTACACATCATCTGTGCTATAAATACATTGGGAGCTGGTAAATTGTTTTAAAAGATGAAGAAATTTTGTCATGTGCTTGCAAGGAAATTAGCTTAGTTTCATAATTCTAATTTATGAGGGGGTTTTCTGACTTTTAACAAAGGTCATCCTTTGGACTTCTTGTTTCACCGTGAGTGGCACAGCAATTGTTGTGGCTATTTAAAACCAATTTTCAGACTATTACAAACTAATATGTTCTAAAATGCAGGGATAGTTTAAAAAAAATACTTTTTTTCTTTTAAACACAAATGAAGATGTTTAAATTAAATCTGAGAGATTGCCGTCTCTCCATTGACAAGTCTACGCAACTACCACTTTGATCCTTCGAAACATTCATAAAGAAATTGTAAAACGAATATGTTCATCAAATGAAGCGATCGAGTCTCTTCATAAAATTTGGACTAAACCACTCAATTCATATGGATTAGTTTTATGATCTCTTTATGAACTTTTTGAAGCTACAAAATGGTTAGTATAGTTGGTTAATGGTTGCGTAGACTGTCAATGGAGGAATCGATATCTCTCCGATTTGAACAAAAGATGTCTGTTTGGAATGACATGAGGGTGAGTAATTTATTACTTTTTTTATTTTGGGGTGAACTAACCCTTTAATGCATGCCACAATGCCTGGCAAGAATTTTTTATTATTATTTAATATTATGAGATGTTTTGTAAAAACGTAAGATATTGAGATAGTGATTAGTACTCACCATTTCTGACCATGTTGGTGTGCAGAAGGCTCCAGGTGGCTCGCTGAGCTGATAGGAAACTGAGTTGTTTCTCAAAACCTCAAAACAGCACTTCAAGCTTGAACCATATCCCTTCATTGAGCAATTCAAGAGAATGGAAATAAAGCCTGTTTATGGAGAAAAGGAAAACTGATAATGTCCTTAATGACCCTCATTTTTACAAAAACAACAATAAAAAATGATCAGAAAATAAGATTGTTTTTAAAACGCGATCATATTCATCATTTCTATTATCATGTTTCTGTGATTAAAAACACCTTTAAAATACCTTTGGATTTAGGATTCACTTTTTTTTATGTGAGTGTAGATATAGCCTTGGCAATAATATAAATATTGCAAATGTGATGCAAATATTCATGATTAGGGAAGGAAATGGGTTTTATTTCCAGGAATCACACATACTGTTAAAGAGATGCTGTCACATGTCTGTCCTGTCTTGTGGAGCACATGTGGTGTGTTGTTATTTTGGGCTGTGCTCATGTCTTTGTCTGATCCCTCCCCCTTGTTATCTGATTAGTGTTTGATTTCTTCCACCTGTTCCCTCCTGATTTCTTCCCCTTTATATAGTTCCCTTGTGTTCTCAGTCCTTGTGCTTACGTTGTTATGTCTACGTCTCCCTTATCTGTGTTCCACTCCCTGACCCGTTTTGGTATGTTATTTGGTTAATTTATGTTGTTTGATATTTGTTATGTTTTCCCCCTTGTGGGTTTTTGTTTGTGTTTATGTTTCTTTTTATAATAAATTCATTTCACTTCCTGCATTTGAGTCCTCACCTCAGTTTCCGTCAGCGCAACGTGACAGATGCACTCTACATTTGCTTCTGCCATATGAATAAATGTGTAAGGGTAGATGCAATGTACCAGTGAGTTAAATGTATTTGTTTTTAATAGAATATGTTGCTATATTTCAATACATTTTTATTTTAAAATATAGGCCTACTAAATCTCAAACTGCAGAATTTAAACTTACTTGTTTATTTATCTTCCCATATGAAAATTAACCATGGTTTTACTACAAATAAAATCTAAAAAAGCAAAAAATAAACAAAAAACAAAACATGGTGGTAACCACAAATTAACCATGGTTTTACTCAGTTTTGGGGAGTAACTAGAACTACGTAATTTAATTACAAAATAAATGTAACTAATCAGTTACAGTAACTGACAAAAAAATTTTTTTAATTACAGTTACTTATGAAAATGTTAATGATTACAAAGGGGGTTACATCTGAATACTTTCTGAAATATGGATTTCAGAAAAAAAGCTAAAAAGCTAGGATATGTTGAATATTATTAATTTGTTGCTTTGTCTGTTTTTGATGTGATGCCTCCTGCCATTTAAAGACCGTTTAGTAAAACTATGCTTTCAAACAATTTGTTATTTTTTTGTAGAGCACCACGTCTGCAAATTACATTAATCCACATTGCCACCGAAAGCTTTAGACTATAACCTGTCTGAGAGTTGCCACCATACGAGTGATAAAAAATGTGTTCCAGTTCTGGAAATTAGAAAAGTAATCAAAACGTAATCAGTTACATTACTTTAATAAAGTAATTGCACTACTTTAAATCTTAAATAGGGTTGTAATCTTTACCCTATCTTTTACCTTTTACTTTAATCTTTAACCTTCCCAACACTGGTTTTGCTATAGGCTATTTGTAGTAAAACTGTAGTTATAGGGGAGAGCGGCAGGGCCGGCCCTGACCAATTTGCTGCCCTAGGCAAGATTTTACTTGGTGCCCCTTGTATCAAGGTTTAGCACTACACGTTATCAGTCTAAGTTGTGGAAAAACTCGTATTGTTTTATTTTTGTAAAGCATTGATGTTTTATTTTTATTGTTGTTGATGTTTTATATGATGTCCAGTCAATTCTACCCCGTCATTATGTTCATGATATTATTATTATTATTTTTTTTTTAAAGGCTGATGATAGTAAAACTCTACAAAAATTGCACCTATGCCACATTACAGCCTAAACACAAATAGCAAGAGTAATTGCATCTAACATTCATTGCCAAACTATTCATTGAGAACTAGCAAAAGTATTTGTTTTCCAGTAGATGGCAGCAATCTTCCACTAAACTATGAGCATTCATGTTTTCACCTGGAATTCAACTGAGAAATTTTGATATTTAATGTGAATTTTACATAAAATGTTGCTATTTTAAATAAACCTGTATATAAATATCATCACTAATTTCGGCAAATCAATTTTAAAATCGCTATACACCCCCTTAAAACTGCACAACTGCAGAGTAAAAACATTAGGCTATTAAAAAAGTGATATTACATGCGTTTAATATTTGTATATTATTTATTTTTTACAAAATCACACTGGCTGTGGCCTCTGGAGAACCCAGAACAGCTGCTTGCATAAAGTTTAAGGTAAAAAATAATTGGAATTAATTAGCAAACATTAGTATTTTACTACTATGCAATTAAATAAACTGTTCATTAATTTGCCTACATCACTTTACTTCTGTCTTTACACTGCAAAAAATGCTCTTCTTATTTAGAATCTTTTTCTTGTTTCCAGTCCAAATATCTAAAAATTCTTAAATCAAGCTGCATTTACTAGATAAGTAAAATAACATAAGACATTTTTCTTATTTACTTGAAAATAAAATCAAAATGAAGTGAGTTTTTGCTTAAAACAAGCTAAATTATCTGCCAATGCGGTGAGAAAAATAATCTTATTTCTGTTTGGGACAGAAACAAGATTTCAATCAGAAACAAGATTATTTTTCTCACTCCATTGGCAGATAATTTTGCTTGTTTTAAGCAAAAACTCACTTCGTTTTGATTTTATTTTCAAGAAAACAAGAAAAATTTCTTCTGTCATTTTACTTATCTAGTAAATGCACCTTGATTTAAGAATTTTGATATTTAGACTAGAAACAAGACACAAATACTACGTAAGAAGAGCAGTGTATCCCTTATCTTCCCTGCGTCAGAGGGCTTCTGTCTTTTTTGTCACTTTCAATTCGGCCATCCGTCATAAATAATCAGGCAACTCACACCGTGTCAACACCTGGCGCGAGCGGCCAAGCACCCTAAAAATGAAAGCAACCCTGTCTGCGTTGGATGCGGCGAGAGGCGACGCGACACAACAAATTCCCAACTGATCGCGCGTTGTATTTCTGACGCACTTCAAGTAGATCGGCGGGGGAGATTGAGGCGGACCGGGAAGAGGCGGGGACTTAGTGACGATTTTTTTGCGCTTTATTTGGTAATATTTCATATTAATATTAATTATTAATTAATTCTCTCTATATGGCTCTGGTTTGATCCACCGCGCACCTCAACTAACCTAGCGTTACCCATAGACCGTAAAAAACTACCACAAGTTTGGGGAGAGAACAAAGCTCTTCAGACAGCAGTTGTGAAACTCCAGTAAGCCTTTAAGGCTATTTTATTCACTTTAAACATCAGATGAAGTGATTATATTCTCTTTAATACAGATTAGGCAAAACACTGTTAACATCACTTGCCCACCGCGGCACCGTCGTTTTCATTTTTATAGTAATAAAATAATTTAGTTCAGTTAGAGAACAGACACAACAATTAAAAACTGAACGTGTCTGCTCAATACAGCACGAGCCGAACGGGCAAACAGCTGACAGACAAGATGATCGAAGATTTGGTTTCAAAGCGAAATGTAAAAGCGCCTATTTAAGGGAGTGTGTCCTTGTAGTTTTGTTGCTGTGTTGTTCATTACGAATAATAGGCTAATGAACCCGAAATTCAAGCAACCCGCCCCCAAATTCTAAAAAGTGGCGCTAATTCTAAACCGAAAGTATATGCGCACGGCCGTTCTGTCAGATCTGTGTAGGGTTTTGCTCAATATGAATCTGAATATCATAGTATAAAATACTATGTGGAGGACGCAAGATAATTTTATAATTATAATATGACTGCGTGGTGAACCTTAATTGTGTACCTTGATTGCAATGTAAGTCGCTTTGGATAAAAGCGTTTGTCAAAATGCATAAATGTATTTAAACAACTATCGCTTTGTGTTGTTGCTGTTCAGATAAAATTACAGAGTAAAGAAAAAACGGACATTAGATAATTTTTCAGTACACCAAAAAGCCAAATAAGTAGGTACGAAATGTGTGTTTTTTTTTTTTTTGTGGTAGCCTATACATATCCTTACAAGTACGATTTTGGCTGTATTATTTGTGTCCCCTTCAAAAATTGCTCTTGAGAAATTTCATGTTTATTGTCCCCCCCAACTATAAGATGAAATTTACGCCCCTGGTAACATGACCACATGAGTGACATGACAGCTTAAAATGTTATCTGATATAATAAAAAAATCCAAGACTAACTAAAATATTTTGTCAATAAAATGCAATTATTAACTTTTTCAAATAAAATAATGCCATTTTGTAATCAATAAAAATAAACACATTTTTGAGTTTGACAACAAAACACCTCAAAACACAGCTATACAGCATAGTTCAAAAATAATAATAATTAAACATTTATGAACATTGGCTCTCAGTCATTATGCACATTTTTCTAATGGTTTCTCAATAGAATTCATAAAAGTAGGCTATAGAATACAATAGCGTGACGCCATGAGCTCCCTCGACACCGATACCATTAATGTGATTAGTGCACAATCGCGTCACTTAGATTAATATAAATGTAGTATTTACTACATATTTACACTATATTGCCAACAGTTTTGAGACACCTGTCTTTACATGCGCATGAAGTTTGTAATTGAATAGGCCGATCTAATTGGGAAACTATTTCTTCGACGAAATCGCATGACGAAAATCACTTTCACTTTATTCAAAATAAAGACTGCACGCAAAGGACGTAGGCTAGCCTATACGATAAAGTTAATTCTACAAAATATAGAATCTTAAGGTACTTACAGAGTATTTGCACTTCAAAATCCTTTGGGTTCATAGTTTGGGGTTGTAGAGTAGACGATGCGAAAAAATGAATTAGCCAACAGATTGTCTCTGATCACGTTTGACATCAAGTCGCTTACTGCCAAGCCCATACCTTTGCTCTCCTACTTTTAAATGCTCACAGTCACTCCTACTTAGAGTAAGATCATGTCCACCTTAAGAACAATGTGGATTTACATTTAAATTGTAACATATTTAGTGTTTAGCATGTGCAAGATGATAATGCATCAGGCAATGTGTTATTAGGATATAGGCTAAATAGAAACATTTGCTAATTTAGTTGTTATTGCACAAAATGCCAAATATTAAAAGAGGGGTAAGAAAACATGAATGTGTCCACAATTGTTTTATTTATGTATTTATTTTACTAAATCTCACTTGTGTTGATATTTAGAAGAAACGACTAAATTAAATATAATTTTTGTATACATGTATATTTCTGGAATTTTGATGGGGGCGGCGCCGCAGAGCCCTCTATTGACCAGCCGCCAATGACTTTATTAATGATAAATGATAACTCAGAGAGAAAGTTAGAAGCCTATATGCCTATAGTATATAGAATGCCTATAGTGCCATAATGGTCACAACCCACTAAACATTGGACGTCGGATAGACGTGCAGATCATGTCTATATTGGGTCCGTCGGTCCATGACCAATTCTGTACATCTATTCAACGTCCAAACTAGGTCCACTATTTTGTGACGTCCAACCATGACCCAACTTGGACGTCAATTTGACGTTCAACTTTTGACCTTGAACTGGGTAATTATTTTGGGGAGTAATTTGGACGTGTATGACAGGTGCAAGAAAATTTGTGATATATAATGTTGTATTTACAAATATCAACATTGTTGTTATCAACATGATTAATACTTGAAAGCTAAAACACTCAAGATTTACGTTCAGAACTCGTTTTTGCAATAAATACACATGAGATGAAAGGGTAAATGAAATGCTGAAGCTATTTAAACATTAGCATAATACACGCACAGTATCTTCATCTCCTTGTGCAGATCGGATCGGACGAATCCACGAAACAACAGCATACATGTCTGTGTAGTAGGCCTACACCCAGCAAGCAATTTTACGTCTAAAAGACGTCTAATAGCCGTCAAAACATAGCCCAGACGTCTAGGCTAAAACAAGGCTAAATTTGGGCTGTCAGTGAAAATCTAATAGACGTCTAATCATAGCCCAAAAATAGACGTCTAATCATAGCCCAAGTTTAGACGGCTATTGAACGACTACATATATACGTCTAATAGACAGCAAATATGGGTCTAGGCTAAAACAAGGCTGAATTTGGGCTGTCAGTGAAAATCTAATAGACGTCTAATCATAGCCCAAGAATAGACTAGTCATCAATTAGACGGCCAACGAATGACTAGTGATTACTAGTACATATACATCTAAAAGACAACAACATGGCTAAAGGATTCTTTTCACTCAAATATAACAGGTTTTCATAAATAACAGTCCATCCAAATTAAATATAAAGTTTTATTTAGAAAAAGAACATAAACAACATAGACAACTTAAGATAATACAAAAAGATCAAAACATAAAAATGACCAAATAAAATGTTACAAATACAATTAAATATAAAATTAGGATAAGAAATATGGAATATTAGCAACGTAAAATAATTACAAAAATATATAAAGAATGACAAAATATAAAGTTAACCCTTTTGTTTGTTTATAAAACATCATTGTTGGCTTTATTGCATTCCTTAACCCAAACTCTGTTGCCGCTGGGAAGTCGGTCATCACGGCATCTGCAAAATATTGCACAAGAAAAGCGTTGTTGACATCATAATGTTTTACTTTATTTACAGTAATTGTGACGAAGTCATTCTCTTTAGATACATGTGTGTGGCATGTTTAAAGAGAGAGCCATCCTTTTCTCACCCCAAGTTGTTTAAAACCTGCATGGGTTTCTTTCCTCTGTCGAACATGCACAAATATATATATATATATTTTGAAGAATGTTGGTAACCAGACATTTGATAGCCATTGACTTTCATAGTAGGAAAATAAATACGTTTGATTACCCACATTCTTCAAAATATATTTTGTGTTCAACAGACGAAAGAAACAACTTGAAGGTGAGTAAATGACAGAATTTTCATTTTTGGGTTTAAAACATGTTTTAGCCACCAAGTTGCATTAACACAACGAGATTGACAATTGGGAAAGCTGATTTTATTGCTGTGTGTGTGCAATGTGCTGTGCATGTAAGTGTTCTGTATATTTATTGTTGTGCTTTGTTGACTGATTGCTGGATAATTTTCAATCAACCTATTGTCTTTAAATCCAAGAAAGTGGATCACATCACTCTAGTTCTGAGGTTTTTACACTGGCTTCCAGTCTGTCAAAGAATTTATTTTAAAATACTATTGCTGGTTTTTAAAGCATTGAATGGTTTAAGGTCAAAGTACATTTCTGATCTTCGGCTGCATTATGAACCATCCTCTCAGGTCATCTGGAACAGGTCTGCTTTCTGTCCCCAGAGTCAAAACTAAACATGGAGAAGCAGAATTCAGTTTTTTTTTTTTTTTGGCACAATTTATCTGGAATAAACTCACAGAAAACTGCAGTTCTGCAGCAACTCTTAATTATTTAAAATAAAGGTTTAAGACTTTACTGTTTGCCGCTGCCTTTTATTAACTGGAAAAGGAATAATGATGATACATTTCTTACACTCCACTGTAACGTTTACTCTCCTGTTTTATCATGTTTTTATTTTCCATTGAACTATTTTAAAGTGTTTTTAAATGTCTTCTTATATTGTTTTTTTACATTACCCAATGTTGATTTTATGTTTTATGTAAAGCACTTTTGGCTTGTGCTATACAAATTTGCCTTGCCAAGTTAAAAACACATATTTTCATATAATGATCCAAAGAGTAAAATTATATTTGTGGCTTTCATAACAAATTATAATAGGTTGCACATGTTTCATGTTTATCCCCTTGGAGGTACCTACAGGTACATGTAGCATGTTAAGCTAACCACGACATGGCTTATATACTACAATTACTAGCTAAAATCTCACGGTTCCTACACATGATAACAAATAATGTACTCAATGAACACGTCAAAACGAAAAAAAAAAAAAACAGATACTTACAAGGCCAAAGAATGTCCTTTAACGTTTGCTGTTGCCCGTTGTTGTTCTCCTCCTTCTTTTGTGTAAAAAACCCCCCATCAAACTGACACGACAGAAATGTTTTTCGCGATAGCTGCCGTTTGCCAGTAGTACAGGATACGGTTGCCATCTAGCGGTTGAGAGTTGTAATTGCATTTTTTATTTAACTTAAAATGGCAGAGAGACCAGTAATATATACGATATTATTTGTCTGTCTTACAATTTAAGTGAATGTTATGCGGGACAGCAAAGCTAATACTAATTCAAATGTTTACAAATGGGTGGGCTAAAAGCAGACTACACGTAGCCCGTCCAATTCAGAGCTAAATCGTGGCTACAGATAGACCATGTCATGAAATGACACATCTTGCAGATATTATTGACATTGCGAACATGATGGGATATCAACAATATCATGCGCTACATTGCCAAAAACTACAATTAATCAGTTTTGTCTTTTGACTAAAAGTGGGCTACAAATAGCCGGTCTGTATAGGGGCTAAATCGTGGCTACGCACAGCCTACGCATAGAACATATTAAAGAAATGAAACCAAACACCTTGTAATCATGGTTGAGTTTGCTTACATGATGGAATATCATACATCTCACAAGTTATTTGGGCAAAAATTACATGTAACCAAATTCAAGGTTATTTTGGCTAAAAGTGGGCTACTCATAGCCGGACTATATCGGGTCTATAGTTAGCCTAGACGGTGAAATGACGGCTATTGCTTGCTGGGCACTCTTCGAAATGCATCCCACTTTTTAATCCAAAACAACGAAAAAATAAGGGAAAAATACAAAAATTCCTCCGTTGTTTGCATGAGCGTTTTGTAATCAGTCATGTCCATTTTCAATGAAATATCGATTATAATCATTATTCTGACGATCTCCCCTGTACATTGGCTGTTCCTAAACACTCCCAGATCTCTCTCCTTCAATCACAGGCTCTCTGATGACACGTGATAAACGGAGCGTGTTACACGTCTCCATTTATCACCTGCTGCTTAGACAATCAAATGGAGTTTTTTGAAAAATAATCTAGTCCCATTTCAGAAGGTGGCATATGTACCAGATATATCCCAAAAACTCGGTTTGATTGTCTCAGCAACAACTGGAGACGCATAAAAAGATTAAATGCATTTCCTGTCGAAACTTGCTACTGAAACAAAGCTACAGGAAATGTAATACATGGTACAGAAAACATGTCCTCCACCCTCTTGAAACATATGACTACAGTTAGAAGTTGCATAAAAACGACGTCTAAATATCAGAGGTGGACAGTAACTAAGTACATTTACTTGAGTACTGTACTTAAGTACACTTTTTGAGTATCTGTACTTTTCTGAAGTATTATTTTTTAGGGAAACTTTTACTTAAACTTCACTACATTTGAAAGACAAATATCCTACTTTTTACTCCACTACATTTCTATCAAGGTCCTCGAAGTCAAAAGTCATTTCTGTAGCAGCTTTGCAAGTCAGTGGATGATTTTTTCTAGGAAGACAGCCTAGTATACTTGTGTAGGGTCATAATTTCCCAACATTCTTTGAACACTGATCAGTTTTTTAGCAAAATGGAAGAAGACGGTTCCTCGGCACAGTGTGTGCACCCATGGCCATATTAGAAAGTAAGTTTCAGTTTTCTGAAAAGATTAAAGATTAGTTTCGTTGGCAAACACTTGATGAATGTCTCATAAAATGTAAATGTCTGGGAGAAAGAGAAGCATAGACATATGGATGAATCTGAAAAACAGTTCAGTTCAGTCTGGTTTTTGTGCCTCTCAGATGCCAGAGCGCGAGTACTGAATAGAGCTTTCTTTTGTGTTTTTCACACTTAAACAGACCAATACACACAAAATGTCAAAATTTTCATTTTGGAAAGTATTCACGTAAACAAAGTTGATTATGTCTTAAGTGATCGTAAACAGTTGGGGAAATATCGGATGTGTATCAGTGTATAGGATTTGTGCATTCTGCCTTAAAGTGACAGCAGCTTTGTAAAAAGCTTTGAAACTTTTATACAAGTATTTAAATTAGTTCAAGGTGGTCGTATGCTAGCATGTCGGATGGAGCATCACTGGCTTAAACCACCATGAAGGCTATAGCGTGAATTCATACAACAATGCAACAATAATAAAATAATGCATTGACATAAAAAAGGAAATTTACTTTTGATACTTAAGTACTTTTATAAACAAGTACTTCTGTACTTTTACTTAAGTAAAAATTTTTTTTTTACAACTTTCAACTTGTAACAGAGTAAAATTTGACCAGTAGTACTTTTACTTTTACTCGAGTAATGGAGTTGTGTACTTTGTCCACCTCTGCTAAATATGATGTTGAAAAGACGTCCACAAACGACCACATTTGGACTGTAGCCAAGCCCATATACGGAGGTCCCACGGACGTCAACATTTGACGTACCGGAGACGTCACGTCGCCTGCCTTTACAAAACAACCCCTTCAGTGGACCAAAATTGGACGTCCAAAAATTACTTAGAAAGAACGTCAAAACGACGTCACATTGCGCAGTGGGAAGTTACAGATATGTTTAGCAGACTATAACCAGTGTCGTGGAATGGAAGTGAGCAGGTTTTGTCAAGTTTCTAGCCTCTCAAAGTCATTACACTTTTAATTTTGCATTTAAAACCCACAGACGTGGTCAAAAGGGGAAATTAACTTAAATTAGCATAAATAAATGTAGGCCTAATCTTTATTAAAGATAAGCAGGTTGTTTACGCAGAGCTTTTCACAGCATTCCAGTCTTGGTGCTTACTGAACACTGTTACATCATTGCTATTACTATAAATATTTTTTTATGTTCTTTTGAGTCAGCAATTTGGTAGGCTATAGGCTTCCCCCTTTCGTAGCCTGCTCGCAGATCATCAGTGGTGAAATCCCTGCATGCAGGAAGCATGATTAATGAACAACTCAAACCAGTTTCAAGTGTAGCCCAGAAATCATGACAAGATTAAAATAAAATACAATTGTTGTTGACCCTGTTATGTGAAGCTGTATTCACACAAGATTCTTGTATCCTATTTTAGGACCTCAAGTATCAAATCGCTTCCTGTATAGAAACAGGTTTATTTCATTCTCTTTAAACAAATATGTTACAAGTGGTTAATTTGTTGAGATTTTAGGTAAATGTAGTTCATGGCTTAAACATTATGTTTGCTGAACCTGTGATTTGTGACTTTGTAGGCTATTGTAGTTGCCTGCATATTAGAGAGATATGTCTGGTGACCAAACTTTGGTCGTGGTGACGTAACGTTGTGGCAACCAAAAACGAAAAGTGAAATTTTGAAAGAGAAGAGATACAATGAGTTCACACACTTACAAATAATCAGAGTAAAGAGTGTGAGTATTTGGGGATCCGAGCTCGGAATTTGGCCCGAACCCATAGTCCTCCCCCTGTTTCCCTGGCTATGGATAGTAGCCTAACTAGGAGGGGATGCATAAAACAGAGAGACATTATAGGCTAGGTGATATCCTATATGTAGGCCTAGGCCTCCTTTTGTGTATTCACGCAAGATTATTGTATCCTATTTTAGGACCTCAAGTATCAAATTGCTTCCTGTGTTCATTGTAATAAGTAGAAACAGTTTTATTTCATTCTCTTTAAACGAATAGGTTACAAGTGGTTAATTTGTTGTGATTTTAGGTAAATGTACTCTAGTTTGAATTTGAACGTGTTCCTCCCGAACTTTGAACGTCATTTGTTGTTACACTGTCCCATTTAATGCTTGCAGGTGTGCATGGGTTATTGGATTTATTGTCCTCTAGTCTCTATGCGCCAGTTGTTCAAAAGCAATCTGATCGGATTTTGGCTATCGGATTGGATCAAATCTTGAAATCTTTTTGAAATCAGATTAGATCACAAAATCCAATCTTGGTTTTGATCTGCATCAAGTCATCAGTTTGTATTGTTCAAAACCTTTTTAGTACGATCACCATTATCTTTTATTATCACAGTCATGTTTCCTGGTTCTTGTCATGTGACCTCCTTGCCCTTATGTGATCATGTCAGCTGTTCCCCTAGTCTGTTTGCCTTGTCATTTTGTCGAGTATTGTTCCTGTAACCTCACCTGTTGGTGAGTTTGTAAAGTTTGCTTATGGCTCATGTTCAAGTCTGTTTTAGTCAAGTCAAGTCATACTAAGTTCAAGTCAAGTCATCGTTGGATTCTGTTTATATCACCTAGATCTCAGCGTTACCTACCTTTGATCCCAAAAAAATCTGGATTATACTGATCCCAGCAGAAGGGTGGATTTCAGGAACAAAAATGTAATAACTTTAAAACTGGTCAAAAAAATTTAATATACACACACATATTTTTATTTTGCTTCTGATTAGTTTAACAGTGATAAATTAGAAGTAGACATTACACATTTAAAGATTGTTGGTAGCCTATGCAGTAAAGTAAAAAAAAAAGAGATTTTAGTGTCATTAAAAATATATCAAAATGTAAATATCAAACAAAAACATTGTATTTGTTTTATCACTGTTTGTAAACTACATTGGCACAATCATAAGAGATGAACCAGTCAAAAGTTATTTGCGAGCAAATGCAAAGTTTCTTGGGTGAACGCTAATATTGCTGCATTATAAAACCCAACATTTTAACAAAAATACATATGGCATTCAAATTTCTTAACGCTCATTTTCTCAATTAAATAACATAGTATATTTGACTGTCCCACTTTTAAAACAACATTTTGTGTCAGTGTGACGACAAAGATTGCTTCAAATAGAAGATTTGAACAATATTATTGCAACATTTGATGTACAAATACATCACAATTATAATTTGATAACAGTTTAGAACATTGTTTTATAACAGATTTATATCCTTATTAATTTTGGCTAAATCCTATGTGACTGACCTTTGAGTGGACTTCACAAGAAATACTTCCTGTTTGATATTTTTAAATCTACATTTGACATAAATTCATGTGATTTCATTTACTTGACACACCTGCTTGAAATCAACACCTATCATGTTCACTTTAATGTTGTTAAAGAAGAGATAAATGCACTAAAGCTTAGGTGTCCCACATTAGTCAGTGTCTCACATTACACTAATCCATCCTAGTCTGAGGGAAGCACTCTGAGGAGAGAAGATTGCTGTAACCCTTTCCCATTTTATGCTTGCAGTAAACACCTAAAAATGGCACTGGCAGTGCTTGTACTTATTGGGAGTTGAAACTGAGGTGCGACCAGTGATCCGCTACATGAGAATAAGACTGAAGTAAACAATCCACTTTATATTAGGTGACCTTAACTACTTTGTACTAATATTTAAATTAATCATTTGATACAATGCCCTTAATGTTTTTACGTTGTCCTATTTAAAAATGTAATTGCATGTAATTACATCTGTAATTAATTTCTGTAGTTATTTACACTGTTGACAATTTCCTTATACCTAACCCTACCCTTAAACTTACCCATACCACCACACATGTCCCTAACATTACCCGTATCCCACCTCAATATCAGCAACAGTGTTTTGCAATACAATATCAACACAATAAGTACAATGTAAGTACATAGTATAAAGTGGGACGAAAAAAGAACCTTAAAAACTGAGAAGATGTGAAAAAGTCCTTAGATTTGATAGGTCTTAGATCTGGCACTATGTATACTTAGAAATATATATTTCACATTTTTTCCAGACTTCACCTTCTCAGAAAAGTGTTATTTGCTGTTATGTTTCAAAATTAGCATAATGAAATAACTAATATTCTGCTCAATGATCAGACACAAATCTTAAACATCATTAAACTCTTTTAATGTACAGTTCAGCCACAGAGTTAGAGTTTACACTTTAGTGAGTTGGAAAAAAAAATGATACAGCAATGACATCATAGGGTCCTATAATGGATGTGAGATAAAAGAATAATCAAGCTGTCTGGAAGAAAGAGAGAAAAAAGAGAAGGAAAGGATTAAGTTAACTAAACTAAAGAAAATAAAGTATAAATAACACTACGAAAAATGCACAGGAATCTAAAGGATAACAGACGCAGAAGGTTAAATGCAGAAGCAGAGAAAGAACACAGGGCAGAGGAAGCGAGGAAAAAGAAAAAAAAAGAGAGGTCAAAAGAAAGCAGACAGGAGAAAAAGCTAAGGGACAAATTAATAGGAAATCAGCTATAAGAATAATAAATAAGCCTTATAGGCATAGTGAGAGAGTCAAAGTGAAAGAAGAGTTTCAGAAATATGTATGAGTGAAAGCACACCAAGCAGCCAAAGAAAGAAAGAAAGAAAGAAAGAAAGAAAGAAAGAAAGAAAGAAAGAAAGAAAGAAAGAAAGAAAGAAAGAAAGAAAGAAAGAAAGAAAGAAAGAAAGGCATGGAATAGTCCCCTAGAGAGAGAAAACATCTAAATGGTCTTGAAAATAAATTGATTCATTTTTGAATCAGTAATTTGGAATTTAAAAAATGATATTAAGCAGACATTAATGCACTTAGCCTTTAAGAAAGAAGAAAGTCATTGAAAGCAGAAAGTAAAGGGAAGTAAAGCACACAACAGGATCAAATAAGCATTAAAAAAGAAGTTGAAAGTGGAAAAAAGAGAAGAATAAAGACAGAATAAGAATACAAAAGTTATATTGCTGAAGCAAACAGCATTTGTACTACAGCAGAAAATGAACAGAAAAAAGAAGGTGAGAGGACAAGATGAACATAACATTACAGGAAATGACAGGAGAAAATCAGAGAGGAAAGCACCTCAGATTTAAAAAAGATAGATAGATAGATAGATAGATAGATAGATAGATAGATAGATAGATAGATAGATAGATAGATAGATAGATAGATAGATAGATAGATAGATAGATAGATAGATAGATAGATAGAGATAGATAGATAGATAGATAGATAGATAGATAGATAGATAGATAGATAGATAGATAGATAGATAGATAGATAGATAGATAGATAGGAGATAGATAGATAGATAGATAGATAGATAGATAGATAGATAGATAGATAGATAGATAGATAGATAGATAGATAGATAGATAGATAGATAGATAGATAGATAGATAGATAGAGATAGATAGATAGTTTGTTTTAGTTTAGAATAAAGAGATGTTTAGGTCAGAGGTAGATTACATTGTGAGAAAAATATCACCCACCCCAGTGCTATTGCTGTATCTCACAGTATTGCTTGTGACAGCAGAAAAATTACACACACTCGAACACTCCAAAGACACTCCAACAAACACGCGCACACAGCCCTATACATACTAGACAAGTTCAGAGATTTATATTTCTCTCTGGGGGAAGTTCCACCAGAGGTATTTGTCTTTGTCTATTGTATATCATCAGCATTCAACAGTGCAACAGATCCAGAGGTTGTAATAAAAATACAGTGTTGGGCCGCTTTTTGAGGCCTGTCATCTACCTGTGAGGCTCTATAAGCACATGATGACTTCCATATCATGGCACTATTGTGATAGTATCAGTATGTACTGTAGATAACAACGACACCATGATATGCTAGACCTGACTGTGCAGTGTGATAAGTATGTACTTTTCTTTTTTGGTGGGATATTTTCTTAAATTAGGAATTCAAAGTCCTTAAATATAAATAATTATATTTTCAGGCTGGATTCGTCTTTTTTCCCCTATAAATATTGGCAGTATTTACAATCTTAAGGTCAAATGGTTCCTCAGAAAACAGTGGTTCACATAGGAAGTGACAGTCTCATCATTTCCTGGCCAAAATAAGCAGAAGTGAGTCAAAGTGCTGTTTTCGTTCAGTACGGAGTAAAGCGGTTGTAGCCTCCACGGTACAAACTTGCCTGTAAACAAACAGAATAAATCAGACATTCTATCATATCAACTGCTGTACTCGCCATGAGCAATTTGTCACATTGTAACTTACCATTGTTCCAACTCCATAAGTGGTGGTGGGTCCCACTGAGTGATGGTAGGGGTCAGTTGTTGTGGCATAGACTCTTCCGTATCTTAAAATTAAAATAAATAAATAAAAATAAGGATGGATGGATGGATGGACGGATAGATAGATGCTCTTACCCATCACTGTATGTGGCTGTTGCAGCTGCTGAGGCCGACTGGGCCACTCGATATGTAGCTGGATATCCTCCCTAAAGACCGGAAGTTTGAAGTATTGCATTACATTGTTATTCATTCAGCAAACTATTTGAATTGCAAAACATGCTTACTAGAGGGACAGTCCTCATGGAGAACCCTGAAGTTTGGATTTGAAATTTCCAGGTAGGTTTATGGTTGTATGTGTAAGCTTAAATTATATAACATTATATAAAAATAATAATATAGGTTGATTTAAGAAGTCAATAAACTTGGATCAATCCTTTCAGTGGATATTTCACCTTGTAGTAGTCTATATTTAGGCTTTTGTGGGATCCTGGCAGTCACATTCTCTGCTTCTTGACCAGCTCATAGCTTTAACCACACTCAACACTACCATTGCGACTGTAACGCATCTTGTGACTTTAGTTTTGATCAATTAAATTTCTACGTGAAATTGAGCCTAATGTTTCAAGAACTTCAACTTGTGGTCGGTTGAGCACTTCGTTTAGGCTAGATTTGACTATACCAAGTCATGACAAACTCTTGGAGATGTGCCGGTAAATAAGTAAATGTTGACTGGTAACGTACGTAGACCTCAGCACCATACAATCCTTCCTGATACACCACTCTGCAGGAGACAGAAAGTAGGCACATTACATAATGCCATAAATGAAATAAAATTAATTAAATGTATATTGTATAATAACAAGTTCAAGTTTTTTTCAATCAATAATTCCAGTATAGTGTAAATCCTAACTAAATGTTTTGTAGTAACATGCCCACTGAGAGAGCGACTGACCCTGGATAGGCTTGTACTGCAGCTGGCGTGGCTGCGGCTGCAGCTGAGCGGATTGTATTGTAGACTGCCCTACCACGTCCACGGAGGCCAGAGCCTCTGTACGCCAAAGTCGGCGTGGGAACAGGATAAGGGAAGCTGGCGACTATTAAACCCAAAAAGTGAAAATTAGAGAGCAAAACAACAAATCACATATTCTAAAGGTGATTCAGGACAGGACATTTCTGGTAACTATTATGGAATAAAAGTTAGAATTAAAAATACCCATACCTGTGTAAAGTTCAGGGGCGTACATGGCCCCCATTACTTGATTGATTTTCCACCCAGCAGCTACAGGAATAGACATATAAATGAGAGTTCTACCAACCCTTTATTTTCAGTATTTTTTTTTGTTTAAAGTGTAACATTTTGGGCAGGAAGCTCACCGTTCACTAATGGCGTCTGGGGCTTTTTTGTAACCACCCTCGCTGTGGCGTTGTTCACCTGAGGATCAGAGTCATTTAGTTGTTTAGTTGTCTCTTCTCCTTAACACAGTAACTTATCCTCATACCTCAATCTTCCTTCCCTCGACGATCGTTCCGTTGAGCTTCTCTCTCGCTCTATCTGCCTCCACTGCGCTCTCGAATGTCACAAATCCAAACCCCTAAAGAAAGGATTGAAATCAAATTGAATCACAGATGAAACTCAAAATAAAGAAGTGACTAACTCAACACAACTGTTAAACCTACTGACCTTTGACCCTCTCTCATTAAAGATGATCTCCACGTCTAGAATCTTTCCAAATTGCTGAGAGATAAAAAAACAACAACAGATATTATTTAAACAGTTACGCATTGAATGGGGTTAGCTGAAGGGATAGTTCACCCAAAAATGAGCATTCAGTTATCATTTACTTATGTTGTTCCAAACCTGGAACCTCTTTTCTTTTGCTGTTCATTCTTCTGTTAGGTGCAATCTTAGTATACTAGTATTTTTTTTTTTTGCCCAAAGAAAGTCAGTTGGTTCGAATGTTGTTTTGAACCTCATTGACTTTAAATGTATATACAAAATGTTGAAACATTTCTCAAAGCATCTTCTTTTGAGCTCTGCAGATGAAAGTCATACTGATTTGGAATGACATGAGACTGAGACAATGATGACCGAATGTTCATTGTTGGGTGATCTCTTTAAATGTCAAAAAAAGGCCAACTAAGTAATGCATTTTATTTGGGACAAACACAAATGCTCTTACCCCAAACATCTGCCTCAGGTCTGGGTCTCGAAACCTAAAAGGGATATTGGAAACGTGAAGCCTTTTGGGTTGGGCCTTCCCAGCTCCTTCCTCCTCACTTCCACTTCCTGTTCCACTTCCAGATGCCACAGTAAGAGACTGTGTGTCAGACGTTACAGGTGCCAAAGAATCATCCTATGAGGGTGACAGGAATGAAAGATAGGGAAGGGAGAAAATGTTGGCGCAGAAAGAGTGAGGAGGAAGTTAAAGAGAAAAATAGAAAATGACAGAAGAAACATTAGTATGCATTTCATGACAACAAACCTTTAGTTCTTATATGGTAAGATCTCTTATCAAACTTACTGCAGTCTAACATTTTATTGGGAGAAAACTGGTTTTATAAAGTGACCACAACAAAACGTAAAGGAGCATTCCTCATCCAGTGATTCCTCTCAAGCAAAAGTGAGGAAATGTGAACAAGTTCCCATTTTAGTGAGCTGTCTAAGTACATGCCTGTTAGACGTAAAAACCACAATTTGCATTGAAAATAGAGCAGTCATATTTTAACTTCAGTGAAGTCAATACCAGCTTAAAGTCATTAACAACGTGTAACTTTCTGAGCGCTGCAACTGAAATATTGTCATATGTAATGCATTATTACACAGCATTTCCTATTGCGCTGAATGTACATGACTGTGAATAAAATGCCCCCATGCAGATCAATACATAGGAGTGTTTTGTGCTTCAAACCCAACACATCAACTATCTCACAATGCATCACGATGCCAGTTCGTATGTCTGCACAGCCTACCTCACCAAACGGCACAAAACTGTTACCATAAAAAAATGGATTAAGAAGTAAAAAAAAGGTGTATTAAAAATGTTCAAAAACAGGAAGAGCCAATAGCTAGAAGAAAAAGAGTAGTCGAGCATAGCGTGACAGAGTAAAGAGGAAGGGAAAATGGTGAAAAAGGTCAAAAAAAGGTATAAAAAACGAATCATGTGAAGTGAATCTTAAAGCAGTGGGGAAAAATGTTATGCAAATGATAAGAATGGTCATTAGAACGAGAAAGAAGGACAGACAGATGGCCAATTCCATATCTATTTTATAATGATGGAAAAAGTTGAAGCAGAAAGGCAAAGTTACCTCTGCTTTAACTCATCCATTACAGATCTGCAATACTAAAGGGTAAAGGGCAACAAAACAGCTCTAATCTGGGCAGAAAAAAGGGGGTGCATTCGGTTCATCATGTTCCCTTCCTTTGATTCCACATAAAAGTTTTCATTTTTATTATTATTTTATTATTTTCAGTTTTTCATCCCAGAGGTCCCTCGTCCAGAGGACTGATTTAGACTTCTCAAAAATCAATATTTAATTTTTATTTAACACTTAAACATGTTTAATTTTCTTTTTTAAAAACAAAGTGCAATAGACTTTGTATATTTTATTGTATTATTTATAATATCTGCCATTAATCGTTTGTGGCCCATAACACAAAAATATTTTATGTTTATCTGTCTCAGCCAAAAATGTCTAAATCAGTGTATCACTATAGATTCAACTATGAGAAAGAAGAATTGAATTCATCGCCAGGAGTTGCATAAATCCTAAATAATTAAATTTCTATCAATAAATTACACTGCAATGACTATCCCTCCTTAGTGTTCCCTCATTGTACAATATAGAGAATCAGCAGCAAAATAAAAAGACACAAAAATAGAAATGATGGGTGTTGATGATCCTAAATAGGGCAAGAAGGTAAGGAAGGGTCTAGAACCGAGTGAACCCCAAAACGGAGAGTAAAAGGCAGAAGCACTAAACAGGGGAATTCAAGCAGCTTACGCATTTCAGCATATGACTTTACAGTTTGATTGCAAAACTGCAACAATGTGCCATTTTTGGAACCAAGACAGGGCAGTGTATTAATAAGGAAGAAAGAGGTAGGGGAGATTTACGCAGACACACACGCACACACACACACACACATCCACACACGCAAACAGATCATGGTTATGGTTAACTCTGAGCTGGCCGGGCTGATTGCTAGCTGTAATGACTACGACAGCAGACAGTCACACAGAAAATACTGTTGAATCATCATCATCATTACATTCATCCAGAGACACAGGCCAGGGAGGGATTTTGGGAGAAGTGACAGATTGAGGGAAGGTGTGATGGGAAGGTATGTGATGATATCACGTCACGATGCAGAGTGCTTTTCTGACTGGACCTGGGAAACATAGATGAGGGGGGAGGGGTCATCCCGTCTGACTCCCCCCCTTGACCCCTCCCTCCACGGCGGCGTCTCATAGTCCCAATATCTGGCGCTCTCTAGTGATATAAGCAATGTGGACAGAAGATGGTGTGACAGAGAAAGAGAGAACTCATTGCATGAAATTTTTCAGTGAAAAAAAAATACTTTCATAGTGAATTTATTACTCTCAGTCCTTCCCACAATTCCTTTGTTAAACTTAAAATGGCCGTCTGCAATTACTGTACCCGATAAGCCATTAATAACGGCTTAAAAAACATTCTAAAAAAACACAACAATAACAATCATACGCATCCATGGTGACACATTAAAGATATGGCATGGGTCCAATAGACAATATTTCAGCAATTACAGATTGACCTTTTAATACAATATTTACATCTGGGTTCATGACTGGCATCTCAGTACTGGTGCCTTCAAAACATTAGTAAATATATTTCATTGCGTTGATAACACTGAAAAACTGTAAGTGTGACAGAAATGATCATTTATTTGAGTTATTCAACTAAATTAAGTCTCTCAGGTTGATTCACTGCACATGACAATACTTATTTTAGGGGTTTTCAGACTTTTTGATGCCATGGACCCCAAAATATGATTAAATACAATACTAAAATTTAACAATAGCTTTATATTTTCATATATTTAAAATATTACCCATCATATTATATCTTGCAACATGCACTCTAAAAAATGCTAGGTTAAAAATAACCCAAGTTGGGTTGAAAATGGACTAACCCAGCGATTGGGTTGTTTTAACCCAGCGATTGGGTTGTTTTAACCCAGCAATTGGGTTGTTTTAAGCAAACATTTAACCCAACCGCTGGGTTAAAACCACCCAAATGCTGGGTTAAAACAACCCAATCGCTGGGTTAGTCCATTTTCAACCCAACTTAGGTTATTTTTAACCCAGCATTTTTTGAGTGTGTACACAATTATATTGCCCAAAGCACATTATTAAAATATTATCTGGAGAATATTTGCCAGTTATTATTATTTATTACTGTTAAAACTAGACTAAAATCAACTAAACTAATACACTAAATTACAATTTAATAATGGCAATTAATCTAGGGATTTTCAACCAGGCTATAGAAATCAAATTATAAATATAATCTCTATCTTAACTTGTTAACTTAAAACCTAACCTAAAATACATTTTGGTCCCTGGACCCCCATTTTGAAAACCCCTACAGTATATAAAATGGAAAACACATGACTCTGAATAAAAATGTATGTAATGCAGTTTAAGAGTAATAGCACCCTGAAACGTCAAACACATCTCTGAATTTCTGCTTATTAAAGCAAATTTGTATATAAACATTTAAGTTTAAAACGTCAAAATTCTAAAGCTCTTTGAAAAGAGAACTAGAGAGCAGAAAAGAAAGAGGGAAGTTTGAATTAGTGTTTCTTCCATAGTAAGTTTAAATATTCCTCTATACGGTGCCCTGAGCCAGCTGAATTGCCATACATGGACAAGGCAAAGGAAGGATGTGTAAAGGACATAGAGATATTTTTAGCTCAGACAGGAGATCCCAGAGGACCGAAGCATGAGATTATATATCAGCAGCCCATACATATTCCTGGCATACCTTTTCTGACGCAAATACATCTGATTTTACTAATTCACAGCAGTGATGGCCACTGTAAAATCATATTTTTATACTCAAATGGGCATTGCTCGACTAGGTAAATTAGATTATTTCAATAAATGTTTGTGCTTGATTTAGTTACCTATTTTGTGTAATATTGACATTTTTTGCATATACTAACAAATGCATTTTCACTTTTAAACTCAAGTAATCTAGATACTCCCCTGTGTTAACTGATATTTAAGACCATATTCTTCTCTAAAACACTCTTTATCCAGTCATTTATTGATCAGGTAATCAATCTTACCGTGTTATTGGCAGGTATAGACTCTGTCCCGTCGAGCTGAGAGCCCTGATAGACTCTCAATTGATGATGATCTGCATATTCAGAGTTTGGATGAGCAGCAGTGAAATCGAGGGGTGGCAGTCGGGCAGCAGGTGTGGGTGGGACTTGTCCAGGTGGAGGGTATGAAGGGGGTTGGGCATAGACCTGAGGAAGTGAAGGGTCACCATTGCCTGGCCCCGCCTCTTGGGCGGTGGCACCCTGTAATGAGATAGAGATGCTGTTTAATAACAGAAATATTAGTTCTGTAAACTGTTCAAGAATAAGGCATAATTAGAGAAAAGATCTGTTTGTGAATAAATGCTGGATTTTGAAGTAGGCCTACATATTTGATACTCTTTTGGAAGATAGTGAAAAGGTATGTATCTAAAAAATAAAAAAAGAACGCATTTGCAACATTGGGTAAAATACTTTTTTACTAAAATATTTTTGCCAAATAAAACTGACCTGAATTTACCTAAAGAAGCCAACATACTGTTACTGTTTGAAGAAATGCAGTACATCACATCAAATATTAAACAGCTAAACCGGACATCGCAAAGTCTAGACAAAAAGTCTGGACAAAGACACAATGTATAAAAAGAGGAGTATAAATGTAGTATAAATGATGCATCTCACCCCTTCAGTGCATTCCACAGGCGGCCCAATACTCACCAACAACTGACGCATGCTTTAATGCAACGCTTTCCCCCGCCCACCTTGCCAAAAGTCCCTTGCACCCACCAATCACAGAGCACCAAATCTGTCTCAAGGGGGGTCTTTACACCAGCTGTGTTCATTTGTTCATGTCAATCATCCCATTTCCCCCTCCTACACTGTAGATCCTCAACAGACACACGTCTGTTTGGATAACAGTTGATTCTTACATACAAACACCTCAATGTTTCAGCTCTGTAAAACTCAGTGATCCTAATCATGTATTGAAATACAATGATCTTGATTTATTTAAACCAGACCAACCAGATTCCTAACTATTGAAGTGTGTAGGAAACAGATCAGGTAAAACAGGTAAGATCACTCAAACACATTAAAGTAACTGTTCACTTCACTCATAGAACAAAAAATGCATGAAAAGTGAAAACTTAAGATATTCAAATTCTCTCAAATATAAACTATAACACATGTAATGCAGGCAATTCTGATTATATTGATAGTGTTGTGACATACCAAAAGCTTTCTGAAATCGAAGGCACAATACAATTATAGGCAGAATAATAGATATAAAGCTTATATGAAAGCTCTTCACACACTTTCTATGTGTTTACTCTTTATCACCAGGCAGATAAGGCAGAGTAAATTTAGACTTCACAGATAAACGGTGACACTAAAAGACACGGCTCTGATTAAATATCACAACCACACTTAGATTCCTTCAGCAGAAACAAAAGTATCATGTTACATCAGTGTCTGTTTCTAATCACAGCTATTATTCAGCATTGTTGTTATATTATACACCATAATTAGTTACAATATATTATATTATACACCATAATTGGTTACAATAACCACTGTTTACAAGAACATGGCATATCTTACTTTCATTCTTTAAAAAAACAACAAAACAAAAAAACAAGAGCAACTTGACACCCCGGTGAAAGATTTACGAGACGCAAACAGGTGTTGTCAGACCTGCAAACTGAAATACTACTGCATGCTGACTCAAAATGTCACTCAGTGTGCCGTTGCTGCTGGTCGCAAACTAAAGATTTTTCACACTTTTCAAACCCGTGAGACCTTTGTTCATCTTCGGAACACGAATTAAGATATTTTTGATGAAATCCAAGAGCTCTCTGACCCCTAGACATCAATTTAATGACCACTTTCAAGGTCCAGAAAGGTAGTAAAGACATTGTTAAAATAGTCCATGTGACTCCAGTGGTTCAACCTTAATTTTATGAAGCGAGAATACTTTTTGTGCGCAACACCCCCCCCCACACACACACACACACACACACAATCAACAATCTCTTCTCATCTCCTACAATCTAAAAAATGCTGGGTTAAAAACAACCCAAGTTGGGTTGAAAATGGACAAACCCAGCAATTGAGTTGTTTTATCCCAGCGGTTGGGTTAAATGTTTGCTTAAAACAACCCGATTGCTGGGTTTGTCCATTTTCAACCCAACTTGGGTTGTTTTTAACCCAGCATTTTTTAGAGTGTATGCTGTTGACGTAGTAAATACAGTGCGGTGCTTACAGAATGCGGGATTACCATTGGCCGACGCTGTTCACGTGAGCACTACGACGCATGTGTGTGATGCTGACGCAGGAGCTAGCCAATGGTGAGTCGTAGAACTCTGAAGTGCTGCACTGTATTTAGAAAAATTAATACAAAAATAGTATTCTCATCGTTTCATAAAATTAAGGTTGAACCACTTTAGTCACATCATGGACTATTTTAATGATGTCTTTACTACCTTTCTGGACCTCAAAAGTGGTCATTAAATTGCTGTCTAGGGGTCAGAGAGCTCTTGGATTTCATCAAAAATATCTTAATTTGTGTTCCGAAGATGAACGAAGGTCTTACGGGTTTGGAACTACATGAGGGCGAGTAATTCATGATTTTCATTTTTGGGTGAACTAACCCTTTAAGAGTGCATGACAGACCGTGACTGACCTTTAGACTTTAAACTTTGAAAGCTTTATTCAACAAGTACACACAACAAAATAACTTAAATAAACAATACCAAGCCATGTTCTGGTACAGGGGATATGAAGAACAATCATAAACATGATATTGTTTGAACACAGTCCATTAGTTATTTTGCGAGATCTGAACATAAACTATTCAGTTTGCCATCCTAATTCTTTATTACTGTGAGAGTATTTAAATAATGCCTCTATCTAGCCGATAAAAGGTATTTTCAGGCACATTGACAGATACGAGATTTCTTCACCCTCACACACACATTGGCCTATTCAGCTGTCAGGTTTGGGGTTAAAGATCAGAGGCAGGATGCCAGGTGCCTTATCTGACAGCTGCAGGATCATTCAAACACACACACACACACACAGCCCTGATGACCAGAACTGCTTATGTAGTCTATACTCATGTACAAGGCTCTTTGGAATACTTGATTCTGGTTGGCCAGTTGTGGGATTATGGAGTCAGAGCTTTCTATTGACTGCTAAACAATATTTTATCCAAAACAGTGTTATTTCTATACTGTTAGTATTTATTTTGAATTGGCTTTTATTTGCATATTTTTATTTTAGTTTTAGTCATTTTTATGTGCTATAAAAAAACTCAAACTAATATATATTTTAAGTTAAGATTACATTTTTTCATCAAATATTTGTATTTTATTTCAGCTTTATTTCAATTAACATGTTTTTAAACAGTTTTAGTTAACAATAACAACACT
Organism: Gobio gobio; assembly: GCF_949357685.1. NCBI lineage: Eukaryota > Metazoa > Chordata > Actinopteri > Cypriniformes > Gobionidae > Gobio > Gobio gobio. Next base: position 32,925,355 of record NC_137108.1, read on the forward strand.
GATCCAAAGCAATATAAAAATGAAAATTTTCAAAGTAACAGTTTACATTGTTTCACTCTCTCAAATTCAAACAAGTATTTTACCTACATTTATTTGTTTATTAGCCATGTAATGTTGGTTGCGCAAGTCATTATTAAAAAATAAAACATTTTAAGGTGATACATTACTCCTCAGATTTACATCACAGTCTTTTGGGGGGAGGGGGGGGTATTTTATGATTTATGAACATACATTATTCCTAACATATTAATTGTTCCATTAATAAATGCACATGCATACGCACACACAAAAATATGGCAAATATGCCATATTTTTGCTTTTCTTATTTTGCACCAACACACACAACTATCAAAAAAATTATTTCATTTCTGATGGGCCCCATTGACCTTCCATTGTATTTTTTTTCCATACAATGGAAGTCGATGGCTACCGTCAACTGTTTGGTTACCGACATTCAAAATATCTTCTTTTGTGTTCAGCAGATGAAAGAAACTCATACAGGTTTGGAACAAATTGATGGTGAGTAAATGATGACAGAAATTTCTATTCGGGTGCACTATTCCTTTAAGGGAGCAGGAGCAACTAAGAAAATGCCTCTTTTAAGTCCTATGCTTTAGATGTCAAAATCTGTCACTGTGTATCACTTTAGATAAAGTCAAGAGATCTTCTGACTCTACATCTATTTCTATATCTCTAATCTGTGTGTTTGAGGCAATCGGCAGTGAGAAGAACAGACTAAAAATACAGCGAGTGTGACCGAGAGAAAGAGCAGGCACACCGTTTATCAGCTGTCCTGGAATCTCTCTCTCTCTCTCTCTCTCTCTCTCTCTCTCTCTCTCTCTCTCTCTCTCTCTCTCTCTCTCTCTCTCTCTCACACACACACACACACACACACACACACACACACACACACACACACACACACACACACGCACACAAACACACTGAACCTGTTTTCAGTAGGCCACCTCGCAGGGACAAATATAACTAACAGAGGGACGCAGCGTCCTTCGCTGACAGAGAGAAACACATTTCATGTCTTCAGAACCTTTGGTGGACGACCGTTTTTAGTACATACACAAGCCTCTTGCTGCCCAGTGATTGTTTGATTTGTTCAACATTTTACCAGACATGTGACAGGGACTGCACAAGCAAAGTTCTTAAAATGCTTAAAATAAACAAATTGATTACAATTGTAAATAAATAAACAAGTAAATAGAAAAATACACTATTGCAGAGAAAGTGTGAAAGAGGAAGAGGCAGAGAGAGAAAGGGACACGTTTACCTGTACAATGCTGGGGTAGCAGGAGGCTGTCTGGGGATAAACAGGGAGTCCGTAGGGCTGAAGGATCACAGTAGGGGAGGACAGCATGGTGCATAGCCAGAGAAAAGGGCAGAAAAAAGGAACAGCTACAAGGGATGGGAGACCAGGAGGAGAGAGAGGGGAAGGTAAAGGAGAGCTTTCTGAATAAAAAAAGTACCAGACTGAGAAATTATAGGATCCAAACAGAGGAGGAAAAAAGATCCAGGGGTATGAAAAAGAAACGGAGAAGAAGAGTGTGTTTCTCTGCACTAATGGCTGGCGTCACAGCTTCTAAGCGATAAATGAAACGAGAATTTTAAAAGAAAGTCAAAAATAAGACCCTCTCCAAAAGTTAAGAGTGCGGAGTTAGTCTGTCTCTCAAATGGCAGAGGAGATCAGTACTGAAAGATCTCTGGGGGACACCGCATGTGTGTGTGTGTGTGTGTGTGTGTGTGTGTGTGTGTGTGTGTGTGTGTGTGTGTGTGTGTGTGTGTGTGTGTGTGTGTGTGTGTGTGTGTGTGTCTGTGTGTGTCAGTCGGTATATTTGATAGACAGAAACACATGCTCAGAGTTGTGTTACACTCCTTTATAAATAGTCCCCATTCCTCCTTTAGTTGAGCTGGTATCACCAATGGGAATTAAACAGCAAGTCATGCAGTAATTCATAATTTAGTCCAAACTTTAATAACACGGATGTTTCTCATCACGTCTTGCTGAAAAAGACACAAGCAAGTGCATAAAAGACCAAAATGTAAAGCCATGACATCACTTTGTTTTGACAATCTGACGTATTCGGTTGTTGTGCTGTCATACTTGAAAAAAAAACAATGTGCCTGAAAAAAATTGAAAATATAGTGTGTAATAAAAGTGCATTTTGACTTGCACTCCTGCTCCACCTCTAACCATAACTGCATATTGAAAGCATGGAACATAAATGAAAATTAAAGTATTTTACATTATTATCAGAACAAAAAAAATCGTATTTTTCTTTCAGCACCACTGTTAAACTAATATCATATTTAATTAATTACTATTAACGTCTATGGCTCTAATGCTGGAGCCAATCTGTTTTATCATAAAGTTTAAGAATAGGCCTTATAATCAATCATTTCACAAGAATACTGAACAAAGTGTCATATTCAAATTACTGGACTATTATTATGCAAACCCAGGCACTCAATATATGTTTATAATTAAAGGTTTTTCATTTGGAATCAAGTTTTGGATAACTAAAAGTAATTCAGGCAACACTTGAGAGATGCATTGTGTGAATGTAAAAAAAAATGTTTGTTGTAAAAAAAAAAGAAAAGAAAAAAAAAGTTAGGCCTACTAAATCAGTTGAAGTCGTTTAAATTTGTACAGTGTTGTAATAATAAATAAATAAATGTTTTGCCTTTATGCTAATCTTATAGATTACATTTATTGTTATTATTTTGGTATCTAACAAAAATATTCTCTTCACATAGGCCACAGCAAACAGTGAAAAAAGAGTGACTGGCCTTCGTAGGCCTACATAGTGCCTGCCTATTTCGTTACCTACCAACGTCACAGCAGTTCGGCAACACGTAAATAAAGTTCCCCTAGAATCCCCACTTGTAAATATCACGTTGAGTCATGCATGTGCTTGGAAAACTATTTCCACTTAAAGACCGAATCTTCATGGGTCATTGTCTTCTGTTCGCCCAGTTCTGAACAGAAACGCGTTTTAATTCATTTCTTTGTAAATAATCGACATCAAATAATTTCTCTGTTGTTTTATAGGAGTGCGTATTTTATATAAATGCTCCTTTTGGCCAATAGGGGGAAGCACATAATTCATAAACAGTGATTTTAACGGAAGACGCAGAGCTTTGTGGGTTCTGTAGTTTGAAATACGCATATAAATTTCCGGGGAGGCTGAGAGCACGTTCTCTTTACTGTGCGAGCCTGACACAGACAGGTAATGGCGGCCTGGGCCTCCCTATTTCTGTCATAATTTCTCATTTTTGCTCACATTGAATGTTTTTAGTTCAACATTATTAAACTTGTGTATAATAAAGGACTGTTTTACACGTCCAGTTTTTTAGTGGGTTACCTCATGCGGAGAAACTAGCTTTATCTCGCGGTGCAGGGCAACGTGTTTCCACAAGGCGTTCCGGCCTAGTCATGAAGTGTTATGTTCATATGTTAACATGAATTTCCGCTTAGGACTGTTGAATACATTAAGGTTCTTCAAGTAGAATTTGGATGGTCTAGAATAAAATGTATTGAAACGAAGGCTTCTGCTATAACCAAGATAAGAGGAAACACTGCTGGTTACGTGCTGTATATTAAATGTATTACTTTTATGTAATAAAAAAAATACATATATTTTCAGGCGTCGATAAGTCGCCATGCCGGTTGCCAGGAGTTGGGTTTGTAGTAAGACATACGTCACCCCCAGACGTCCCTTCGAGAAGTCACGTCTCGACCAGGAGTTGAAACTCATTGGTGAGGACAAAATGAAGGAAAATTATTTTATTACTTGTGTCCATAATGTGGGGGGAATATAATTTTTAACAATCTTTATTTTTTCCACAGGCGAGTATGGACTCAGAAACAAGAGGGAAGTCTGGCGTGTAAAGTTCACTCTGGCCAAAATCCGCAAAGCTGCCAGAGAGCTTCTCACTCTGGATGAGAAGGATGCTAGACGTCTCTTTGAAGGTAGATGTTTGTTAATTGTGACTTTAGGTTGTATTAAAAACTAAGAGGCCGATGATTAAAATATTTAAAGTCAGATTGTCAGTGTTGCCAAGAATTCCTCGTGAATGAGGCCATATATTTGCTTTATATCTTTGTTTGGTATTGTATACATTACATTCTGCTCACCGTTTTCTTTTTATTTTAGGTAATGCTTTGCTTAGACGTCTGGTGCGCATTGGAGTGCTGGATGAGGGCAAGATGAAGCTCGATTACATTCTGGGCTTGAAAGTAGAGGATTTCTTGGAGAGGAGGCTGCAGACCCAGGTCTTCAAGCTTGGCCTAGCCAAGAGCATCCACCATGCTCGTGTGCTCATCCGTCAGAGGCACATCCGGTAAGATGCATAAGTATGCAGGATGTGTAGAACCCTCATAGTTCAGGACTTCGTTAACTATTTCCCTGAAAACTTGTGCATTGAGGTTTTCTTCCTCTTTCATTAGTTGACCATGTTTAAACTCCTCCTGGTGAGTGGGAATGAGATATTCTGCAAGGTCAATTCGGTGATTAAACCGTATACCTTTGCTTATAATAAAAGCCCAAAACCCCAGAGCTTTCCGTGACGTCTGGGGTGCTTTATTGCACGAAACAGAGTCTACCAGGTAACGTATGTGGGCACTTTGAGGTCTTCTACTGTAATATAGCTACATTTTCTCTTGGCCAGTGATTTAAACCCTAAAACCGTCAGATTGTCAGTGGTGTCAAGAATTCCTCGTCAATGAGGCCTCGAGCTCAGTAGCAACAGTTCCTGAAGTGAACCTTCAGTGCATGTGGCTACATTTTTATTTTTCTGCCGTTCTGCAGGGTGCGCAAGCAGGTTGTGAACATCCCCTCCTTTGTGGTGAGGCTGGACAGCCAGAAGCACATCGACTTCTCTCTCCGCTCACCATACGGTGGTGGACGCCCTGGCCGTGTGAAGAGAAAGAATGCCAAGAAGGCCCAGGGTGGTGCTGGAGGCGGTGATGATGAAGAGGAGGATTAAACTCCTTCCCTTCAGTGGGGTGGAGAGACTCAGCAGTGCTTGCTTTGTTTGCTCAATTCCTTCAAGTTTTCAATAAAAATGGTTTATTCCCAATTGTCTCCGCTTGTCCTTTTAAAGAGTTACATTTGTATTAACTGATACATGTTACCATTTAGAATTGTAACTGATTTATGAATTTATACAAATTTTCCTGAATGCAGTTTACCCAAAGGGTTTCTAAATTGACCCAAACTAACCTAAAGGTTCTGTTGCAAGACTTCAGTCTTCTATAGTGAATGAGTTGGGGTTCCTGTGTAATTCCAACTCCTGAATCCACCTTATTTTTCAATGCTAAAGTAAGCTATTTCCTGAGAATGTAAGATTTCTGATTCATTAGCAGTTACAAGTAAATGACTGGAGTGACAGTGCAGTAAAGCTATTTGTGCTACAAACTGAGTTGCCGTATAGCCCAGAATTGAAAAGCCTCTTACAAACACTAGTGAAATGAAAAACATTGATCAACCCAAGTGAAAATCATTCATATGCATAACTGCAAACAATAGATTCTATTTCAGATAAATTGTTCTTTTAAACTTTAAATCCAAAGAATTGTGAATTACATAAACCAGTGTTTGCATAAAATAAAATCAGTTTGCAACACTTGCACCACTAATAACAAAGTGACTGACATCTTGTACATAAGGTGTATAGATTTGTATATTTGGCATAGAAATACCAGAATTTTCCCCAACTATGAGCCTGATGGGTTGAATACATAATGTTCTAGTCAGATTTATTGTGTCTCTTGTTACAAATCAAACAAACATATTTCAAATATACACACTTGAATGGCTGAATTGCAGAAAAATAGTTTGTTCAATTCCAGAAATTAAACCCACCTTCACTGGGGTACATCGGTTATAAGCAGCCACTGAATCTAAAATATGTCACTTCAAATAAGACATTTAAATATAATATACAGTATCTGAAATCTTATATTTTCATATCTTTATGATTGCACTTGAAGCTAGTCACAACTTACCTTAATACATAAAGTTTTTAGTTAAATGATCTATTTACTTAATTGTGCTTTGTACTCTTAAACAGATAGTAAGCACCTATCTTGAAGTCTGCAGAAGTCTTGTGCTTAGGCCCAAAATAGTGACGCATCCTTCATCTATAGGTCGTCCTGGGGACTGGTTTGACCTCTCATCTCAGTGTATCCCACGCTGCTTGTCTGCTCGCTGTGAGTGAGGTAAAATATAAAACTATACACAACTTGTGTGAGAATTTGCATTGCACTTAACATCACAGAAAAATTGTAGAATATTTAATATATTTGTTTTTACCTTTCACCATCCTTTTCCAGTGTTTTAGCAGTGAGGGGAAAAAAAATATGGTCATGCTTTAGCAAAATCTCAATAGAATATATTACGTCAAATGTAGGAGAACATTAGTGTGTTTCTAGCATTTGCTGACCTTTGGTCGTAGCCCTGCTACACCACCTGCCTTCTTTGGTACACCCAAGGTATCGAACGAGTGGCTACGCACTCTAATAGCTCTCTTGAGATGGAGAGGGAGTCATAATGTGATTCATTTGATCCTCATTTTAATGTCAAACAGTAACAAGCCCAATCCAGTAACAATATCAAGGCCTAATGTCTATTGCTCTGAGGTTATCTACCTTAAAGTTCTCAATGAATCCTCCACCACCCTCAGGAACACTCCTTCCCCCTTCAACGAGGGGGATGCTGGGCAGTGACGGCTCTCCCAACATGCATTGGGAGCGGGAAGACAGTTCAGATCGCAGTGCATCCAAGAGAGATGAACGTGTACGTGACTGAGATCACAAAAGGAGAGAAATAGAAGCACAAGTGTTATACAAGGAGGCTGTGATATAAGTGAATGGTTAGTTCAGGTGTTTTATGTCTGGTTACCTCCAGTCGACTGAATTTCTCGGCCTTGTAACAAGAGATTTCAGCGTTTATAAGTTTGGTCAAAAGGAACTCTCTTAAAACTGAACCCTGGAAGTGGAAATTCAGAACATTATCAGGAACTAATTAAAAAGTTTTTATTTTAAATAAAATGGGATTTGCATGTTTTTGTTGAATTTTAATTTTATAAGCATTCACGTATGGCAAAGGAAATGTAGTAGGTCTATCATGTTTCTTATTTGAGATCAAGTGGTAAATAATTGTACTGAGACAGTTGAAAGCTGCCTTGCTGAACCCTCTGAATTATTATAACTTATATGATCTCACCTCGGTAAAAATGGGCGGAGTAGGAAGAGGTGGGCCAAATGGGGGCACATCCTCCCTAGCAGTGACAGATACCTGTCAATCAAACAAGAGGTTTTGAAGCTATGTGGTGCACAGTGAGCGCTGATAAAGCTTTTCTTTTTACTCAGATGTTTCTAAAAATAAGGAGCTAGATGATACATCAAATTAAAATTGTATGTGGTGTGTAAATACCACACTGACAAAGCAAGATACCGTCAATTTTAGCTGTAAATGAGAGCTATTATCATCACTTCAAAAAATCTCCTCCAAGAAAAAAACTTCATCCCGTATTATAGTAGAATTTTAAATGGAAAATTATTTTTTAATTTTTATTGAAATATAAAATCTGCAAATAATAATAATAAAAAAAAAAAAAAACAGTGTTGAGATGAAGCAAAATGTAGCAATTTTTTTGTTTTACCTGAAATGATCCTCCATCTCCTCCTCCCTCATTTTCCCTCTTTATTCTCCGTACTGCAATGAAACAATGCAAGAAATGGGATCTGATCACATCCGAAATAAAGGGAGTGTGACCCTCCTGGTAAACCAGAGCAACAATATCATTCCCAATGTGTCTCTTTCTCTGCAACTGAGGGGGAAAACAGAAGAGTAGAGTTGTAATTCCGTGGAAAAGAATATTGTTTTTAAGTTTGTTTGTTTTGATTGTTTCATTCCAGGATTTCAGTGGCTCTTTTTGCAGGTTATCCATACACTAGTAGGCAGCATTGTAGCGAGTCTAGCCAGTCTAGCCGACAATTGATTTTTTTTAGTGAATCATTCATTCATTTATTCATTCATTCACTGAATTGATTCGTTCCTGAACGAAACAATGCAAGTGACTCGACAGATTCGTTCAACCACACTGATTCATTCGGGAACGAATCACCACTAGTAGGCTACTGTGTGTTAATGGGAGACGCAGATTGGACCTTTTTTATGGAAATATTTTCATTGGCGAAGCAAAAATACATTAAGCAACTATCAATGTTGTGTCAAAAATGTAAGTTACTCAATATTAACTTCTTGTTTATTGTTGAAATGTTGCTTAAAAGCAAAACAGAGTCGTGCTGTTGGTCTGAATATTAGCATATTATAACATGCATTATGATACAGAGGTTTGATTAAAGAGGTGAATTGTTTATTTTCATTAATTTAACAACACGTTCGTTAAATTTAACCTGTTGTGTATCTCCTTCTGTGAACGGCAGTTTAGTGACAACATGGAACATAATCTCTCGTCCATGGAAGGAGGTGAAAACGGCTTCATTTCCTGTCTGTCCATGAGAGACATCCAGACCTCCCCTGAACCTAAGAGATGGAAAATGTTTATGTTCTTTTGACAGGTGATGATAATACATTTTAAAGTAGTGTTTTGTTATTGATTATATCAATCAATACCATTAGGAGTGAGTCCTACTCTCTTACCCAGTAAATCCTTGCAGGTTGACTGTGTGCCCGAGTATTGATAAAAACTCCAAAAACTCCTCACTTTCCTCATTGTTACTGAGAATATCTTCCTCTGTTAACTACATCACATACATCGAAAACAAAATAATGTAACAGTAACAAGAAATTACAAATATATCCATTTAGGGTATTTATTCGTCAAACAAGACCTACAAAGCTGGCATTAGAAAACAGGTAAAAGCAGTAAAGTTTTTTTTGTTGTTGTTGTATTTGCATACCTGTCCTTCTCTCTGGTATAAGACACCAAATTTAAAGTTTTGAGACACTCTGTGTTCATCAAACGCCATTATGACCTCTGGGGCCTTTTGATGCAGAAAGAAAAAAGAAGATATTTGACATTGCATTGATTGCGTCAGAAACGTTGTTACTTTATGGAATTTGTCAATTTATAAAACAAGAATTGCAAGTTAGCACTTCCGCCAGATCATAGTACAGACAGATTTGACAAGTGAAAATGTACCTTTAAGTAGCTCACAGCCTCAAAACATGACACACTGACACTGGAGCACAGCATCTTGAATAAAAACAAATCAAATCTAACCTTCTATTCACTTTCATTCAATTGTGAATCAAGTTTATCCGGTTGTGAGATACCTTTGCCAGCTCCACCGCCGTGGGAAATTGTTGAAAGAGAGAAACAGAGAATGTGCCATGAATTGAGCACTCCTTCATTCTGATAAAAGAAAGAAAGAAAAAAGTTATTATTGCACATCATCATAAGGAATTACATGCAAGGTGGTCACAAAATACACACCTCAGAATGACTCTCAGGCGATTTTCCTCTTCCTCAAGACAAACAGATAAAACTAGGGGCCCTAGAGAAGGGTCACAGGCAGTGAACGAATGATGATACTGCAGCAAAGATGAAAGAAAGGCATGAAAATAATAAACAACAGAACTATCTAGTTTGTGAGGGTCTCTTCAAAAGAGTTGGAAGTTTTCCAAAAGAAAAAGAAAAAAGATCACTGACTCTGTGGCGGAAGAATTCCTGATAGACTCTAGCTTCACTGTCTCTCTCCATGATGTCATAGCTCTCCAGACCAAATCCCCCCTGTGAGAGAGTAGGGCTGGTCTCCACATGTCTATCCAGGGGAGGGTCGATCCAATAACCTCCAGATTTAGGGGGCAGGATGAGAGGTAAGCCATCTCCAATCTTTAACAGCCGTGTCTGAGTGATCAATAGTGATTGTGTAAGTGAAAACTTGAAACTATATACACTATGGTTCAAAGGAAATATTTTAAAATGTATTTTATTCCTGTGGTGACAAAGCTGAATTTTCAGCAACCTCTAGTTTTCAATGTCACACGATCCTTCAGAAATCATTCTAATATGCTGATTTGTTGCTCAAGAAACATTTCTTATTTTAGCAATGTTGAAAACGGTTGTGCTGCTTCATATTTTTGTTGAAAACCGTGATACATTTTTTCAGCATTCTTTGATCAATAGAAAGCTCAAAAGAACAGCATTTATTTTAAATCGAATTTTCTTTGTAACATTATACATGTATTTATTGTCATGATTGATCTGACCCCAAACTTTTGAATGGTATGTATTTTATAAGTACAAGTATGGAACGTGCACATGCATATGAAGGTGTTTCTTCATCCACTGGCATTTTTAGCCTTGGACTATTCGAAAATAAAGTCTTAAATCATGCTTTTTACTCTCTCACTAAAATTTTTCCGTTAACAGTGTATATACATGCATCACTAAAAGTGTGTCATCTTTTTAAAACATAATTTCCACCACAGTGAAACTTCCACAACATCTCAAAGTGTGTACCATGTTTAATCGCATTCAGTGATGAAATGACATTTCTAACATTTTTCTAATAAAGGTGGTTAGACGCTAAATATATATTATTGCTAAAATATATACATTAAAAAACTGACATTTTTATAAATATAATAAAACCTTGGACATAACGCCCCTCATGATTTGGTGAAAATAGTTCCCTATAGAGTGAAACTTTCGCATAAACAAATAGTTTTGGGTAACCACCCCTAATTTATATTTTTAGGCAAAACCCCTACCCTCAAAGGTGGTGGGAACTCACAACGTTGTTCATCCAATCTGCTACCCTGCAGACAAACACAACCACAGAGAGAGATCATCATTGCGACAGAACAAGCCAACCAGACTGTACTTACACTGCGTGTATACTCTGACAAAGAATGTGGAGCGAAAGAGAGAAAGATGAGGACGTTACCTGTAGCTTTTCAATAATGGCAAACAACTCCGTGACCTGCAGAGAAATTACGAGATAATGACAGAAACAGTGAATGTTTCAGATAAAGCATGCTACAAGGTATAATCAGAATATTATCAATATAAAATGTAATTTGTCCAGTTTCTCCTCAACGTTTCTGTGATTTGTTTACTTTCTCCATAGTTTCATTTTCAACATCTTCAGAACGTCTAAAACGGGAGATTTCTTACCTTCTGACTGGACGGTGCAGAAGTGAGTGGCTTAGCCTCACTGGAGGGAGAATCCAAAATATCCAGTATGCTGTGACCCACAGATTCTGCACAGCTGTAACAGAGACAAGCGTTCTGGAAAAGTCTGCATGCGATAACTGAGTTCAAACACCTGAGCACAGCAACAAACCCAAACTGTAAGCTGACCTGCTCTCATTTCCGGTGATGAACTTGTCAATCCTGCACACAGAATAAAGACGGAACATGACAGAAATCCTTATTTCAGACAGCATTGTTTTTAAATTACAGTAGAGTCTGAATGCTATCCGTCATATCCACTCACCCTCCGTAAGCTCCGAATGTGAAACTTCTTTTTCTAGAGAACAACTTCTCGTTTCCACCCTCCATGGTAAGTGTTTATTACAGGCAGCCACAGAAATATGCTAACCAGGCATGCAGGCCATCACTCCTGATAGGGAATTAACTGCTTCTCTCTGTCTGTGTGTGTGTGTGTGTGTATGTGTATCGCTCTCTCTCTCTCTCTCTCTCTCTCTCTCTCTCTCTCTCTCTCTCTCTCTCTCTCTCTCTCTCTCTCTCTCTCTCTCTTTCTCTCTGCCCCCTGCTACTCTCTCATTTAATCTCTCCCTACATCCTTCCTTGTCTCCTGCTGCCTGTTGACTGACAGGAGTAACTCTTGCATGCCCATCTCTTGCCACTGACATCAGAGGTCGTTGAACTTCTGCACATATCGGACCAACTAAAAGGCTCTGAATAGATACAATGGTGAATATTCGCTCTCTGAATTCGTTTAAAAGCGTTTGTGTAGCGTTTATGCAGCCTCTTTAAAAACCTGCTCTGGGAGGAGGGAAAGATACATGAATGGGCAATGGACTATTGCTATAGACCTGTTACCCTTTCAGTAAGCAAGATTCATCAATTATTGACCAAACTCTCTTAGAGAGAGGAGGCAAGGCAGCAGGGGAGAGAGGGTGGGAGCAGGAAAAAGAGGAAGAGAAAGAGAGAGAGGGAGGTCAAGAGACTTAACCGACGAGAATAGAGAAATGAAAAAGTGATGTTGAGAAGGGGCAGACGCTGAAATATGGGTTGTCTGACAGGAATCTTTATTTGTTTCTGATGTTGAATTGTAAAGGCATACCATTTTTTACTTAAAGCAATTTATTTACATATTACTTCAAATGTACAGTGGAAATCTCATACAAAGTGATTACAATGCATTTTATTTTGGAACTGTAGGCGGTTTATGGGTTTATGTCAAATCATAACTTAATTTGCTTAGAAACATAATAGTTTGATAGATTGGAACCCTAAACCTAAACAGCAGCAATAATCAATAATCAGCAAAAAGAAATCTTACTTGAGAATATTGTCTATTTCTTTATATTCAAAACTATATTAATCCATGGCTAGTATGTGAATTACTGGCCTAGGGAGAAATAAAACCATAAGTAAGCTTTTTTATATATATGGTTCCCTATTCTAATAATATCTATTTTAGCAACATCATGCTTTGTAACATGTCATGTTTCTACCCAACACACTGTCCTTACAAGTGCTTTTAATTTGGGAAGTTCTCATGAATGCGTTCATGCATTGCTACAGCACTGAGACATAACTTGTAGAAGTTCTTCTGAAGTTCTAGAGCTTCGTGTTATGCGGCTTTCTGGAATACCAGATTCAGAACAGCTAGGAAACAGGCCAGAACCTCTTCTTCACAGAAAGCATGCAGTTCATCAATTTTCTGCTGTATTGCTTCATTCTTTCTCAGGTAATTCCAGTAGAAATCTCTGGGTTCTTGCCCATTCTTGTGGTAGTGTCGGATCACCATGATGGCCCTGTCAGAGGTGAAGCCTTTTGTTTGTTTTGCTACCCTGTTTAAGATGTTCATGTAGGCCTGAACCTGATAGCAGTACTCATGTGTTTCATTCAGGTGTGCACAACGACCCCCATTTTTTGGTTTAGTGAAGACTTTGCTTATCATATCTCCAGTGGTTCCTTTACACTCAATCACCATTTTTTCACTTTTTTCCCCTTTTACTTCTGCTAAGAAGTCTAGTCTTCCAGAGATGAATCCGAACTCTACTTTGTTACCTTTGGTGTACCTCACTGTCCTGTTTGTGCCATTTTCATGCAGCTCATGGTAAAACTTGAGGCATTCACGTTCATCTGCTGGGTTCTGCAAATATTTGCCGAACCTTTGTGGAGAGGAGGTCGTCCAGAGAGCTGACTCATCACAATAGTCTCTGTTCTCAATGTCACGGACATTCACTGTCACACCTTCAGAAATGTTTGCAAGATTGTCTCCAACATCTAAATGTCTCCAGCTCCTTGTCTGTGTTGTTGCATACATAGCGGGTGTGGAGATGGCCGTTGTCTTGTATTTGTCTCTGAGCCTGAATCCACTGCTTGTGTTTGATGCATTCTTGCTCCATTGTACTCTTAGATTTGCTTCTGAATCTTCTCTTTTTTCAAAGAAAATCATCACTGTGATTTCAAGAACATTTCCATTGTCTTTCAGTGACAGTGAGTTCTTAAGTTCCCGGCAGCCAAGACGTGGAATGCTGTTAAACTGAAGCTTGAAGTTTTCCAGCTCTTTTACAATATCCTGGGCTTTCTGAATGATGCCTGCATTCTGTGATAGCCTGATGACTTTAGGATTCAAAACACCGTTGGGCAGGTTAATGTGGAGTGACTTTAGAAGTACTAGGTAGTCACTTACTGATATTCCACTGGGGCGGGTGCTAGAGCTGGTCACCAATCTGGAACCAGGCTGCGCTTTGTCATGCAAAAAAACCCTAGACTGGTGCCCAAATCCTGGTTCCGAACTGCTCCCAACTTTGGCATCAGTCCCATTGGAAAAATTGTAAGTGACATCCAGTTGTGGTCCTTTAGTACGCCTTTTTACACTCACGTGTTCTTTTAGTAAGTCTTTATGTCCCTTTGCTTCATTGTTCATCTGTTCTTCGGAAGTTGTCTTTCCAGCATGTCCTAAAGCCTGATTTTGTGTTCGTCTTTCATTCTTCCCACATGTATTTCCAGAGTAGCCGACCTCCATCTTTATTTTCAGTTCTAGCTCATCAACATTACTCCTTCCCTTCTGCTTTTCCAACCAATTTCCCCTTTTCCATTTCCCATCTTTCCCCGCACCAGCCTCCGCTTCTGTACAGCACACCCTGGATCTTATAGACTCCATGTTTTTGAATTATTTTAATTCTTTACACCTATAAAACACATTGAATTAATTATATGAATAATTTGAAATAAATAAGGAATACAACATATTTTATGATAAAGATTAAATTATAACGGAGATATAAATGTCTATTAAAAACCTGATTTAATGTTGTTAGGGGAAACCAACGCCAACACCTAATAAAGTCAGAGGCACTGAATCATCATTGGATCCAAATTATGACACCTGGAAATATGCATGCGTCACAACCTGTCTTGTGATCTCTATGCTTTATTAGTCCTTAAATTTAGTCTTCTTTTAAAATGTTAACACTTCGCTTTTGTTCAGTAAATAATGTTAATGTATGTTAACCATTTGTGTGTTTTTGTAATTATATCTAAAGCAGTTGTGTAGGTAGGCTACATCTATTTTCTTACTTGTCCTGACAGTACTCATATAGCCTATAACTAACATATATAATAAGTGTCTTCTCGAAAAATAGTGGAGAAAATATATACTTACTGAGGTTTTCATCTGGTTTAAGCGGTCAAATCATGTCGAGACTTCATCTGCATTATGGCTACATGACTACCTGTGTTTGTGTCATCAGGTGATCAACGGAATAACAGGTCTGTCCAGATTGCAAATGAGGCTTTGCCACGTAAAAGTCTTTTTCAGGCACACTGTCATTTCCTATCCAGCTGATTGCATGCGTGTTCAAATTATGTTCTTCTTTTTGTAAATCAAGTATCAGTGTGAGTCATACAAAAATAACTGAAATAATCTTCTTCAAAGTTGGAATTTCTGTATTAAAACTGCATTTAAAACATCTTTAAAAATAATAATACTATTTTAAAGAAAATCTAATCAAAATCAGTGAGGCATAACTGACAGAAATGTGACTTAAAAAAATCAGATAGAACTTTTATGTTAAAAAAGGTCATTTTATTCACGACAATTGTGGTAAGAAAATTATACTCTTAAAATTAAAAAATGCATTGTAAATTATAAATAATTACCTTAAAATATTTAAAAACTTTTTGTAATTGTTGTGTAATGTATATGCTATAGCATATACTCGCATGTTTTAGGCTTTTTACTTTATTCACCAGTTGATATTTTTTATAAATAAATAAATACAGTACACACATAATATATTATATTTACTTGTTATTTATATCAAAATCTTTGATTTCAAATTCAAGAACTTGGCACTGATAGTTTCCAATTCGATTTTTAAACGGTTTAATCTCTAACATTATCCTATGTATGTACAGAAGGCAGATAGATAGATAGATAGATAGATAGATAGATAGATAGATAGATAGATAGATAGATAGATAGATAGATAGATAGATAGATAGATAGATAGATAGATAGATAGATAGATAGATAGATAGACGGACGGACGGACGGACGGGCGAGACTTTTATTATGTAATTAAGACACCGCTGCAGACTTCTATCTGTAACGTCATTTTTGGCGCCGGAAAAAGAATAGTAAACAGTACGGGGGGCGGGGCGGTGTTTAATCGCTTTTTTTTAGCCTCATCACAATCACCGTTGTTTGAAGAATTCCAGCAATACTTAAAAAAAAAAAAAATAGCGGAACTATATTACTTCGATAACAGGCACTGTGGACTCAACGTTTCCAGGTGGTTGTTTCCATTACGAGAGGGGGAAGCAAAAACAGTGCCGATCGCAGAGAGGTAAAATTATGTCTGTTTGGCACTTTGGGAGTCGCCAGTTCGCCAACATTTTTGCAGCAGCAGATGAGATACTGGGAGTGGACATTGTGTTTATTTTCACCCTATGCAATACTTCTGCTCATAGACATAATTTAGTAAATGCTTGTGCATGGTGTTATTTTGTCTAGTAATCTTCGCAACTTGCTAATGCGTGAATGTTGCACAGAACTAATGCAGCAGCACATCGATCAGCCGCAGATGACAGATAACTAAAACCGCTTTTTATTCGTTATTAATGTTGTGTATATTAAACTACTTGATATCGGTGCATTATTTTAAAGATGTTCCATCTAAAAAATGTTAAAGACTTCGGGGCTCTTACAAGTTAACATGTCTGTGTGAAAGTGTTCAAACGACTTCATTGTTTTTATTATAATCAGCTGTTTTAATTCATATTTTATGAAACAGATAAACATAAGATTGTTTCCTATTCTAAATCGTTTGTTTATGCATATTTTTCTCTGGTATTCTATTACAAAGTTTGATTGACTGGTCGTCCATCCAGTGAGCATGGAGGCAGGAGAAGACCAGACCAACTCCAGCTCAGCCAATAGCACTGCAGCATCAGGGGGAAACTCCCGCCCCCCTCAGATAGCTCAAATGTCTCTCTATGAAAGGCAAGCTGTGCAGGTGGGTCACAAAGCCACTGCAAATGAGATTTACTGCCAAATTGAAGCTTAGTTTAAATCACTTATTCACCTCTGCCTCGGTATGACTTTGAATGTCTTGATTTTTGTGAAATGTAGTAAAAATGTAGTAGTCTGTATGACTGGTCTTAAATATGTTTCCAGGCACTGCAGGCATTACAGAGGCAGCCCAATGCAGCTCAGTACTTCCAGCAGCTGATGCTGCAGCAGCAGATCAACAGCGCTCAACTCCACAACCTGGCTGCTGTGCAACAGGTCTGGCTAATTCAGTCAATCATCTCAAATCCACACAAAAATGATTAGGTAGATTAGCCCTGGTGGATTATGTAAAACATCCAAAATGATTCTTTAAAAAAAATGTATCGGCTTTGTAAAATTAAAAGTAAAATCTCAGCCCTATCTGGTTTACTAGAGTATTCATCATCTTTACCTGGTCTGGTAAATTAAGTAGACTACTATTCAGAAATTTGGGGTCATTATTTAATTATTTATTTTTTTAAGAAATTAATACTTTTTTTCCAGGAAGGTTGCATTAAATTGATCAAAAGTGTTGGGGTAACAGCTTAGGACCCAGGACCAGTAGTGAAAAATGAAGGTCAGGAGTCAGATTAATTAAAGAAAATTTTACTGAAGAATAGTTTGCAGTTTCATCAGCAGAAGCCAGCTCAAGAGGAGTTCGTAGGCCGCACTCCCTCCAACAGTCTCCCCGCCTCCGTCTAACGTACATACAATTTTCTGAACAGTTATACTGTTTTCAAGGTCTAGACACGTCATTACTGCCATGTGGAATGATTCTGATTGGTTCTAACAACATGCAATGTAAGCAACTTTCCACACGTAGACATATATCACTAAAAATGCGTGGACTTGATGTCACCCAGGCCCAGATTAGTCCCTAGTGACCTCGGAGGTCATAGAAAAGACGCCTCCAAGTCTAGAATCGTCTGCTGAAAGGACCATCTCCAATACTGGATCTGCACAGAATCATGAGACGCACACACAAAGCTCCGCAGAATAGCAGTTTCCATCAAGGTCGGAACATCTTAAAGGGTAACTAAACCCTAAACCAACTTTTTTTAGTTAATGATCTGTAATACTGGGGCTTTATTAATGCTGTTCATTGATTCGAGTAAATGTTTTGACATTTGAGTATAAAGTGTTTTAATTCTATAAAATATGGTGTAAAACCGCCAAAGTGCTGCCCTCTTAAGGTTGAACGGTGGCTACTGCAGTTGAATTTTCCTTTTGGACGTTGTGGTACATCGTGACGTAGGATGGTACCTCCAACGGCTCACTATCCGCGCCCCTGGCACGAGCTCACCACGCCCTCAGAAATGTTTCCCCCAATCACATGATGAGAACGGCTTCACTCTAGTATGAACTGTCATGTTACATGAAGTGGAAACATTATGAATGAAACTCACTTGACACTTGCTTTAACATTGTATTGAAGAAAATACGGTTAAATAATGAAGTTGTCAGTACACGTCAGGCTTTTCTTGCGATTTTATTGCCGCCCGTCATGTGTACAGATAATTTTCATACATGAGACGCGCTTTCAAACCCTGACACGCAAATGGTTGCCGCGGACGCAGATAGATGAGGTCGGTTCTCTTGCGCGGCTGCTTCACTAGCATCGTCGGCATCGGGAGTTAACGCAGTTTGAGCAGCGGCTCGCATTGATAAGGCTCCGGGTTTATGTCTACAGACAATCCACCCTCCTCCACTTCAGGTGAAGGTAGGAGAAATGACCGCTCTGTTGCAAAGCTGGCGTCACTCCAGTCATTCTCCATCTTTGCGACTCGCGAGTCTGACAGCTGTCAATCAACCCGTCCCTGCGGGTCTCAGGTGCACGCCCTCCGCTCAGCCCCGCCCTCGGTTCGTCCCCTCTGTCTCCGCTGGGCTCTGCCCACTTTTTCAGCATTTTTTGAAAATTGCCAGTGGGTGGAGTTAAGCTCTGAGCAGGGGTTTAGTTACCCTTTAACTAACTATCAACAAAGCACTTCTCCAAAACAAGCTGATACTACATTTAGTTCAGAAGTGACTTTATTCTATTTTATAAAGAAAGAAAAGTATATCAAAGAGGTACATTTCTCCCCAAAGAGTCCCATAGCTGTGACATAGATGATCCCAGGGGTCACTTTAGTAAGACATACAGTTAACACATGCTGAGCACTCTTCACTCCCTGGGGTGTTATTACAACACCAAGGACAGTTGCCTGTCAGCACGTCTTGACACAGACACCAGAGCAGCACCTAAATAATCTGGATTCAAAAGCACAGAGCAACTAAAACACTACAATATCCAAAATCACTCCTTGAATATAGAGAACTGATTTATCAAATGTAGGAAATGGTTATAACTTGATTATCATTAATTCTTATTTTAATATTGAACATAAAATCATTCTTGAAGGATATGTGTCTGATGAAGAGACAAGTGATGTTTGGCTTGACCCTTGACCCTTCAAAAGTAACAGTAAAGACATGTATAATGTACAAAATATTTATATTCCAAAAAATTGTGTTCTTTTGAACTTTCTATTCATTGAAGAATACAGAGAGCAGCACAATAATTAAGCAGTTATTTAAGCAGCACAACTGTTTTCAAAATTGATAATAAGAAATGTTTTTTGAGTACCAAATCAGCATATTAGAATGATTTCTGAAGGATCATGTGACACTGGAGTAATGATGCTGACAATTCAGCTTTGCCAAAAGAAGAAAACTGTTAAACTTAAAAAATTTCACACTGATACTGTTTTTACTGTATTCTTGAATTCAACCTCGGTGAATATGACACTTTCAAAAACATAAAAAATCGTACCCACCCCAAACTTTTGAATGGTAGTAGGATCATGTTTTTCATATGTGCTTTATTATGAATAAGTATATCTTATATTCAATATATTATATATAAGCATTGTTTTGCATCAGATGTATGTATTACAAAAAGTAATAATATTACTAATCATGATTACCATTATTATTATCATTCAATGAAAAAAATATTCTTTATTTTAGGACAGGTTCTTATGTTTGATGTTGCTAATTAAAATGCACCACTCTTTAAAGATTTGATACTGCTTGTATAGTCGTTCTGCAAATGTTGTTTAGAGATTTCCTTTTTATATTATCAGGCAACTCTTGCAGCCAGTCGTCAGTCCAGCTCTCCCAGTAACAGTGTCTCTCAAGCTACAAGCACAGCGCAATGCACAGTGAGTCTCTGGTTTTAAATCTATTAAATAAGTGATGGAAATCAAGTCAAGTTACCTTTATTTTTATAGTGCTTGATACAATACAGATTGTTTCAAAGCAAACAGAGTTCAATTAGTCTGTAAAGCAACTTTAAAAAGAAAATAAGTGTTGTTCCTCAGCTGAAGTCAGTTTATTGTTGATTCAGTTCGGTTATAAAGATCTTCAATTATTAAATTAGTTCAATTCGGCTATAAAGCAGCTATGCAGAAAACAGTGATGTCATCCTTCAGCTCATTTCAGTTCTCACCTGATAGTGTCAGTTCAGTCCGATCAATAATATTGTTGAATATTAGCAAGCCAGAGGCGACAGTGACAGAATGGAGAAAAAAAAAACTTGGGAGAAACCAGGCTCAGTCAGTTCTCCTCTGGCCAACGAATGAACATGGTGTGGTTTAATCACAAGTCAGAAAACAGATAAGGGATTGTTATCATAACTATGTACAGTATGTAGGAGTATCTAAGTCTAGTATCTAACTAAGTATGATAACTATGCTCAGTTTATGATTCTCTGTTTGTGCACTTGAAGGATTAGTTCACTTTAAAACGAAAATAAGCCAATGATTTACTCACCCTCAAGACATCCTAGGTGTATATGACATTTTTCTTCCTGATGAAAGCAATCAGTGTTATATTAATAAATATCCTGACACTTCCAAGCTTTATAATGGCAGTGAACAGGAATATCCATATTTAAAACGTTATAAAGTAAAATATTTAGCTTCCGCCTGACCACCTTCCGTACTCAGCTTACGAAAAAAAAACATTGATTTGCTTCTTAAGACCTTTATTAACCCCCCGGAGCCAAGTGGAGTATGTTTATGATGGATGGATGCACTTTTTTGAGCTTCAAACTCGTGAGCCCTGTTCACTGCCATTATAAAGCTTGGAAGCGTCAGGATATTTATTAATATAACTCTGATTATGCTCCTCAGAAAGAAGAATGTCATATACACCTAGGATGGCTTGAGGGAGAGTAAATCATGGAGTAATTTTCATTTTAAAGTGAACCAATCCTTTAATGCATTTGATGATCATTTTGGAATGTTTTATTAAATAAATAAAAGCTGATCTATGGTGTGCTTTTTTTTAGGTGAACTTAAGTACCACTTCTGGTGGAGGGACCATGTCAAACCCCCGTCCAATAGGACCTGCCACCCTGGCAACATCAACAGCCCTTAGCCAGTCAGTTTTGTTAGGTGGAAACTCTGGTGGACAGGGTCAGATGTACCTCAGAGTAAGTGCCTTGTCATAATGCTTAAATCCAGACCTAGACCTAATTTATGTTTTTACAACGTCATAACAACAGGATAAAACTGTTTACCTGGTGAATGTTAGTATAATGTTTATCCAAGCTCTCTCTTTTCCTAAGGGTGTAATTTTATTGGTCTTTTCACCACACAGGTAAACCGCTCTCTCAAGACACCTCTCGCCCCTCAGCTCATTTTCATGCCTGGTGGTACAGCAACAGCTGCTGTGGCAACGGTTGCCCAACCCCAGCCCCAGCAGCAACCCCAGCAGACGCAACAGGAAACGACTCTCACATCCTCAAGTAACCAGTCAGACAATGATCAGGTGTGACATTTGGCCTTCTGAGTCATATTTGTCTCTACTTTTACACTGTGTCCTTATCTGGCACAATGTAGTGTAAATCCTATTTCCTAAACATCTTCACCATGCAACAAGACATTCCCGTGGTCGCTTGGTTTTTGTGTCTTTTCTTTTTCAACAGTGAACTATCATGCCACATTTATCAACACTACAAATCTAGTAGTTTTTCATATTTTCATTTTGTGCAAAAAATGAATTAATGCTGCAGTGAGGGTGTTTCTAATACAACGGCTGAGGAATTGATGGCAAATTTGACATCTTTCTCTCTTCTGACTGCTGTTTTTTGGAACTTTGGAAAGTCATGGAAACGCTATAACAGATTCTGTCTTTTGCTACTGGAGCAAATGGAAATACAAAAATTATATTTGCTGTCCCGTTTACCGCTATAAAAGCTTACCAAACTATGACGACATCCGCTTCTTTGAACCCCGGAAATGTGAAAATGGTTGATTTAAAAATCAAATATATTCTTACTGCCTGTAATTCTGTTTTACAGAATTTCACTGTCAGTTTTGGAAGATGAATTACTTGTCTGTGGAAACCTGTCATATTAGACCATAGTGTTGAGATTGTTGTTGAATTGTGATGTTGGTATACCCTTCTCCATTTCACTCTTTTCATTGTTTTGCCTCTTGCATAATTTCTTTTGTCTCTCTTTTTTTAGGTACAGAACTTGGCAATGCGTTGCGTGTCCACTCCAAGGGTGGCTACTGTGAAGACAGAGTTTGCAGACAGGAAGGAGACGAGTGGTGAGGATTAAAATTAAGATATTATAGGTCTCAACATGTTATTTCTGCTTGCCCAGTTGAGCTAGTAGTTCAGATTTCCGCTTGCCCTGTCCACAC
This sequence comes from Gobio gobio, assembly GCF_949357685.1. Taxonomy (NCBI): domain Eukaryota; kingdom Metazoa; phylum Chordata; class Actinopteri; order Cypriniformes; family Gobionidae; genus Gobio; species Gobio gobio. Next base: position 32,947,795 of record NC_137108.1, read on the forward strand.
ACAAAATATATAAATGTTATCTCATTTCAAAATGTATACTAAATGTATTATTTATTATTCACGTGTATATCCATTTAAAAGTAAGTAAGGTTTTGACATACATTACAAGGTTTTTGGATTTATTCCATGACAGAAATAATTTTTTTAATGCATTTAAAAAAATATTAAAATAGAAAACAGTTATTTAACAGTTATTTTCATAATACTTCATAGTATTAATGTTTTACTGTATGTTTTATTGCAAAAATTCAGCAAAACAATTCTTAATGATACTACCAAGGCTATCACAAGTCATTCTTTCAATTTCTCTCTCTCTCTCTCGCTTTACAATACGTCAACCAGCTAGATCATTTTCCTTATCTGAAAAAATATTGCATAATATTTCAATATTGAGAATTATTGATCATGTCAAAAGAAAGCAACTGTTTGTTTGCAAGCTATAAAAATTAATGTACACTAGGGCTGTAATCTCCCAGTCGATTAGTCGATTATTGGTCGATACGTTCTGGCTCGACCAAAATTCTGATTGGTCGATTTTTTGCCGCGTTCATTTAATCAGTTTTGCTGCGTTCATTTAATCAGTTTTGTCGCGCCGCGTTCATTTCGTCAGGTGGAAAGCACTAATTGCTAATGGGGGTGTTTTGAGAGCACCCCTGTTTCACAGGTAACAGTCTGCCTTCAGAACACCCCCATTGTTTTCACTTCTTTTGGATTAGCCCAACCCACTGGCGAAGAGAAGTCTCTCACTGGTCCTTTGTGTTTCATTCCCCGCTGGCTCAAACGTACACCCAAAGTGGTAAACTTGAGGAACGCCCATCAACATACACATGAGGGGAAGCGTCACAACACCGCGCTATTAGTGGATCTGTACCGTCAGTTTTGCCGCGTTCATTTCATCAGTTTTGCCGAGCCACGTTAATTTCATTAGTTTTGCCGCGCCGCGTTCATTTCATCAGGTGGAAAGCACTAATTGCTAATGGGGGTGTTTTCAGAGCACCCCTGTTTCACAGGTAACAGTCTGTCTTCAGAACACCCCCATTGTTTCACTTATTTTGGATTAGCCCAACCCGCAGGCGAGAGAGACAGATTGAAGAAGGCTAGTTTTCTTGTATATTATTTATTTAATTGTGAGAGCGTTTTTTCTGCTCTTGATCTGGCTTGTTTAATAAATATTCCTTTTTTATTAAAGAGGACGTGCCTTTTGTGTTTAAGAGTAAAAGCTTTAAGTTAATAGTCTATTCGTGTCTCAGCCGCGAAGCTGAGCTCAGCTGACTGAGCTCATGTTTGAGCTGCACAGAGCGGCTGAAATGAGTGTCTGTCAGTTATTATTATACATATGACAAAAACAATTGTCTAAATTATGTTGCATATTCCTCAAAAGTTCTTGTGATGATATCTAGTTAACAACACATAGTGCTATATTTTCGGAAGTCATAGTCTATGATATTGCGCAGGTGCATGCGATGCGACGCTGTCAGAGCCGACAGACTCGTGTGTCAGACTCATTTCAGTGCAAAATAATCAGCTCAAAAACTATTTAATATACAGCAAATAGCCTACTAGTTTTTTATGTTTATTTATAATTAATTTAGGGAGACAACAAGGCTACCAAGTACTGCGCACAGTGTGCAGCTTATTCATTTAAGTTTTTTTTTTTTCCTAACGTTATTTTAGTCGATTTTTAGTCGAAAATTTCAGGACTTCAGTCGACCAAGATTTTCTTTGGTTGATTACAGCCCTAATGTACACGGTCAATCGTTATTGTTTTTCCTTTCCTTTTCAAATTCCATGTATGGGTCTCCTGCAGTCATTTCCAAATGCACCGACTATGAAATTAACTTTAGTTTCTCTATCTTTCTCTGACTTTAAGGTTCATTCCCACTTAACCAGCAGCCTCAGACTCAGCAGCAGTTTGGTCAGTCAGCCCAGCAGATCCAACCACAGAATCAACCGCTCGCCAACACCAAACTGCAAAACTACTCCACCACCAATCCCAGTATGTCTGGCCTCACCGTGAAGGGCGCGAATCAATCCGCTGTCACCCCACAGCAAGCAGGAGGTTCCTCCAACCCTCCGTCCTCCTCGCCCTCCCCCTCGCTCCCTCTCTCCCAGCTTCTCCTTTCTCAATCTGGCTTGTGCCAAGCTCGAGGTGTACCAGCTGCTGCGGCCACCGTAACCCACATCCTGGTGCCCACATCCAATGTTCCCACATCATCTCAAGGCTATCCGATGGGCACGATGGCAAAATCCAACATGACTGCCCAGACGTTAGTGGTGCAGCCACTCCAGCAGACGGGAGTGAATCTGAGCTCAGAAAAACTGGGTCATGGAACGGGGCATGTGCCCATTCAACCTAAAACGGCTCAGGGGCATCGCCTGCCAGTGCAGATGCCCCCTCGTCACCCACCGCCCATTCTCCCAGCACCACCCAACAACGGCCAGGCCACAGGGGGCCATCACCCACCCCACGTCCCAGTTCAGCTGGTCGGCGCAAGGCAGAGCACGCTAGGAAACTCCCAGGCATTAGCAGTGGCCCAGGCTCGGACCTGTTGCGGCCAGCAAGACGCCACAGCTGTCGTACCTGGCAATAATTCGGGTAGCAATGTTGTTACAATGATGACTGCAGTGGAAACGGCCGGAACCGGCATGTGCCTTAAAACAACCCAAAGTGCCCTCCCAATGTCTCAGATGCAGAACAATCAGAGCGCAGGGATGAGTCAAGGCAATTCTTCTTCAGTCGCACACTCAATGGATGGACAGAATAACTCTGGAGACTCTGTGTTCGTTCAGTCTGGACCAGCTCAGGTTTGTAGATAATGGGTGAATTGTATTTCCTCATGGGTGTGTCTATGCTGTGACACTTGTGTGATCTTCTTTCTCTCATAGACAAAGCCTGTGATTGGTCCATTAAAAAGGAAATCAGAATCTGATTTACCCCATGAGATGTCAACCGAGACCATCAATGCAAGTCCATTAATGCAAGACACCGCCCCTCCTCTTTCACCAGCTCCCTCACTAGATACAGGTGAGCCATAGGAAAGGGATAGTATGCCTGAGATGCAGTGTTTCTTATAAATTGCTTTTTTGTAATGGTAGAGCCCCTGAAATGCTCAAAATTATACACTACCGTTGAAAAAGTTTGGGGTCAGTAAGTTGTTGTTGTTGTTGTTTTTTTAAAGAATACTTTTATTTAGCAAGGACACATTAAACATTAAATTGATCACCAATAAAAGTAAAGGCTTTTTTGTTACAAAAAAATTCTACTTTACATAAATGCTTTCTATTCATCAACAAATTCTGAATAAAATGTATCACGTTTCTCACAAAAATATTAAGCAGCACAACTGTTTTTAACAAAATTATTAATAATAATAAATGTTTATTGAGCTCAACCAGCATATTAGAATGTTTTCGATGTTTCGAAAATGTTTCGAAAGATCATGTGACACTGAGCACTGGCTGCTGAAAATTCAGCTTTGCATTAAAGCAATTAATTACATTTCAAAATATATTAAAATAAAAAAAGTGTTATTTTAAATTGTAAATCTTCTGAATTTTTTGTGTTACTTTAAAAAAATGTTTTTGGTCACATATTTGAATGGCTAAAGGTTTAATTCATGCTTTTTAAAATGTATTTTTAAATATCATAAACTTAAAAAAAAAAAAAAAAAAAAAAAAAAAAAACCTCCCTGCAAATTTGTATCTTATCCTACATAATATCAAATGAACAACCAGCCAGTCATGATTACAGATGCGCAATATATCGGTTCCATATTGGTTATAATCCAGCTTAATGGTCGATACTGGATATTTAATTGCTCATAGTCAATTCCCTCGTATTTTTATATTTAGATTACCTTTGCCGTGATCTAATAACACTCACTTAAAGTTAATCTTTAAAAACACTATATTATAATTTATGACTACTATACTACAATTTATTATCTGTATGAATAGCAGTGTTTATTCTTCTCATCTGTCTTTTTATTAACATTTTTGCTCTTCTGAACAATCAGTTTCTCCCTGTTTTTTCTTTTCTTTTCTTATTTAGTCCCAGAGATGGCATTCTCCTCTCCTCCTACTCTCTCTCTTTCTCTCCCTCTTCCTCGTGGAGGAGGACATGGCGATCGAGCACCAGTCCCACAGGCTGTTGTCAAACCTCAGGTTCTCACTCACCTCATAGAGGGCTTTGTTATCCAGGAAGGAGCCGAACCTTTCCCTGTGAGTCTCCCTGCTTAATACAAATCTAGTGTTTTATGGAATGGCAAAATGTGTTTTCAGACCACTGTAGAAATATAATAAAGCTGACAGGAATAGAACACACATGAACTTTTCCTGCTGATTGACAGGTGACTGGGCCAGTGAAAGACCTTCCTGTGGCTGTTCCACCCATCCTACACCGAGAGAACATCCGTTCTGATAGTGAGTGGTTGTGTGTTTCAAAGCTTTGTGGAAAAACTGTTTTAAGTTGTTGAGACATTATTTATATTCTCTCTCTCTTAAGTTACACATTGTGTCTATATATCGTTTACAGAGTTAAAGTGTGAATACTGTCTAAGGTTTGCACCAGCCAACCAGTTCAGACGATCCAAGCGCTTCTGTTCCAAAACCTGTGCCAAGAGGTTAGACCAAAATCATCCCATATCATTGATAGATTATTAAAAAGATTAATAGATTTTTTTTTAATAGAAAAAAAAAAAAAAAACCTTCCGGACTTTTTGATTTAGGTACAATGTCAGCTGCAGTAATCACTACCGTGTTAGTAGGGGTCTTGAGGGTGCAGAACGGCCACCAGGGAGCCCTGTGGTGCAGGATGTTATTGCTAGACGCAGGGGGCCTCGCAGGAGCAGCTCTGAGATTGCCTGTGCTAAAATAGCAGGCAGGCATCTTCCCGTAAAGGTGAGATAATGGACATTGTCATTTCAGGTCTGTATGATTTTTTTTAATTATTATATTAGATTTTTAAAAATGTTTTATTATTCAGCAAGGATGCATTGAATTGACCAAAAGTGACAGTAAAGACATTTAAAAATCTTAATATTTCAAATAAATGTTGTTCCTTTAAACTTTCTATTCTTCAAAGAATCCTGAAATAAATGTATCAGTTTCCACAAAAAAAAAATAAGGAGCACAGTTTTCAACAATGATAAGAAATGTTTCTTGAACACTAAATTAGCATATTAGAATGATTTCTGAAAGATCACGTGACACTGAATACTGGAGTAATGATGCTGCAAATTCAGTTGTGCCAAAAATATATTAAAATAGATGATCAATTGAAATCATATTTCACAGTATTATAGTTTTTTCTGTATTTTTGATCAGGTAAATGCATAAGAGATTTCTTTCAATAATGGAAAAAAAGATAAACCCTTACTGACCCCAAACTTTTGATCGGTAGTGCACACATTTTTGCAAAGTAAACTAAAGTGTACTGAAATTAAACATTTATGGTTTTACAGCTTCTTGATTTTAAATAATTACGTTTTTTTATGACTTTCTATTTCGCAGTGTCGTTCAGAATCTAGTCGATCTGAAGACATCTCCAGCTGTGAGGAAGAGGAAGACTTCTTCTCACTCTCTCCCAGCTCATCCTTCTCATGCCCAAGACCAACCCTCTGTGGCCCTCAGTTTGATGACACAGCACCAAGTGGCCTCCCAGTAGATGAGAATCACTTCTTATCTGGCAACCCTGCACGCTGGAGTGTGGAGGAAGTGTGTCAGTTCATTTCCTCTCTTCAAGGTCAGTGTTCTGATGCCTCACGTGATATGTGCTTTGTGTTCATCTGTACATTTACGATATTATTTAATGTACTCCTCCATTGTGACATCTCTTGTCAGGTTGTGAGGACTTGGCATCCCAGTTCCTATCACAGGAGATTGATGGGCAGGCGCTGTTGCTTCTCAAAGAAGAGCATCTCATGTCCACTATGAACATCAAACTCGGTCCTGCCCTCAAAATCTGCGCGTCTATCAACAGCCTGAGGGATTGAACGAAGGTTGAAGAGAAAGAGGAGTTGCAGGATTAGAGCTTTATACTTCTGTCACCAGCCTGAGAAATTGAAACTGATGAAGATGAAAAGACTTTAGATTTGGGAGGGAGGAACAGGAGAGAATGTCATCTGAAGGGTAAAATAAGTGATGCCTTATTAAAGGGATAGTTAATCCAAAAATGAAGATGTCAGAATTTACTCATGCTCATGTTATTCCAAACCTGTAATAGTTTTTTTTTCTTCTTTTAAACACAAACAAAGCTATTTTAAAGAATTGTATTAACCAGATAGTTGCCAACAGTTACCAGGTAGCCATTGACTTCCATAGTATTTTTTTTTCCTACTATGGAAGTCAATGGCTACCTTCAACTGTTTGATTATTAACATTCTTTAAAATATCATCTTTTGTGTTCAACAGAATAAAGAAACTCATACAGGTTTGAAATAACTTGAGGGTGAGTAAGAGATGACAAAGTGTTCATTTTGTGGTGAACTATCCTTTTAAAAGCAAATTATGTACCTTAGTATTTTTGTTTAGATGCGAAAGCCTGCATTATTAATGATATCGTTTTCAACGATGGCTAGATTGTACCTGACTAGTTCTCACTTTAATTTGTCCTGTTTTCAAAAACTTTGAGAAAAAAGATTGGAAGTGATTCTAAAGGAAAAATAGCACAAATATGATCATGTATAATCTTTAAATGACTAAATTGCTTTGTTTGGAGATATAATACTTCTCAGTCCTGGATTTTGATTGTGCTACATATGTAATATTAGGGACTTGTTCGAATGGGCATGTGAGTTTTGCGTTTGTTTTCTTGCGGTCACTGTAAATGTGTGGTCTTAGGTCAGTATGTTTGTGTCCTTTTGTGATTGACGGTTATTTTATACATATTAGTAATCAAAGTATGACTGATGATGATATTAGAGACAGTAATAAATGTTATTCCTGTAGTGTTTTTGACTATCAGCGTCAAAGACTGGAATAAGTTGCCTTTCTAAAAATAACAGTATGTTGCAGACAGCTGCATCTTTTTCCAGGGCTTCCCTTTTTACTCAATTAGAATCATCTGAGCATCGTTTCACTTCTTTTCTTTGGAACTTCTGTTATTTTTGGTTGATCAGCACTTGACTAAGGGATTGTCAGTTTTCTTCACTGTGCTATTTAGGAAGGTAATACAATTAGATTCCCATACACTAAATAACTTTAGTGGAGTATGTGACTCCTGCAGTCACTATGGCAACATAAATGGACATTTCAGCCATTAGTGATCTCATATTGCAGCTCTCTTTGTGTCCGTTCCTGTTTCACTGCTATTGTTCAGAGACTGAGAGATGGAAAATCTGGAGCTATGTTCTTATTACACAGTATTACTGAATGGAAGTAGATTTTGTTTCTTTTTTAAAAACCCAGACTGAAGGAGTGCTTGGATAACTGTTCCTAGAACAACAAATTGTTTATTTTTTTCTACAGTAGATGGTTGTAGGAAATGTTTAATTTGTATTAAAAATGGCATCAATGTTTTTGGGTACGGTTTACCAGCTTCATAGACAAGTATTAGTAGCTTCACCTGAGAGCCTTGCAGCACACGAGAGCAAGTATGATGAGGTAGTGTGAGTGTGAATAAAAGAGAGAGTGCCTGAGAAAGCTGTGTGCAGGTGATCTAAACATATCGCTGAATTTCTTTGTATGCATAAATATGAATAAAGAATGTGCTGTGACATTCACATCTCAAGTCTTTATTTCCTGTTTGGCTATGTTTCCCCTGTCTGTTCCAAATGTATTGACGGCTTTGTCATGGATAATGCACATTTTCAGTGAGTTTTTAATAAATATTGTGTAAAAACAAGGGTTTCGATTTCTGCATTTGCTATTGTTAAAGAAATATCTTTAAATGTATGTCTAATGTCAGTCTGTATTTATTATGGAGATTTTTCAATGACTGTATCGGCAGGTTACATCGTTATTATGCCAGTAGGTGGTGGAAACAGGTAATTGAGGAAGTGAATCAAGTTGTTCATTTACTCAACCGATTCGTTCAAAATCTGATTCATTTAGAAGAGTCTCCACGCGCGTCAATTTCGCCTTGCCTTTGTTTTGAAGTTTTTTCGTTGGATATTGTTATCTAAAAAAGTAAGTAAGTTACTCAATATTTAACTGTTATTATTGAACTGTTCTATAAAAATGCAATATAACACTCCCAATGTTGGTTTGAATAGAAGTATGGCTGTTATTCGGAACGATCGTGTTCGTTTGATAGTGCTTTAAAAAATATCAAGTAGCCAGTAATTTTCCAGTGACTTCCACAACACTGTTATTTATTATAATAGAGTAAATGTGCAAATGGACCTGCTATGACTGCATCATAAAACTTATCTGGTGGATCTCACTTTTCAAATAAGGTTACATCTTCTTGGTTCATTGCTTTAAATTCTAGTTTTCCACAGCATCAGCAGGTTCAAAAATATCTTACTGTACATTAAAAGAGTCCTTTGATGACATATAATCAGAGAATTTGGCAACATTAAAGAAAGTTGGCTTATATGTAACGTTAAGCATTCTTTAAAATACTTTACTTTTTTTAACATCAGTATCGCTGGTTGACAGTCAATTCACTGGAGATGCATAGTGTTAGTGTACACCCAAAACAAAATATATATTATTTTATGTGATGTATTTGTATGTAGAGCCATCTGGAGTTCAGAAAACAGTGTAGTTGCTGGATTCTGCATATCCCGCCTCCTTCAGATACTGTTCAAGATTGATTGGCTCAGGCACACGAAGAATACTGCTGTCATTGGCACTCTTCTCTCCAGATTGGAGTTTATGCCTGACCTCAGCCAATGAGGGGCGGTCGTGCTCCTTCCACTGACAGCAGGTTTTGATAATGGAGTAACTGGAGAAAAACAGTAGCAAATTAATATTTTGAATGTACAAAACAAGCACTGTATGAACAGTTTATTAAAATACAATAAAAATACAATATTTTATAAACAAAATTACAGTGAGTTAGAGCAGTTGTTTGGTTTCTTCAGTGTTTTGGCTCTCTGATGATACTGTAGAAGTTCCTTTGCAGGGATTTCAGCAAAAGGGGCCTCACCTGAAAGTATGGAAAGAGTGTAAAAAATGTGAGAAAGAATTTAAGGTAGATTTGTTAACCATTCTATCAGTATTTAAATCATATCAAAAGAACCAGACCGCAGACTCACCAAGAGTCACCATTTCATACAGCAGCAGCCCAAATGACCAACTGCAAAAAGAAAAAAAAGCACAAAATACAGATATTTGAATTGAAAGTGTTCAAAGTTGCTTTTCCTCATGACATGTATTGTGCTTTTTACTTACACGTCACTTTTTGGAGTGGCAGGTCTCTTGGCCAATATCTCGGGAGCCTGCCACTTTTTTCTTCCAGGATCTTCACTGTGATTAGCACTTTCTGCTGTCCTCGCATACATATCACCCAAACTCCAGAGTTTTGCCGTACAAATCCTGCTGACCAATACGCTACGAGCCTTGATGTTGCAGTGGAGAAGATCTTTGCTATGGAGAAAGTCCTATAGAGAGAGAAGAAAAAAAGATGAGAAGAAAAAAAGATGAGAAGATGTGTAGCCACGATATCCAACCTTGAAACTGTGCAAAATTTTTAAATTACACCCTAATTGGCCAACATCACTCACCAGTGCAGAGGATACATGTAAGGCCATGGTGAAGATCTTTTTCTCTGTCATCTGATACATGCCGTCTGGTCCAACATTATCCTGTTTGAGACAGGGTTATTATCGTTAAAAACTAAACTAACTACTTTTTTTTTCAAATAAACATTATTTGTAATCAATTGACTAGTCACTGGCTACTAATGTACCAGCAGACCTGTCAAACACTATAAACAGTGATTCTCAACTTGATTTGACTCATATTTTACATTGCCATCAAGCATAAACAACAGCCAAAACATGTCAACACATGGAACAAACAAGGAACCAAATGAATTTGCACCAAAATACCACCGAAGTTAATTTCGATGCACAACATTTGAGGCCAACTATATACAGGAAGCATTTTAAAACTTAAATATAAATACATTTTAACGGCAAGCAAAACTTTTAAGTCATTAAGCCACTTTACCCCTCGTTTGAACTAAAATGAGGGAACAAGTTATTATTTCATGGTAATAATATCTTGTTTTTTCCCCCTTATGTCATGTGCAGGGACTCATACCAATTTATTTTATATAATACATTTTTAATATTATTTTACTGCTAGTTTGCGCTTTTTTTATTTTAAATTTTAAATGTTTTGCTAATCTGTGCATTTTCTGAATCAGGATTGCCCATTGTCAGTGACCTACATTCTAAAAAAAAAAGGTTCTATATAGCACCAAAAATGGTTCTTGGCTCGTAATCATAGGGGAACCTTTTGAAGTGCTATATAGTGCTATTTGGTGCTATATATCTTCACCAGTTCCTTGACTAAGGTAAAGGTGCTATATAGCACCGCTAACTAATGTGCAATATAGCACTGCTACCATATACAGAACATGTTAAGATATGGTGCTATATAGCACCAAAAGTGGTTCCTCTATGATTACGACGAAGAACCATTTTTGGTGCCATATAGAACCTTTTTTTTTTTAAGAGTGTAGTCTCAGCCCACGAACAGCCTGAACGTCTGATGCATATGGGACACTTTTCTGGAAACACTTCAAGAGGTTCGAAGCCATTATCTGATTGGTTGAATTCTACAGGATGTCCGCGAGATGTGTGTGTTGCGTTCTTTAACGGTCTGCATGGAAACAAATGCCAAACTCCCTCTTGGAACTGTGTGCTTACCAGGATCAACTAAACGCTAGATTTTCAAAAGTATGTGAAATTTGCTGCTCCATTGTTGCAGTAAACTCTTGGGCGGTCCTCGACCAATGAAAGCTGCGAAAGAGTCCAGACCTTTTGCCGTCAATCTGAATGTCTGGCTACGCAAGACTATCAGTGACCTACCAGACCTGTAGGTTAAAGCTGTTACACACCAGTTGAGAACCACTGCTATAAAACATCCTGGTCCAACCTCTCACCTGCCTACACCTCCACAGGAATTCGAGCAGATCTCTGTTCTCCATCTCTTCAACAACAGTAATGAGAGGAGCCCGCAGGGATATTACTCCCAGAAGCTCGGGCAAGAAGGGATGAGGCCCTAACTGGGAAAGGAAGGCCGCAAAGCCCAAGAATGACTGACTTTCCTGGTTACTGGCTGAATCTGAAATATGAGAATGAAACAAAGGAGAGTGATACTGGAATTCAAGATCTCAGTCAAACATTATGATCATACCATAAACCACTCGGGTACCTTTAAGTACACGCAGCACCACATTTCTGTTTTCCATACGAGCCCTATAGAGTGAGACGGAGCTGTCTGACTTTAGAGAGTATGATGCTGGGAGAGGAGACACCCCTTTGAAGTTTTCTGGCAGTCGCTGGCGTGGAAGTTCCCTGGGCTTTGAGAAGGCTGAAGCTGCGGCCCCAAAAGAGCCTCCACCATCAATAAAGTCCACATTGGGTGCATTTAAGGAGGCACGGTCAAGCCTATGGGAGTCTCGAACTTGCGATGTAGGGTTGAACGTCCTGTAAGATGTAGTGTCCAGCGCTATTGGCTCACCTTCCAGAGCATTCAGACCCAGCGGAGCTGCGCAAAAGGAGATAGAATGAGGGCAAGAGAGATAGTTTAGGTGGAATGTGATGAATCAGAAGTATTAAAAAAGCAGAATAGAATTCTTAATCAAACATATTATTCATCAAATGTCAGGTATGTTTACTTAAATGAAGTCACTGAAAATCAAACCCATGCCATTTTGTGCAAACAAACTCACTGTGTAGAAAAGAGGTGTGCTGAAATGCAGCACCAAATATTTTCCTACGCCCTTGCTACGACGCACGCAAGCACAGTAGTTTGCATGCAGCAGTTACATTTAATGCCTGTATTATGTACAGACATTATATGTCATGTTATTAAGAAATATGTTTTTTATAGGGCTGTCAAAAGATTAACCGCGATTAATCGCATCCAAAATAAAAGTTTGTGTTTACATAATATATGTGTGTGTACTCTGTTAATTATTATTTATATATAAATACACACACAAGCATGTATATATTTAAGAAAAAAATACTATTTTTATATACAAAACATTTATATTTATATATATTATAGATTATATAAATGTATATACAGTATATACATGCAAATATTTCTTAAATATATACATGAATGTGTGTGTATTTATATATAAATAATAATTAACAGAGTACACACACATATATTATGTAAACACAAACTTTTATTTTGGATGCGATTAATCGCGATTAATCTTTTGACAGCCCTAGTTTTTTATGATCAACTTTTTATTAAGTTGTGAAATGTACACTTCCCTTTTGTTATGCAACATACAAGTAACAGTAACATGTATGTATGTATGCATGTAATTTAAAACAATACAAACTATATACAATAGCCAAAGCCTCAGAACATATGAAGTATATCTATATATATCTATATATATATATATATATATATATATATATATATATATATATATATATATATATATATATATATATATATATATATATATATATATATATATATATAAACATCTGCAAAAAAACTCACCATCAATGCCTTGCAAATTTCTCCTAGTCCTGGTTGCTCGACTGGATCCGGGTTGCATGCGATCCACCTTCTCAGGACAGAACTTCAGCAGTAGCAGAAACACCAGCGTGATCAAGAAAGCCATCAAAAACAACACCGGTACGATTATCACTTCCTGTTCATACACACGGATCTCTGAGGAAGCAGATCACATGTTGGCAAGGAATATGAGTGAGATGTTTGAAGTTTCAGCTTGCAACTTTGGTGACATAGTTGACTAATGGTGATGATGCCTTTTTGTTTTATCTGACAGACATGACCTACTCACCACAAAATGTATCTCCAGTTGGACATTCTGAATATGCAGAACTGGAAGCGGTCGCCATCCTGTGCAGAGACAGAATGTGGATTTAAAAGGTTGGAGAGTTTTTTTAATTGGCTATCTACTTGTTCACTAAAATAGCACTGTGTTGCAGGTTGATTTCCAAATGCGGAGAACATTGAAACGATATGCTGTGGGTTTGACCATTTAAAAAAATTAAAGCCTCCTTAGGATCTCTTATAATGGCAGTTTGAAACATTATGCTGAATTCTGGGTCAATGTAACGTGATCAGCATAAAAAGCCTTCGGGCAGTTGAGACGCATCTTTCTCATCATCAGTGTTCATCCCATGAAAAAAAGGGTTTCTCTGGAATAACCACAAAGAGAATGAGGAAAGGAAATACATTTCACATGTAAATATTTACTGTATACACAGGTCAAATTATATGTGTACATGATGATGGTATCTTGTAATTATATTTTCAAAAACGTTACACTGCATACTTGAGCTCTGAGTGCAATATGAGTGGCACTCATTTGTGAACAAACAGTGAACACACCCAATCTATTTTTTTTTCTAAATGTCAGTACAACAGTACATTTGCCATAGTTTGTGTGTGCTCATAGCTGTAATTGTCATCTGTGATGTGCTTAAAGGGGAATGTGTTTTTCTAGGCCTATAAGTGTGACTATTGTGTTTTCAGACTGTAAAGTAAAAGGCCACTGTTTTAGCTCCATCTCTGACACACACACGGAACAGCCTTTTTGTTTGGATCATGATGCTCAACCAGTTTGTCTGCATTTTTCATTCTCAAAGATTGCACAAGGACACGTCATATACATATAAAAACTCACAAAAGCAAATTAGATATATTGTAAATTAATATCTTTACTTAAGTGTATTTTAAAAGTGTATTTTAAATAGTGTTTTTAAAATTTTTCCAATACTTTTTTGCAGCAAGGATGCATTGAATCGATCAAAGAATGTTAAAAATAAATAAATTCTGTCCTTTTAAACTTTATATTCATGAAAGAATCCTGAAAAAAAGGGTATCACAGTTACCACAAAACTATTAAGCAGCACAACTGTTTTCAACAATGATAATAATAAGAAATGTTTCTTGAGCACCAGCATATTAGAATGATTTCTGAAGGATCATGTGTCTGCTGAAAATTCAGCCTTGACATCACAGGAATAAATTATATGACACAATATATATGTACATATAAATATAAAGGTTCTTTTAAATTGTAATATTCCACAAAATTTTGTTTGTTTTTTTGAACAAATTTGTACTGACCGCAAACTTTTAAATGGTAATGTATCTCTATAGTGCCTTTTGTCCTTCGTAATTTAGGGATGATTTGACATCATCAAATTTGTTCTGTGCGTTTTATAATACAAACCAATTTGCAATAAATGCATGAATTCGACACATAGGCCTGCCTTGTAAACACAAGCACTAAGTCGCGTCTTTCTACTAACCCATAAGCGCTGTGGTCATTTTGTTTGCAGGTCTCTACTGGCCTACCTGCTGGTCACTGTGGTTGTAGTTGATCTTACTCCGTGATGTTCAGTTTCAGATTGTCTCTATTCAGATAGTTTCCCATGATGAAAATAATATCCCATTGCTGAATACATCACTGCTGTATTCCCAGTGTTATGCAGTGTAATTTGTCCCTCTTATTCATCCCCTTCCTTGTTTTTAGAGAATTTCCTTACGGTGTACTGTAGTACTAAGTCTGCTTGTGTTTGTCTATGTCACACCTTTGTTGGTTACTTAGCTCCACCCTCCTCACCTGTGCTCCGTCTCTACATTTGCTGTTGTTGTTAACACCCTCCTTTACTGTATAGGGTTGCCAAAAACATAATTTACTCGTCAAAGGTTATATGCCAAGCCCTTTTTAGTGTATCACTTTCAGCTGTTAAACCCTGTGAATATACACATATCTAATGATTAAATGCTCAGAACCTGCCTCTACTATTTTTTGTATTAACTTAGTCATCTATCATGTTAAGCATGTGTGGCATTTTCTTTTTCCTGCATCAAACCAAACCAAAACCTGATTATCCAGCTCTTCAAGTTTTTCTAGGAGGGTCAGACACAACTCCTGACTCAATCAGTGTGCATTAAACAGCGTTAAAGAGGACCTGCGGGTTTACCTTTCACTGAGTGTTTATACACAGTGTTTATTTTCAACCATTACATGTGGTGTATGACAGCTGATGAATGAAATATAGAGAGTGGTGATCACATTGTGGGCTTGGTGGGGTGAGGCCCCATCCACTTTTCCCCTGGAAGACAAAAGAAAGAAAGATTAGACAATTAACAGTTTGTCACCTAAAATTTCAATATCCTACAGTTGCTTTGGAATTCATGGTTAAAAACATGTTACGGCGCAATAAATCATCACCATCTATGGTGTAACCACTAGACTATAAAAGATTAAATGTGACAGGAATATACCATTCACTAGTCGGTTCAATCATCAACCGGTTAAAATCGGTTAATCGACAAGCCATAAATAACCATGTGTTCAAACAAACATGACAAAGGCCTTTTTTTTAAACAAGTCTTTACTGACAGATAATTCAAAATGCTTTCCGTCATTTTGACAGAAAAAAGTGTTCAACTTTCCATAAAAAAGTAAATATGCAGCTGTGATATTAACCCTTCAAATAAGGCCCCTTGTTTGAGGTAAAGCCTTTTTTGTGTTCTCCCCGTGTGCTCAGGTTTCCCCCCACAATCCAAATACATGCAGGACAGCTGAAATGGAGACACAACATTTTCCGTAGAGTGTGAATGTTTACAGAGTGCGCATTACACAGTGACCTCTGTGGTGTTTTATTGCGTGTCGTGGCGTCGCAGCGTGTCTGTCTAGGACACTCTGTTCTTGTGATGGACTGGCCACCTGTCCATGGTAGGGTTTTCATGCCTTTAGACCGAGACGCTGGGATGGGCTCCAGCATCCCTGCGACCCAACACAGGACAAGCGGTGAGGAAAATGGATAGATGGACCGATATGTTCCTCAACACTAGGTATTAATAAACACAACACCTGTTTCTCCGAACTCGTGCTTGTCAGTCATCCATGTTTAATCCATTCCCAGGTTATATAGCACTAAACATAGACTATGACTGAAAATTAAGCAAAACATTCCATTCTTAAGTCTTGCGTGAGGACATTTTATATGCGTGCAGTGAGCGAAAGCGAGAAGCACGCAAGACCTGATGTAACACTGTGTGTTACTGAAAACTCAAACAAACACATATGAAATGCTTACAGAAAGCATGCAGAATGATACCCTTCTTCTAATGTTACTCATGCAGAACGATAGGCCCTACATCTCTTATGTTACTCAAGAGTCCAGACGCTTGCATATAAAAACTCCTCGCACGTAGCTTACGCATGTAAACTCTTCACATACATACAGTAGCCTACACTTATGAAAAGCTCATGCACATGTACAAACTCTGCATGCTGACACCTTTGACATTCTTGTTGGCGACTTCTGCACGCCGTGCGCCTCAGCATGCGCTGATCCCGCTCTGAGATTTTACATGGCCTTTAGACTTTAATACAACCCCAAATCAAGAAATGTTGGGACATTTGCAACAAAAACAAGAATCTGTGATTTGTTAATTCTCTTTCAACTTTATTTAACTTACAAAATATTTCCAATGTTTTCACTGAACAACTTAATTGTATCTTGTAAATATAAACAATTTTGATGGCTGCTACACACTCCACAAAAGTTGGAACAGAGGCAAAATAAAAAAGTGAAAAGCTTATAGAATATCCAAGTTAAACTCTTTTGAAACAGTCCTCAATAAGGTGAACTGGTAGTGAGGGCATCGTGATTGAGTGTAAAAGGAGCATCTCAGTCTTTTTCAGCATAGATGGGTCATGGCTCATCATGTGCCAAATATCATGAGTGAACTGTCAATTCAAAAATCACATTTCTCAATGCAAGATTGCAAATAATTTAGGTCTTTTACCATGTACTATACATAATATTGCAAAATGATTCAGGGAATCCAGAGAAATCTCAGTACATGTAGGGCAAGGCAGGAAACCTTTGTTGAATGTGCATGACCTTTTGGCCCTCAGATGGCATTGTTTTAGAAACCGTCATGCTACTGTGTTAAATATAACCACATGGCCTCAGGATTACATTGGAAAACCGTTGTCACTAAACAGCCTGCTGCTGCATCAAAGAATGCCACTTCAATCTCTGTTAAGGAAGGAGAAAGCTATACATCTGTTCAATGCAGAGATGCTGGTGAGTTTTCTGGGCCGGAACTCATCTCAGATTATCCAAAAGACAGTGGAAATGTGTGCTGTGGTCAGATGAGTCCATGTTTCAGCTTGTTTTTGGGAAACACGGACATCTCTGTCCCAAAGACAAAACGGACCATCCAGACTTTTATCAGCGATAGGTACAAAAGCAAACATCTGCCATGGTATGGAGGTGCTTTAGTGCAAACGAAATGGCATGTTCAAAATCGGCTGCAAAAGCCTTGATGACGACACACTTAGTGAAGTTCATAAACGTAATTTAGCTAGCCCATCTAATCTTACCAATCAATAGCCACCACCAACCAGCGTATATAAGCAGCTGCTCTCCTCAGTCTCAGCTGTTCCAGCATCCCACCACCTCCCCAAACTCCAACTTTATCTTAGGTACCTTGCCCTACATAATCATATCCTATATTTAGTCACTGTGGGGGTATATCAGAGCTCGAGTTGAAGCTGCTTTATCGAGCCCTCATCAGTGGACAGCAAGCCAAATAAGTTTAACCTAATATCTTATAACTCGTTAAATTCTCATTGGTCAGATTCTGTGATGACAAGGACGTGTGTTGGGTGTTTTTTCTTAGACAAGTTCCTGTATTTCACCAATCTTGATATTGAATATCTGATATTCAAACAAAACACAAAACATTAACAAATAATTAAGATTATGCTATCTAGTAAATATATTCTTATTGTATATAAGTAACAGTTTGGAAGAAAACGTTCTGGTTAACCTATTGCTTATATTTGGAAAAAATTGTGTGGTCTGCCATGAATGTCTTTGTCTAGTCACTGTTGTGTAAGGTTGTGCTTCCGTTGCCTGTCTGCATGTTCCTGTTAAGATTAAAGTTTATGTTTATTGTGATCTTCTGAGTCTTCAGCCTGTTCCTGGGTCACCAACCGTGACAGTAGAATGTCAATTTTAATTTTGCAAGTGTAATCTATATGTGGTACATTACATAGGCCTTTGAATCTTCACTCTGCCAGAGACTTTTAATGCATAAATAACTAACACACATCAAATTTTTATTTGGAAGTTTTTGAAATATACAGAGAATGGAGGAGCAGTGTTCACATTGTGGCTGCGAGATTAGTAGGATGAGGCCCCATCCACTTCTCCCCTGGAAGACAGAGAGAGAGAGAGAGAGAGAGAGAGAGTGGACAATGATCAGTATATCAACTAAGATTTTAATCTCCTACGGTTAGTTAGGAATTGATGGTTTAAAACATGGCACAGGACAATAAACATCAAGAAAATTGTATGGTAAATATACAAATATAATAAAATAAATATAATAAAAAACATTTTTCCATTAATGCACATTTTATTAGCACTAGCAACCGATTAACATATTTAACCCGTTAAAATTCACAAACATAATTCAAAATGCTGTTCATCATTTTGACAGGAAAAAAGAGAGAGAAAAAAACAAGATTTAAAGATGTCACATGTTCAGTCTGTTTGTCACATGTCAGTCTTGCTTGTGTTTGATTTGTTCCTTTGTTCAGTTTCCCGCCATTCCTTTGTTCCCATGGTTACCCTCTTAGTTCATTCCTCCCAGCTGTGTCTAGTTAATCATCTTGTTTCTGTTCACTACTTAAGATGCACCCTCACCTTCAGTCTTTGTCTAGTCACTGTTATATAAGGTTGTGTTTCCGTTGCCTGTCTGCATGTTTTTTTGTGTTAAAAGGTTAAAATTAAAGTATGTTGTTTATTGTGATCTTCTGAGTCTTCAGCCTGTTCCTGGGTCACCAACCGTGACAGTAGAATGTCAATTTTCATTTTGCAAGTGTAATCTTTATGTGGTATATTACATAGGCCTTTGAATCTTCACTCTGCCAGAGACTTTTAAAGGTCCCATGGCATGGCATTTTTCTATTATTTTATAATGTTTCCTGAGCTGTACTTATATTGTTAGTATGACTTTTACATCATAAAATGTCATAATTTAGAAATAAAAGGCATTTTTTCTATACTGCTGTTTGCCCTGTGGCTGAATGCCCTGCTTCAAGAGGCGTGTCTGCTGTGAGACTTCAGTAAAAACACCCACTGTTGTGATTGGCTGACATCTTTGCATTTTATATGAGCGGAGGGGGCGTGGTTTATCGAGGCACGAGCAGGCACGAGTCTGCCAGGGAGACGGATGGACCTGAGTTCACTTCACATCAGTTCTCAGCATGTCTGAACTGTTTTAGTTACAGCATATACTTTAGGTTATTAGTCTATTTCTAGTCGGAGGGACTGTCACTCATGTCAGAAAGTTAGTAACTTTAGTAAATTATGGATCAGCGCTGACTGGAGACACGAACCGTTTAGAACGATTCAGTCCGATTTGGTGAACTGATTCGGTTCACTAAAAAGAACTGGTTCAAAAGAAAGATCGTTCGCGAACCGGACATCACTAATGTATCAGAGACTGAGCTCAGCGATTGCTAACAAAGTTATTTATAGTAACTACTGAGTTATGAGAGCGCTGTCAGTCAGCGCGAGTTTATTGTGTTTGTATCTGAGAGTTCTGAATAAACAGTCACACCGAGTCCGTCTCTTCATCATTATTCTACCAACTTTGTAACACATGCAAAGTACCATTACAGCTGTCGAGATGAACGAGTTAAAAGTAAGTGTTGATAATAGCATTATTTTTAAAATAAAATAAAAGCGTCAGTGACGCGCGTTGAGTACACAGCGCAAACAAAGACACAACAGCAGTAATCGGATGTAATCCAGTTTATTGTGGGGCTAGGCTGGCTAGCCCGGATATGCTCAAGCTTACCCCCCTTCTGCTTAATCTCACGCCGCGTTTGGTGCCTCCGCTGTGGGCCAGATGCAGTACTGTGGGTCGGGGATGTTGAAGGCCGAGCTTCGGCGTGTGTGAGGTTTATCTCTGCTGATGTTGAGCAGAAACTCATGACTGTATGCACATTTTAGAACCGATAGACGCGACGAGGACGTACAAAAACACTGACTCACAAGATATAAAACACGAAAACACCGTTCTGTCGGGAGAGAGAGAAGCCGCATTGTGTGCACGAATAATAAATAATTAGCTACACATCAGAAATCACTGATCACAGATCAGAAGGAACTGAAAAAAGACTTCTGTTTTCATTTGTACATCCAAACACTAAGAAACTGCCAGCGTTCACTCGTTCACAAGCAATGATGCAATGATCTCTCGACGAGCGTTTGCATGGGCGTGCCAGATTCTCTGGGCGGAGGAAAGGGAGGAAACCGTGCCTGCTTGGACGTCAAACCAGGAGACTTCAGGATTGGCTAGTCTGGCCTGTCATTTTCTCAAAGGCAGAGAAAGACAGCCACAACTCGGTTTTACACCGATCAACATTTCTATCCACTTGGGGACAATATTCAGGCTAGGGGAACTCATATTAATGTTGAAAAACCTCATAAAATGAAAATTTCATGCCATGGGACCTTTAATGCATAAATAACACTACTTTCCATACAAAGTAAATGCATAGCATAGTTTTAGTATAGTTATCATTAACACAATTAAATCTTCTTCAAAACTTTTTGCATCTTAAATCTGCAGTCGGTTAATGGGTTAATCAGTTAACCATCTACATTACTTATAGTTACCAATGAAATAAGCCATGAGCTCAAATCGGTCAGAACCAAAGAAGACCTCAGCCTTCCCGTTCACATGACACACAATGAATGGAAGACCAAAGCACTGCAAAAATGGGGGGGGGGGGGAACTGTGTAAGGATGTTTTACTATAATTATTTACCACAAAAACATTTTGGTGTGAAAGAAAAAGGGTACAGAGATGTAACTAAAAGCACTGACCTTATACTCAAGTGCTTCCAGTGTGACACTCTTCAGCTTGTCTTTGATTGGCTGAGATTTGGTGAGAGTCAGAATTTCCTCCACCTCATTGGTTGAGAGACCTGCCTTTAATCCTGCCTGTGCAAAACAGAAAGACATTTGGGAACACTATAAATTACCAGACGATTTTGTTTTATTGTCTTCGCTAGATAGATGACGATCTCCATCTTAGAGCTAAAATATATGGTGACATTTCCTTTAAAGATCGTCATGTACCAGTAATTTTTTTTTAAGTTTACTTTGAGTTAATTCCTAGTCTTAGGTATATGATACCTCAGTGAGTGAGGCAGGCAGGGTAATGTCCTGATGAGTGTTCCACATTCTTTTCCAGAGCTCTCTAGACACCCTCTCCACCAGCATATCTCCCTTTTTGTCCTTCTCTGCTACAGCTGTCACAAAACGCATCGGAATCAAAGAGTCTAATATGGCAAGAGAGAAAAAGGAGAATAAAAGAGATGTGATTTACTTTGAAACACTCCTGTTTTAGAGTGTAAAAACAATCTTACTGTACGTGGACAAGTTAAGTGCCAAAATTTAGCACTTAAGTTTAAATTTGCACAAAATGTAGCATGCCTTTGTAGGGGCCTCCAATGTCAGGGAAAAATCCTTTCCCATTGAACAATAAATAAATTAAATCCCTAGAAACAGCACAAAATTCCTTTTCTTTATGAAAGAAAGAAAACAAGTATAGTCTGGTCATGAGTGCCATTGCAGAGAAACAGTGGCTTGGATACCTTTATCAGAAAGGGTTGCCGGTTTAAACATAGGGACCTCAAAGTATTCAGACAGCAGCTTCAGATCTGAGGCCATGTACAGAAGCTTATTAGGGATCAATCCAGGGGGCCGGTTACCTAGGAAAAGAACTAACTTGATTCATCTATAAAAAATACAATACAGTTTACATGTATGCTACAAATTCTACTTCCGCGTTGAGATTATTGCTCCCAGTAGCTTCACAATTAGTTTTTTTTAATAGAGTGATTAATTATAAAATAGATACATTTACCATCTTGAATATCTAAAAACCTATGATCATTAATGTGACATACGAATATACATTTTGTAGTTGTGATTATGACATTTCCCCATTACCTGAGCCGTTTATGACTCCTCCTAAATATGCTGGTTTCAATTTGAGGTCGATATTCCAAACATTTCTATAGCGAAACAGCACCTTAACACACAAAATCAAAAAACTACATAAAAATATCTTGAGGAGATTGGATTCCAATCAACTATGTTAATGGCGAAAAATATTACACACCTCAAATGCCAGCCAGGAGTAAGGAGAGGCAACATCATAGTATAACTTGACCACTTTTCCGGAACTGAACATCTGTAATGAATAAGCACATTATAACATTCACAAACATTAATAGGTTAGCATGTGGACAATTTCATTTTTCCCGCAATGCCATGTTGAACCAGGTACAGAAACACAGCGATACACCGATACACAGCTTCTTCAAGGTCTGAGTTGGTCGAACTCTAGCTCTGAACAGGAAACGTTCTCAAAACATAATGATACACATAAAATCCAACAGTTGTTCTTACTAAGACTTTTTAGTTAACGTTACTTAATGTCCAATAATTTGTTGAACTTGCTTACATTTTTTTAGTTATCTGTACTGTTTGCATGCTATGCCTTCGTTACTTAGAAAACCCACTGGTTTGAGTACATTTTTGCCAAAGCAAAAAAAAAAAAACGGGCGGGCGGGCAGGCAAAGGGTTTTTGAGGCAGGGCAATATTTAATAGACTTTTCACTCATTTCCTCTCACCATTATTGTGATTAGTGTTCTCTTTGGTTGGGCACCTGGAACTTCATTCTTATTATTGTAATTCTCTTCCTATTGATGCAGCGATGCAACAAGAAATCACAGTTATTTGATTTAAAATATAATAATAAATATTATATACAGTATGTACAATATATAAATAATAATATAATAATAGTTGTGAATTAATTATATATAGCATAACTATATTTCATGTAAAATAATGATCTTTTAAGATTTTATTGCTAATACTTATGGCATAAACTTTTAATTGGGTTGATATAATCTCTATATTTGTAACAACAATGGTAACAAGATTTTAAAAATATATATATATATATATATTAATAAGACCATTACAATTTTATTTGCTGTTGTTATTGGGGTTATACTTACAAAAGACAGCAAATAAAATGGTAGAATAAAGCCAAAAATAGTCAAACAAAGCAATTCATGTATTCATGCCGCAATTCACTCTGGGAGTACACTTCCTCAGATCACAGATAAAATTAAGTTGACAAAACATAAACGGTTTAAGTAAGAACAACTTTTTTTTTTCAAAATAATTTGTGCTGCTCTTCCCCACAGGAGACGAGAATTAAACGACTACCTCGCGATAATTGCAGAGCTTGCGTTATTGTATGGAGGGACCAGTGCCCTTACTGGGGCGCTTTAAAAACAGGATTACACAACTAAGGCTAGTTCCTAGGCTGCCGTAACATCTCCTGCGCGGTCTGCAGATCAGTTTCTCACTCCACCACAGCTTGTCCCTTGATTAACTCTTTAATTCCCCCCTGCCCAGATTCACCACAAGCAAAATCTACTAGCTATGTCCCGCAGCCAGCAGCAAAGATCAATTTCAACGATTCAGCCATCGATTCCAAAAGAAGAAAAAACACCTTCTCGTCCAATAGTCAAGTTTGCAACAACTTTAACTCAACGATGCTTGCTGCAGCGTTATCGTTAGCTGCACATTTGCAGCTATCGTGGTGGCGCTCATGCCTGCACAAAATGCTCTGTAAAAAGATCTGTAAATAAAGATGTAAAAAATGACCTGTCGACTCCTGTGAATATTTTTCGTTTGTCTACTGAATTGTCTCACCTGCCTGACACTAACTTTACTGACTATTTAATGTCTGGTCTCGAGCACGGTTTCAAACCGGGAGTTGAAAGCCTCCCACACAAAGTATCATATGTGACAATCTCCAGTCTGCTCTTGCTGAGCCTGACACAGTCGGTATTCTAATTAATAAAGAAATCGAATCAGGCTTTATGATCGGTCCTTTTAACACTCCCCCTTTCGAGTGTTTAGGCATCGGCCCTATCAGAGTGGCCACCAGAAAATTTTCAGGCAAAAAACACTTAATAATCGATCTCCCAGCCCCACACAACTTCCCGTTTCCAAGCATAAACAGCTTAATCTCGCTTGAAGAATTTTCTCTCCGTTACCACAACATTGACCGAGCTATTACCTTGATTAATCCAGCAGCCATATCACCGTGTAGCCCAAGACTGATTTCCCACTGAAGCTAAGCAGGGCTGAGCCTGGTCAGTACCTGGATGGAAGACCAACTGGGAAAACAAGGTAGCTGCTGGTAGAGGTGTTAGTGAGGCCAGCAGTTAGTGTTAGTGTGGTCTGTGTGGGTCCTAACACCCCAGTATAGTGATTGGGACACTATACTGTAACAAGCACCCTCGTCCTTCGAATGAGACGTTAAACCGAGGTCCTGACTCTCTGTGGTCATTAAAAATCCCAGGATGTCCTTCGATAAAGAGTAGCGGTGTAACTCCGGCATCCTAGCCAAATTTGCCCATTGACCCCTGTCCATCATGGCCTCCTAATACGATTGGCTTCATTACTCTGTCTCCTCTCAACCAATCAGCTGGTGTTTGGTGGGCGTTCTTGCGCAATATGGCTGCCGTTGCATCATCCAGGTGGATGCTGCACATTGGTGGTGGATGAGGAGATTCCCCCCTTCTATGTAAAGCGTTTTGAGTGCCTAGAAAAGCGCTATATAAATGTAACAAATTATTATTGTTATTAAAGACGTGGGTCGCTGCGCTTGGCTTGCCAAAGTCGACATCACTTCTGCATTCAAAGTGATGCTTATCCACCCAGATTCGGCGTACACTGGCACAAAAACTTTGCTGTCCGTTTAACTTTTGGCTTCAAAAGTAGCCCCAAGATTTTTGACATGCTATCAGAAGCCATTTGCTGGATTCTTTCCAACAACTACTCAGTTCCCTACATACATGCTCATCAAAGGTATCCAAAAAACCCTACAGACGCCAGACAACCAATAACTTTAGACATACTCACTAAATCTATCTCCACCCTTCACCGAGGCTACCACACTATCAAAACCGCCTGCACTCTGGATGCAATGTTCATATTGGCTTTCTTCGGTTTTCTCAGATGCTCAGAACTCACCATCTCATCCAGCTTTAACCCAAAGGTTCATCCCACACTTTCAGATCTATCAGCGCTAGATGACAAAAACCATCCTTACTTCATCAAACAAAGTAAGACAGATCAGATGCAAAAAGGCCATTTCATTTACATTTCAACCTCCCATCACCAATTCAGCCATACCAATCCCTTTTAGCCTAACTACATTTCAGAAGCTTGCAGACTAAATTTCCATCTGACCCACTCTTCGCAGACGACTCCAACCGCCCTGTCACACGTTTCTGGTTTCAGAAACACCTCAAGTCCATATTGATTCAATCCGGCATCCCAGCAGACAACTTTTCTAACCATTCGTTCCGCATAGGTGCAGCAACCACAGCTGCCCAAAAAGGCCTCTCCCAGCACCAGATCCGAGCACTTCGTCGCTGGTCATCAGAGGCTTTCAAGAGCTACATTCGTTCCAATCGCTTTCACATCAAAGAAGGCCAAGGGACCCTCATCAGCTCATTTTGTTTCAGCTTTCAGCCTGTTTCCAAAAACCCAAACCTACAGGCTTACCGCATCAGATGCGGTAATCTGCTTCAATTCAACATCATCAATCCACTAAGGAAAACAATCCTACATTCACTGCCGCAGCAGCATCTCCCCAGTCATTCCCGCAGGAGCCCACCTCATTCTTTCACTGCCACAGCAGTGTTATCTCCTTCGCTCCAACAGAAGCTCAGTTTCTCCATCCAACTGGCTTTTCACTTCCAAAGCATTGTCATCTCATCCACTCCAACAGAAGACCAGTTTCTCTGCCCAAAGTGCCTCCACTGCCGCAGCAGCAATACCGCCTCAGCTCCTGCAGGACTTCAGTATTTCCGTTCAACTTGCTTCTACTGCCGCAGCAGTGTTATCTCCATACTCCCGCAGGAGTTTGAAATAGCTCGTTTCCACTGCCGTAGGAGCTCTATTACTCTGTCCAAACTCCCTCCACCGCCACAACAGTGTCATCTCTTCCGCTCCCGCAGGAGCCCAATTCTCCGTACAACTGGCTCATTGAATAGTTGGAAAGCAAGTTGAAAAGGGCTTGTCTCCACTGCTGCAGCAGTGTCGTCAACTCCGCTCCTGCAGGAGCTCTGTTACTCCATCCAAACTCGCTCCACTGCCACAACAGTGTCATCTCTTTTCTTCCGCAGGAGCCCAATTCTCTGTACAACTGGCTCATTGGATAGTTGGAAAGCAAGTTGAAAACGGCTCGTCTCCACTGCCGCAGCAGTGCCGTCAATTCTGCTCTCGCAGGAGCTCTGTTACTCCATCAAAACTTGCTCCACTGCCACAGCAGTGTCATCTCTTCCGCTCCCGCAGGGAGCCGGTCAACTGGCTCATTGGAAGTTGGGAACGCAAGTTTGTTTCCACTGCCGCCGCAGTGCTATCTCCTCTCGCCCACGTGCAACCATCCCCAGCTGACTACCAGCGAGGCTCACCCTTCTGATGCCACGGCCATCAAAATCTCAGACGACGACAAACAACACCTCCCGATCCAGTGATTAACCCTCTCCCTTCAATTGGCATACCATCAGCTTCGTGCTCTGCAACATTTTTGGGGGGCATCAACATAATTTACTGGCTGCTGTCCCACGTTAGTTTGCAACTTGGGGGAGTACTATGGGTTTGGGCCTAATACAGAGCTTGTGGCCCTCTCCTTGGACAGCATGCCAAATATGCATACAATTTATTCTACCTGACATATTTGTAAGTGTGAACTCGTGAAATATTTTGTTCACTTAAGACATAGCTGTCTGTGTTTTGTAGATAAACAGGTATTTTGACATATTTGTGTGTATTTAACCCTTAATTGTCTTGAATCTTTATTTAACTGACAAAAATACAAAGAAAAGTTTTCCCATGTTTTAACTAACCAACTTAATTATATTCTTTAAATATAAACAAATTAAAATTTTGATGGCTGCGACACACTCCAAAAACAAACAGAGGTTTGGACAAAGGCAAAATCAAAGTGAAAAGATTATAGAATATCAAAGTTAAACTGTTTTGAAAGGTGAGGGTATCATGATTCAGTATAAAAGGAGCATCTCAGTCTCTGCAAGCAAAGATGGGTCATGGCTCATCACATTGTGCCAGATTTCATGAGAGAATTGTCGCCGCTCCCACCACGCGCGTAGGGCACCAAGTGCTCATGGGGGCACCACAAGAAAATGCTCTCTTCACCCCCCCCCCCCCCTCAAAACGGTCAGCGGCGGGACTATGTCAAATAATTCTAATCTAATTTTTCAATGCAAGATTGCAAAGAATTTAGGTCTTTCACCATCTACCACACATAATATCGTAAACAGATTCAGGGACTCCAGAGAAATCTCAGCCGTGTACGGCAAGGCAGGAAACATGATGTGATCTTTGAGCCCTCAGACTGTTAAATATAGCCGTGTGGCCCGTCACTAAACAGTCTGCCACTGCTGCATCAAGAAATGCAACTCAAATCTCTGTTATACAAGGAGAAAGCTTTGCATCAATTCTATGCAGAGATGACAAGTTTTCTGGGTGCAAGCTCATCTCACATTATCTAAAAAACATTGGAAATGTGTGCTGTGGTCAGACAAGTCCACATTTTATTTTTTGGGAAAACGGACATCAAGTTCTCAGACCCAAAGATGAATGGGACAATCCAGTATTTCATCAGCTACAGCTGATGTTTGCACTGTGCACCTCCAAACCATGATTGATTTTTGCTTGCATGTGTGTAAAGGTACCATTGACGTGGAGGCATATATTGGGATCGTACAGAGACTTATACTGCCATCAAGATCACATCTTTCCTGGGAAGCAAGACAATGCATGTGCTACAACAGAGTGGTTTCTCAGACACTCCAAAGAATGGATGTGCTTGACTGGCCTGCCTGCAGTTCAGATTTGTCTCTTATTGAAAATGTACAGCATATCATGAAAAGGAGAATCAGACAACGACAACCATGGACTGTTGAGCAGCTGTCTTGTATCAAGCAAGATTGGGCAAACATTTTGCTTGCAAAACTGCAACAAAATGTATCCTCAATTCCCAAAAGATTAAAAAGTCTAATTAAAAGGAAAGTGATGTGAGATTGGTAAAAGTGACTCTGTCAGTCTCAACTTTTTTGGGGTGCGTTGCAGCCATCAAAATGTGTTTATATTTAAAAAATACAATTAATTTGTCAGTGGAAACATTGGAAATCTTTACTTTGTATTTTTGTCATGTTTTTGTTAAATAAAGGTTCACGGGAATCAACAAATCACAGATTATTGATTCAATTGCATTTTACACTTTGCTGTCATACTGAAGAGATCTTTTTGAAGGATATTGGTTTACTAATGCCTTTTTTGAGCACTACAGCTTAACTGAAACGAGTGTTTGTAGACTGTTTGAGTTTTGAGTTTGAGAGGCTGTTGTCGACCTTGATTTATTGCAATGGTGTTCCATTTTATTTATAATTTAGAAAATAAACATGTGATTGTTCTCACAAATCAACAGTTTCTTGTTTTATCCCCTGGCATATCTTTTTGGTGTTGAGGAGTAGTGTTTCGAATAAAGGAGCAAGGTTTGTTTGTTTCGAATAGGGAGCAAGGAAAATACAGAGAGATTTATACGTTTGAGACAGGAGCATTCTGATCTCTTCACTGGGGCTAAAAATACAGCTTTATATGGTTGGAGGTAAGATGGGAGAAGTAAAGAGTAGGCAGATGTTCTTTTAGAAGGAATTTCACAAGAAAAATGTTAAGTTCTGCCAACAAGGGCATGTTAGACCAGGGGTGGCCCACATCAGTCCTAGAGAGTCAAAGACCTGCAGAGGTTAGCTCCAAACCTGATAAAAAAAAAAAAACTCTCCTGCCTATAGCTTTCTAACCTAAAGACCTTGATTAGCTTGTTCAGGTTTGTTTGATTAGGGTTGGAGCAAAACTCTGCAGGACTGGCTCTCCAGGACCAAAGCTGGCCACCCCTCTGTTAGACAGAAGGACTATCTTCAAGCAGATTCCTTTAAGTGTTTCCTTGTCACATGAACAGCTTACACACACATCACTGATATTTTAAGCTGAGGCTATGGTGTAAGGAGTTAATTTAAAAGTTCTTAAGATTTTTTTCCTCTGTCTAAGTTGTCATGTTATGCTTGTTATTTTTTGATAGTAGATTTATTTTGGAAAAAATGGACCTGTCCAGTAAAGTCACACCAGCTCAAGCTAAGAAAAAGTGGGACAATCTAAAAAAAAAAAATACAAGGTAAGCTAAGATGTACTCTTGTACAGCCCCATGTCTAACAACTTTATAAGATTATGACATTTAAATGTTCTATTCTCCTAGAATACAGCATGTTGATAATTAGCTTAACCATTTTAGCTTTAAAGGGTCATGAAACCCCCCTGCTGCAGCTGGGTTTTTTTCACACCTTCGATTTGAAAAGCCTTCCAAAAAGGGCGTGGTCGGCTGTGAAAAGGTGGGATGGGTAGTGTGTGGAAAGGGAATGGTTTGCAGAAATAGGGGAGTGTCATTAGGCGCATTAAAATTAGCTAATTTGCAAACCGGCAATGCACAGACACCGGTGACATGGATAGCGATACCGACAACAGCAGTGACAGCGGTTCTGAGACCTGTTCTTGGTTCACACGTTGGCAATGTTTACAACAGAGAGATGAGATGAGGGATACAGCGAATGAGAGCGCTCTGAGATCATAAGTGGCGTGCAGCAGGAAGAACAGACCGAGATCGCTCTGAATGTCATTCAGCTCTTCAGATCAGCATAGGGTAATTCAGTGAGAAATGAAAAGAAATGATATTCTATATGATGAAATATTTTGCATATATTATGCTCCGACTCAGCTTTTCAAACCGGAAGACAGAAATCGCTCTGAAAAATGCAAAAATAACTTTTTCACATATGAATAACATTAATGACTACCTTTAGTGTTTTCAATGATGTGCAGCCTATACATATCTGTTTACATCTCAAAAAAGTGTTTTGAGGTTTCATGACCCTTTAACTTGTATTGACAGGTTTACAAACTTAGGATCTAAATTTTTAAAGCTAGTTATGCCACCATTAACTTGTGTATATATATTTTTTTGCTTAGGAATGCAAACATCCAGGGTCTGGTGAGGGCCTTAGCAGTGGTAAGCCGACAGCTGAAACCTGGCCATGGTTCGTTCTGATGGATGAGATGTTGGGTCAGAGGCCTTCAATTTCCCCCCCTGTTCTCATTGCTTCATTGCCTGATGACGAACCACGGCCAGGTTGTAGTTCTGTTGAGGTTGACCAGGAAGCAGAACAGGAGCAGGAGGCAGGGATGGAGCAGTATGCACGGCCAAGAAAGAGAAAAGCCAAATCAGACCCTCTTCTTGAGCTACTGAAAGAAGACATGGCACACCAGAAGGAGTGGGAAGAAAGGAGAGAGTGTCACATGCCTGTCCTGTCTTGTGTGCACATGTGGGTTTTGTTAGTGTGGCCATGTGCCTCTGTCATTGTTTGATCCCTCCCCCTTGTTATCTGATTAGTGTTTGATTTCCTCCACCTGTTCCCTCCTGATTTCTTCCCCTTTATATAGTTCCCATGTGCTCACAGTCTTTGTGGTTTCGTTGTTATGTCTACGTCTCCCGTTTCCCCCCGTGATTTCTCTTGGTATGTTTTTGTGTTATTTTATGTTTTATTATGTGTTTTGCCCCCTCGTGGGTTTTTGTTTTGTATTTATGTTTGTTTTTGTTAATAAATCCTCTTTTCACTGCACTTGAGTCCTCGCACCAGCTTTCCTTTGTGTTAAACGTGACAGAGAGACAAAAGAGAGAGGAAGGAGTGATAGGCTCTTTAATTTACTGGAAAAATTAATCGATAAAATGTAACAAATGAAAAACATTTACAATACTATTTACAATATTTACTTACAAATGTTACACATATTAAAAAGCTAATTCTATTGACAACATATGAGTAAATGTATAAAATAATCAATTCTAAATGGCTAAACACATTCATTAATGAATCAATAAATTTTGTTATACATTTACATAAATAAAAGACAACAAAGTAAAGATGGCTTGTGTTGTGTGAATTCTTATGCTGACTTCCTAGTAAGCCTAAGAAGAAAAAAAAAATACTGGGTTAAGGACCTTAAAATTCCATGAAAAAGTTAAACTTAATTTTAACCCTTTAAGCCCTGAAGGCATTTTAAGAGTTGTTTTTTTGTGACATACACAAAAGTAAAGACTCATATCGCCAAACCTATGATTATGTGAATTTATAAGTAATGTTGTGCCATTTTCTATATGATTTATGTATGTTTTTATGAAAGCTTCATATTTCTTTTTAGTTGGCACTTGTGGAGTTATCGTAACCCTGAGCAAAATCTCATGATCAACGCAATGGATAATGTTGTAGCACTTAAAGGGTAGCTTCAGTGATTTAGCATTAAGCTTTGTATCAGTAGAAACCCCATAGTATATTTGAATTATGGTACTTTCCCCCATCATATCCCCCTGAGACGAGAGAATTATGCATTTTATTTCTGGAAAAATTCCTCCGATGACGCAAATATCGTCATTTTGCGCCAT
This sequence comes from Gobio gobio, assembly GCF_949357685.1. Lineage (NCBI taxonomy): Eukaryota > Metazoa > Chordata > Actinopteri > Cypriniformes > Gobionidae > Gobio > Gobio gobio. The sequence continues at coordinate 32,979,650 of NC_137108.1, forward strand.
CTGAGGATTTTTTGGCCAGAGGCTAAAAACTACAGCCAGTGGAGGGAGCTGTTCAGCATGTTATCAACCCGCCCATAGGGGAGAGATCTCACTCACAGAATATAAATGTGCTCGCGGCTCGACCTCAGGCATTAATAATGGAGCGGTACAGAGCAAAGTGAGTGTTTCAACTTTTCAATTAATTCCTATGAGAGTTTAGCTTCCGTATGCGTTCATAAAACACGCCAGACTGGCTGAGAATGACAGCCGCGCTTACCTCAGCTACTACTTCCCTCTCGTGCTGAATGAAATCTGACTCCTGCTGTGTTTCTCCTGTGACTTTCGTTCGGTTCACTCACACTTTATTGAAAAGACACATTCAGTTTTTAATTGTAGTGTTTATTCTCTAACTGAACGAAATTATTGTATTATTATGAAGATAAAAACGACACTGGGGACGGTGTAGGGAGTGGCCTTGTAGGGCAGCGAAGCAAGTGCATTCTGGGAGTTGTTGTCTTTCATCCACATGAGACAAAAATACATTTTCTGTCTTTTCTCAGTCTAGAAGGCACCAAATTCAAAAATAATTTCACATTTCTACTACGTAAATGACACCAGTTTAAATACACATTCATCTTCCCAGCGCTGAAGTGACCCTTTAAGAGTTGATCAAAATGAGATGCATTAAAAAGCGGAGTTTCTAAGTTATACCTATGTTGTGTTATTCCATTCAGAAGTTGCTTAGTAATTTGATTATGAATTTTGTGGATGGTGTGTACAGCTGGCGATTCACTTCGGGTTGAAAGGGTTAAACAGTCTCATATTCATTTGTAGACTGTTATTAAAGTGTGTTCCACTTACTTGTTTTTTAATTAGGGTGAATTATGTAGTCATGGTCCTGATCGACATCCTGTAAGGCAGACACTTGGTTGCACAATCTCAAACGCCATGCTGCACCAGATACTGCCTCCCCTGGATTGCATGGCTCCACGTCATCTTCCTCTTCCTCTTGGCTTTCATCTGGTAACATAACGTCGCCAACACCAAGGCAGATGTTATGCAGCATGGTGCATGTTGCTATTACCTGTATACACAGAAATATGAAAACAACATTCTATGTAAATTATTTTATCTGACATTTAAGTTTTTTAAGTAAAGGTCAAATATAGAGAAAAATAGTGCAACCTTTGGTGCAAAAGTTGGATGCACTTCAAGTGCCTGAAGGAAGATGGCTCTAAATCGCGTCTTCATCATTCCAAAGGCACGCTCAATAATTGCGCGGCCTTTGGAAAGATGTGCATTGAAGCGCTGGGTTGATGGTGATGCTGGATTTTTAAACGGGGTCATAATTGTGATTGCTTCTCTGTGCAGGGGTATCCACCATCACCGAGGAGGAAAAAGCCCTGTGGTGGATACTTTGCCTGTTTGTAAATGGGGCTGTTCTTAAGTACTCGTGAGTCGTGGACACTCCCGGGATACCCAACAAAAATGTCTAAAAATGCCTCATGATGGTCGCATATGCCTTGAAGCAAGATTGAGGCAAACAGCTTTCTGTTTTTGTAACACTGTCCATCAGGACCAGCTGGTGGTTTTATTCTGACATGGCATCCATCAATGGCTCCAACAGCTTTACCAAATGCCTGGTGATTGGCAAGAGAAGCAAAGCCTGCACCAACCTGTAGCAGGTGTTCTTCTGACCTTGGCAGGGCCACAACCTTTGGCAAAATAGCCATGACTTCATCAGCCACTCGATGTATAATTCTGTGTATGGTTGACCGTGGCATCGCAAAAGCCTGTGACACAACCCTGTAAGAGGCACCACAGGCCAACCAATACAAAAACACCAATGTCTGGAGTGTTGTTCCCCAGCCATGCCTCCGTTTCTGATGAAGCAGCTCCAGGAGTTTATTGAGGCTCTCTCTCTTCAGACGAAAGTCTGCTTTTGTATCCCCTCCATCAAAAAACTTGTCAAGAACAGGGACATGGGGGTTGAGCTTGCAATACTTCAGGTCTGTCTATATGAAGCAAGATAGTAATAATTAATAAATAGAACATACAACATTACATTTAGTTAATTTTTAACGTTTGCTATTGTGTTTAATCATGTAACATAGTTTTACAGCGTTAAATTGTTCATTCTTAATATTTACTATTGTGTTTAATCATGTTAATAAACAACTTTATTGTATAGTATCTCTTTTTTGCTTTAGTTTTTCTTAAAATTATCTAAAAATCATGAACACTGGGTTAAATTATGTAATTTGTAGCAGTTTCACAGACAGTGCTCATCTATAATAATATTGTATTTGACCTAAATAGTAATATTATGTATAGATAAATGTATTTGTAATTATCGCCTCATTACCCTACAACTTACTTGAAACGTCCTCTGGTAAAAACGGATAAACTTTGTTCTTCTTAATATCCTCCTCCTTTGTCTCTGTAACAGATATCTGTTGTACGTATGGCGCAGCTCCTCAAGTATTGAACAAAAAACAACAACAAATGAACACATTTTTTAAAAATTACTTTCCAAATAATTTTCATTCATTTAACTGAGGTGAGTGAGAGAGCGCTGTGAACGTGTTGGCATAGCAACGTGATACTTCCGGTTTCCTTTTCTGCCCAGACGTCCTACGAAGGACGTCTCGCCTACAAAGTGAGAAGGAGGGATTACAGAGAACGGTTAAAAGCAACGAAAACAGACACACAGACACAAATAGTATGAGGGTCGCAGAGAGCATGTCAATAGGAAAATAAAGCTAAATCATGGACATTTTAGGCTATACTTAGAAACACCGACCAGAAAAGAGGACAGATGGTCAACTTAATATCTATGGTAAGAGTTATTTTCTGTGTTATTTTCTTTTCCGCTGTAATAAATATGAAAGAGACAACAGCACTGTGATAACGTTAAATTACACCCTTCAGATTTAATAATTTCAGATTAACGTCTTTTTCCCGATTTGTCTCTTTTGTAAATACTCTTTTAAGTTTGGCGGACATGCTGTAGTTTATCCTAATTTATGTCCTCATTTGCCAAAACTAATTTGAAGGCTATTTCAGTAGCTGTTAATGACGAATGCAGACTCAAAGTGACTTGTTCATTCAGTTCATTTATTTTGAAAAACACACCAAAACGAACAATAAAACACACCCAAATTATTCAACAAAAACATAGGATATACAGTGGAACAGGAATGAAAGCATTCAAGGTGCTCTGTGCTCAGCCTTATAAACATAAGAATGGATGTTGCACATCTCCAGCCTCAGAAATCTGAGAATAATTTGTAAAGACCTATATGCATATGCACCAAAAACAAAACAAAAATAAAAGTAGTCTACATAAAAATGCAAGAGAAATGTATTTAAAAAAATATTTTTAAAACATATCTTTATAATCATCTGCAGTGTCAAGAATAAGTTTGTGTACTCTTTGAAAAGATCTGAATTTCTGCTTTGATTTCTCCTAAAAAGTAATCTCACAGTATAGGTCACAATATAGACAAACACATTCTGACTTTATTAATAACATAAAAACAGTTGTACTTTTTTGTCCAAAATTGGTCAAGAAGTAAATAAGCAACTACAGAAAAGTTTTTTTGTACCATACATGGATCTACACTTCACTAAATTCATGAATTCACTTATTTTCCCCACCCTGGACTGTGAATGATCACTCATTGTACTTAAACATTTTAAAAGTGCTATTGTTTGTCTAATTGTGAGTTAAATTAAGATCAGACTACATTTTATAAGTAATCAATGCAGAATTCTAGATATTTTATATCTAGATTTATATCTAGAGTGGTGCAGGGATGACAAATCTGTCCATGGACGTAAGCCATTGTAGCCACAAGACCGAAAGTGCACATGAAGACCTAAATTGAGGTCCCCATGAGGAAACAAGCTTATGAATCATACAGAATTATTTTTTTATTTTTTTGGGGAAAATGTAAAAATGCAGAAAGTTTTGTGTGATGGGTGGGTGTAGGGGATAGTGGAAGGGGATATAAATATACGTTTTGTACAGTTTAAAAACAATTACGTCTATGGAGAGTGTATATTATTAATTTTTATTTCAAAAGGAGAGAGTGTGGTAAAAGTGTTAGCTATTTATGTTTTATGCCTGACCCAGCCTCAGTCACCAGAAAAAATTGATTCAGCCATGAACCTTGATTCAAAATAGTCAACAAAAAGTCAGTTCTATCAGTTTAGACAGAGGCAGGGGGTGAAAGCAGGAGACAAAGGGATGTTAAAAATTAACAGGGCTTTTCAAAAAATGATTTTAGTTTAAAATTATGTTCACATGAAAAGTTCTAGAATCACTACCTTTGTACATTTTTAAGTTGTACAGGGCCTTTAGTTCCTGATTCTCTTCTCTTAGGACCTTGACTTCTCAGCAGGCCATTTACAGTTTTTTTTTTTCAATTGCTAAAAAACAAGTCTTACAGGTTTATAATAAATATAACATTGTGCAATCTTGCAGGACAAGTCTATGGATCAACCTACTGGACTCCTACTGAATTCCTGTATCATCCGTTTAAAGTAAACTACAATGCAAGACTTTTAAGAGAAGTATGGTCTCTGTGGGAATAACTGATGTAGATAAAAGTGTGAAACTGTTAAATATGTATATGTGGATTTATCTGTTTATCTGCTTTGTAACTCTGTATCCCCCTGTTGAAAAGTAAAAAATAAAAATAAATTGTATGTATATATGTGTATATATAATCTCCACTCAGCCATGACAATCTTTTTTTTTTTTTTATTGCCAATCAAATTATAAACAATTAACACAACAATTAACATCACTTACATATCAAAATACAGTTGAATAGAAATACAAAAAAAAAAAAACAAGGTTCCCACTTGTCCTGGAAAATGTATGATATTTTTCAGTCCTGGAAAACACATGGAAAATGAGAGAAAATGGAAAATGTCCTGGAAAAACTTATTGTTGTCCTGGAAAATTTGTTTCAAAAGAGTTTATCACTGGCCCAAACCAATTACCGTTGGTTGCAGAAACCTTTGAAATAGCAATTGCGAGTTATAAAGTCCAATTCTGAGGAAAATTCAGAGTAGGGAGATAAAAAGTCTCAATTACCTTTTTATTTTTTTATTCTGTGGCAGAAACAAGCTTCATTAGTCACAATGTATGATTGAGAGCTCATATTAAAAACGTATTTGATAGTTTAGTCATGGCAATAAACTGTATGCCTTTTAAAGACTTAGAGAGCAATATATTACTTAAGGGCGTGATCCTTGTCTTTTATTCTCACTGTAGTAAAATTTAAAATGTCCTGGAAAATGATCGCTGAAAAAGAGGGGGAACCCTGAAAAAGCATCTTTTTCAGAAAGATTAACTTTAAAACATTCCCAAAAAAAGTGAACAACCTTCTCTGAAATGTATTTCTCTTGCTTTGGCAGTTATATACAATCATTTTAAGCAATGCATATTTCCACTCAGTGCACTCGAAACTTGATTGGCATGACTTTTGACATGACCTAATGTACTGTGTAGGTATGCGTCTAAAGCTGATGCAAATTCCTGGTTGGAACGTTCTGACCCGTCCCCTTGGCTAAAATCTGAATCACATGCTAGCATGTGCTATTTCTGTCATGTACTTATATGGCAGAAATAGAGTACTATGCTAGTGTGGTTTTAAATTCAGTAAAACACAATGAAGTGAAGCTTAGTTAGACACATACTTGCAGATTCAAAGGAATATCACATACATACGCACAAATACGTATTGCAAAGAGAAAGAGGTGTTAATTTTTTGCAGTTAAATACAGTTTTATTGTTTTTGATACTTTTTTATTTATTTTTCTTTGTAAATATGTGGCATAATTAAGAATAAGATACTGAGCTTTACTGGGATTACACACATAAGAATGTAATTTTGATAGGCGCTTGATATGAAATTGGAAGGTGTCCTTGAAGGTCCTTAAATCTGGTGTTCATAAAAGAGCGAGAACCATGACTGATGTGCTGCAAATTTTTAACAGCTGCATTTGGTAACAGCGTTCACAGTTGAAAACTGGAATAATGTTATTTACATGCATCTCCTCAACTTACCCTTAGTTTCGTCCTCTTGTTCTGTTTCTTCTTCTGATTCTGTTTAACGGCGGTTGTCAGACTGGTTTATAGCGGATTTCTGCCACCTACTAGACTGGAGTGAGAAGCGACAGTGTTGGATAGTATGGGATAGATCACCCATATTACCTGAAATTCAGCTTTGCTATCACAGGAATAAATTACATTTTAAACTAGATGAGTAAAGTTTGATGACAAACTTTGATGTTGGCTTGACAAAGCCTGGGGGGTATTCCAGAAAGCAGGTTATGTGACATACCCGGGTATGTTTAAGAGTAAGTTAGCGGATAATCTCAACTTTCGGGTCCAAAAACAGAGGTAACTTTCAGGGTATGTAAGTAACCATAGCAACTTCTCGCGTGTTATATAATTAATATAGTTATATTAATATGCCAAATTTGTTATATAGTTACTGTTATATAATGTACATAAACAGTGATGCCAGTAACGCATTACTCTAATTTGACTACTTTTTACCAGTAACGAGTAATCTAACGCGTTACTATTTCCAAACCAGTGATCAGATTAAAGTAATTTATCCAAGTCACTGTGAGTTACTATTTCAGTCATTTTCCTTAGTAAAAATATATATTTTTGCTTTCTTCTTGCGTCTCTGGGAAAGTATTTATATTAGGTGAAGTCAAGAAAGACTGTCTTTATTAAATTTTTTATTAAAACATGTTTTTTTTCTCCAGGAAATTTTTTTTTTTAATTTCAATTTAAAATGTCAGGAGATACATTGTTGACGTTACTGTTAAAATGCACTTCCAATAAAGTGAGTGTTGGCAAAAACGGTTGTCATTTCTATGTTGAGGCGGCAGGGGTGTTGTCGGCAACTGCTGAATGTAACTAATAAAGTAACTTGTAATCTAATTTAGTTACTTTTAAAATCAAGTAATCTGTAAAGTAACTAAGTTACTTTTTAAAGGAGTAATGAGTAATCAGATTACTTTTTCAAAGTAACTGGCAACACTTATTATAAATCACTATTATAGCAAGGTAATGTTTAAATGTTAATTCAATTAAAATATATTTATTATTTATTTTATTGTCATCTCACACATGGATTTGCATTCAATTAATTTGCATCAAACAAACAATATTTTTTTTTAAAGATTACTTATTAAACGAAAAGATTATTGCACAACCACCAAATAGGTGGCGATTTGCACTAAGGAGGTTATGTAAATCGCCATTAAACCAAAGAAGAAGGAAGTAGAACGGCACGCTTTTTCTTCCATGGTGAATCATCGATTCGTTGCTCTGTTGAGAAGGTCTTGTGTGTTAACCGAGAACATACTCTGAGTTGTCTGAACCTACTCCCGGACTCGTTTTTGGAACCAACATACCTCGAGTAAGCAAGGTTTGGGTTAATCAACCGAGAGTTTAAGGTATATGTGATGGTAAGTTAACCTTGCTTTCTGGAATACCCAGATCTGAACGTTTAAAATATCTTTGGACAGCTTGTAGTTTGAAGGTTTTACTCAGAGAAAGAAAAAAAATGTTTTACTAGCATGTTTGCTAACATGTTGCTAGCATGATTTAACACGTTGAATTAGCATGTTTTAAGCACGTTTAGCACTTTGTTTTGACAGCGAATTTTGTTTGCTGTAGTCTTGACTAAAATGCCATTTAGTTTTATACGACTAAATCTACAGTAGATTTAGTCGACAGCGTTTGTGCATGAAGGCACCTCACAAAACTAGTTTCGGACAGACTTCTTGTAACCGTTTAATGATCTACAGCAAAATACAGAGAGCTTTGGTGAGAACTAAACAAATATTTAATTACTACATTAGTAATTTCTCGCAAGAAATTACATCAGAAGTGGAAAATGTTGGTAAAAAAAAAACCATACAATTACACACAAACTGACCAGCAAACGCAACTTTCTGACGCCATCTTTTTTCCCCAGCAAAGGATGCATATATGCTGCCTTCAAAAATCGATCAGATGAAGGTATCTCAGGAGACAGGAAGTGAAGCTAACATTAGATTCCTAGAGCCTACCTTGAAATGTGTCCTCCGAAGGCAGCATTTTCCAGGTTTCGGACGCAGCCACTGTTTACATTTTGGCTCAGAAGAAGAAGAAGTTTAAATAGTAGAGCAGTTGTCTTTGTCAAGCCAACATAAATATATTAAAATAGAAAACGTTTATTTTAAATTGTAATGACATTTCTCAATATCACTGTTTTTAAAATAAATGCAGTCTTAGTGGCTTGTTTTTTTCCTTTATTATTTTGTGTGTGTGTGTTTGCTGTTGAATAAAATAAGTGAATTTACACCAAATTTAAAATTTTATTTTTAAGTTGTTGAAATACACAAAGTATAAAGGAGCAGTGATCACATTTTGGCTGTGGGTTTGGCAGGCTGAGGCCCCACCCACTTCTCCCCTACAACACAAAAAGAAAGAAAATGATTGGACAAGAACAGTACATTATATCACCTAAGATTTTAATATCCCATGGTTAATTTATGGTTTAAAACATGATAAAGTGCAATAAACCATCACGCAAACTGAGTATGATAAATATAACCATTAGACAATCTAATAAATGAAATAAAAATCCAAAGTTACCGATGCAATGAGCCATGAGCTCAAATCTGTCGGAACCAAAGAAGACCTCGGCCTTCCCGTTCACATGACACACAATGCAAGGAAAACCAAAGCACTGCAAAAACAGGGGGAAATCACTGTAAGGAAAATTTTGGTTAGAAAGACTAAGGATGCAAAGATGCAAGTAAAAGGCACTGACTTTATACTCCAGTGCATCCTGTGTGACACTCTTCAGCTTGTCTTTGATTGGCTGAGATTTGGCTATGGTCAGAATTTCCTCCACCTCATTGGTTGAGAGACCTGCCTTTAATCCTGCCTGTGCAAAACAGAAAAGCAATACATTAGTGAACACACTGAAGACAAAGTCAGTGGTGAAGTACAATGGATATCATCAAGAAATGTTTTCATAGTTATGAATTAATATGTTGATTTATTCTAATTAGCGATTTTATAATGTAGGTTCTGCAACTGAAACCTCTTCAGTTAAAAGACACCATGAAATCAATGTTGATAGATCTTATTTTTAAATTTATGTGCACTCGTAATCTAATATCTACCACAACTGACTGCAAATTGGCATTCAGATCTGCCTCTGTTTAGTTAGCAACACCCAACTTCCTACAATCAAATCAATTCCCAAAGGATAAAAATCACCCTATATTTTTCCTCATTTCAGAATCCGCTTCACTCGGAAATACGTGACAATTGGGAAGAAAAGTCTAATCACAACTTACGTTTCATGCTGACCTTTAAAAAGAGCTAATCTTGAGTATATGATACCTCAGTGAGTGAGGCAGGCAGGGTAATGTCCTGATCAGTGCTCCAGATTCTTTTCCAGAGCTCTCTAGAAACCCTCTCCACCAGCATATCACCCTCTTTGTCCTTCTCTGCTACAGCTGTCACAAAACGCATAGCATTCAAAGTGCCTACATGGAAAGATAGAGGATGAGAGAAAATTAAAGAGAATGTGACAAAGTGACTCGCATAAAAACACAAGACTATCCTTTTTAGACTATAAAATAATTGTTTTTTCTATACGAGAGAAAGAAATCCCCAAGCATTGCATTGTGCATGTGGTGGTCATCATGAGTGTCATCGTAAAAAGAAACAGCAGTTTGAATACCTTTCTCAAACATTGCCTCAGCAGGGTCTGAAGGTGGATTCAAAGGGACCACAAAGTACTGAGACAGCCGCTGCAGATCTACGTTCATGTAATAAAACTTATTAGGGATCATCCCAGGGGGCCGGTTACCTAGAAATAGAAGAAACTTGATCATGTATTATCTTATCATTTGATGAATGTATATTATAATTTATGTTTTAATCTATTAGCTGTTACATGATTATTGCTTCAAGGAGAGCTTGATTCATATTTAGTGCATTTACATTACATAGGGTGAATAAATAATTAGCCTACATAAGAGATTCATTAATTATTTGAAATGGCCATTAATCATTAACCATGATCTTGTATTTAAGCTGCTTCAGTAAAGAATGCACCATAAATATCACATCGGTTTTGGTATTTTGAGTAGTCTTTGTGAAAGTGTCAAGCCTCTCTAAATTGGGTCCATATTGACTGCTCCAGTGTGATTTATTTGTGAAATATGAAGCTCTAGGATACTGTCTGGTAACTAAAACCAGAATACTACATTTTTGTTTAAAATGTGAGATATTATGAAATGCCAAATGTTTTTTTTTACCCCAAGTTGTCCCAAATTTTTTTACTCCAACATATAATATATATATATATATATATATATATATATATATATATATATATATATATATATATATATATATATATATATATATATATATATATATATATATATATATATATATATATATATATATATATATATATATATATATATATATATATATATATATATATATATATATATATATATATATATATATATATATATATATACACACACACACATATATATACATATACATATATATACACATATATATACATATACATATATATACACATATATATACACATATATATATATACATATATACATATAAACACATACACATAATGCGTTTTAAAACTATATTTAAAAAAACTCTTTGCGTTGCAACAATTTGCCCAAATTATCACAGGCAGGTGACGTAACGGTCTCAAGACAGTATGGCTCTGGACAGTAGGAAGGTTAAAGGGTTAAGTTCACCCAAAAATGAAATTTCTGTCATTATTTATTTACAATGATCCTCATGTTGTTCCAAACCTGTAAGACCTTCGTTCATCTTCGGAATACATTTACATTTAATTTTTATCCAAAGCGACTTACAAATGAGGAGAGCAATAGAATCAATTAGACAAACAAGGGGCAACAGCAAGCAAGTGCTGTAACAAGTCTCCGTTAATCTAGCACTTATATATATAAATTAATAGAATAGTTAAGTGCTAGTCTTAATTTGTCAGGTGCTGCTGGAAAAGATGTGTCTTTAGATGTTTTTTGAAAATGGCTACAGACTAGGCTGCTCGAATTGAGATAGACACAGGTCGTTCCACCAGGTGGGAATGGTCCAGGAAAAGGTCCGTGCCTCTTTGGGATGAGGCGTCGTTCACATGCAGAACGCAAGCTTCTGGAGGGTGCGTAAGTCTGAACAAGCAGGTTTAGGTATATTGGTGCAGAGCCGGTGGTTGCTTTCTAGGCAAGCACCAGTGCCTTTGCAAGTGGCTATTGCTAGCCAGTGCAAACTGATGAAGAGAGGCATGACGTGCGCTTTCTTCGGCTGGTTGAAGACCACCCTCGCCGCTGCATTCTGGATCAGTTGCAACTTGCAAGGGTTTGATAGTGCATGATGGAAGGGCCGCTAGAAGAGAATTACAGTAGTCCAGTCTGGAGGGAACAAGAGCTTGGACCAGGAGTTGTGTGACCTGCTCTGATAGGAAGGGTCTAATCTTCCTAATGTTGTATAATGCAAATTTGCAGGACCGGGCTGTTGCAGTAATGTGGTCAGTGAAGTTGAACTGATCATCAATCACAACTCCGAGGTTCCTGGCTGTCCTGGACAGAGTTATGGTTGATGAACCTAGCTGAATGGAGAAATTGGGATGAAGTGCTGGGTTGGTTGAGACCACAAGCAGTTCTGTCTTTGCAAGGTTGAGTTGAAGGTGATGATCCTTCATCCAGCCAGAAATTACTGTCAGGCAGGCTGCAATGCGAACACCAACTGTAGAATAATCTGGTTGAAATGAGAAGTAGAGTTGAGTGTCATCAGCATAGATAGCAGTGATAGGAAAAGCCATGTTTCTGAATGGCAGATCCTAATGATGACATGTAGATGAAGAAGAGAAGTGGTCCAAGCACTGAGCCCTGTGGAACTCCAGTAGCTAGATGTTGTGACTTAGATACTTCACCTCTCCACGACACCCTGAAGGACCTACCTGAGAGGTAAGACTTGAACCACTGGAGAGCAGTTCCTGAGATGACCATCTTCATGAGAGTTGACAGGAGGATCTGGTGGTTAACTGTGTCAAAAGCACTGGAGACACGTGCTTTTGAATTCACATGTGCTTCATAAATTAAGATATATTTGATGAGCTCTCTGACCCCTCCAAAGACAGCAATTTAATTAACACTTTCAAGGCCCATAAAGGTAGTAAAAACATTTTTAAAATAGTCCATGTGTCTCCAGTGGTTCAACCTTAATTTTATGACGCGACAACTTTTTGTGCGCAAAAAAACAAACAAACATAACGACTTTATTCTTCAATTTCTTCTCGTCTGTGTCAGCCTTCTGCGCAATTTATGTTGGTCAGCTCCTGCGTCAGCATCACACACATGCATTGTGTTCTCACGTGAGCAGCATCGGCCAATGGTAAACTGTTGTTCTGGCATAGCTCTGATGTAACCCGGAAGCACTGGTTTGTATTTACTATGTCAACAGCGTAAAAGAGTCTGACACAGACGTGAAGAAATTGTTGAATCAAGTCGTTATTTTTGTTCGTTTTTTGCGCACAAAAAATATTCTTGACGCTTCATAAAATTAAGGTTGAACAACTGTAGTCAAATGGACTAATTTATCAATGTCTTTCCAACCTTTCTGGGCCTTGAAAGTGTTAATTACATAGTTGTCTATGGAGGGGTCAGAGAGCTCTCGGATTTCATCAATAATATCTTCATTTGTGTTCCAAGGATGAACGAAGGTCTTACGGGTTTAGAATCACATGAGGGTGAGTAATTAATAACAGAATTTTATTTTTTTGGGTAATCTAACACAATAGTGCCATCTATGCCGTGAGTCCAGAAGTTATTTATCTATTTGTAGACCTGCTGAAGTTAAAAAGTAAATGCAATAAAAAATACCTGGCTTGTTCTGATTTAAAAAAACAACAACAACAAAAAACAAATCGCCAGCCAATTTCTTGCACTATGGTTTGTAGTATTTTTAAACTTTCGATTTAAGATAATTCAATGTTTATTATAATAACATGATGAGTTGTGAAAAAGGTCTTCTCTATGCAAAAAGTACCCAAGTCACGGAGTTCCAATGCCAAAACTTAGACTTGGAGGAGACGACAAAGCTCGGATGCCTGCAGAACACCTGACAATCTCACTCAGTCAGGGCCCATCTTCCTTTGCCTGCCCCAATTCTTTTCCTATCATTTCTGGCTTCTTTTTAATAGTGGCATGCCACCAGCTGGTCTGTTTTCCAAAAGAAAGATTTAACAAGAGAACACATTGAAGGCCATGTAAATCAAATTATAATTATTGTCCAGGTGCAAGTTGTCCTGTAGTTGTTTACCACAGAACTGCACAGTGTTGGGTCATAGTGACTGAGTGAGGCCTAAAGCCTCCTGGTTTTATTTACATAGTGCCCAGATTTCTACAAACATATCTTAAATGTCTAATAAAAATACGCTATACATGTTTAATACTTTTTATATTCGTTATTCTTAAATGTTATTATGTGTCTTGTTATTTTTATATGTGTGAAGCACACTTGGTAATAAAGAACTTTCTGATTCTAATTTTTGTATTTTGTGAATGTAAACAAGCAATTTCTATATTACCTGAGCCATGCATGACTCCCCCTAAATATGCTGGTTTAAATTTGAGGTCGATGTTCCAAACATTTCTATAGCGACACAGCACCTTAACACACACAATCAATACAAACATGAAAACATAAAGCAGCATGGATTTCAATGACCTATACTAAGGGCGAAAAACACCATGTACCTCAAATGCCAGCCAGGAATACGGAGAAACAACGTCATAAAACAACTCGACCACTTTTCTGGGATTGGACATCTGTAATGAAGCATATTCGTATCACCGAACATGGACTAAAAATGTCAGAACAATGTCATTTATAACATGCAGTTACACCTTACTTTTGGCGTCAAAAGTCTCACTGCGGTCCTTGAAGAGAAACTGTGTTAAAGTTCAACGCAGACAGTAGTCTAGCAACGATTGTTTTAATCTAGCATCTAATACAACATCGCCGTCTATGGTTGGGCGTGAGCAGCATGTGAAGTCCAGAAGTTTGTTGAACAATCTGCAGACCTGCTTAAAAAGTAAATGCTATAAAAAAAAAATACCTGGCTTGTTCTGATTTAAAACGAATCGCCAGTCAATTTAAAAAAAATCGCTATGGTTTGTAGTATTGATCAACTTTACATTTAAGGCAATTATATTTTTATAAATTCAAATTTTATTATAATAACATGACAGTGCTGAACGAATGCAATACGATTTAAATAAATGGAATTAGTTTATTAACAACGAATTCCAAATGTTTCCGGAGTGCATGCGCTTCTGCACCGATGCTCCGCCCCCTAGCAGTTACAGTGAAAGTTCCCGTCTGTTAAAGGGGTTGCCAGATATTCAGATTTTAACTGCGTCTTTTTCTCTCTCTTTTTTGAGTTTTAAGTACATTATGTTGGATATATATGGAAAAGAATAATTACGTTTATTATTGTAAACGTCATACATACCATAAGCACAAATTTCCTGCAAATTTTATACCTGCAGTTTTTTTGATATTCTAATATATTTTAAAATGTTCTCTGTTTTACAGTCAGAAAATGTAAAAGAAATGCAATCTACCACAATACACTGGGACGTGGATCAATTATAACATTTATTACAAAACACCTTGTTATTTATATTCACCTTCGTCTCTTATTCTCTTTTTAATATTTTGTGTGAGTTGGTGAAATATTACTGTTATAAACAGCACTTTAAAAAGTTTTTTTTTTTTTTAAACCGATACAGGAAAATATCGATACGATTCACAGCGGCTGTGATGTTTTACGATTGACAGTTATTTGCTGCTGAAGTTTTTATGAATATCTGGCAACTCTAAAGGGACGCTCGAACATATGCGGTAGTAGGAAGTGGTGAATGAGGAGAGAAGAGCAGGCTAGTGCTCGGGCGGTTAAAGGGGAGTACGGGAAATTCAATATCTGTCAGAATAACTAGTCTTTGATAGCACACCTCCATACCTCACTGCTGTAAGTATTGCTGTGGTCATGTTAGAATTATAGGGGGTATATATTATCCAGTTTCTGTGTCAAAGGCTATCTTCTTATCTGCAAGGCCAGTCTATTAGATTCATCCTGTATATTATTCAAATCACTATTCAAATGTCAGTTTTCTAAAAATCTAACGTTAGTCTGATGTTGTTGTTAAGAAGTGTTGAATGACTAACGTAGTGCCTGGAAGTGACTGTAGGCCTATGATTTACAGACATGCCTGGTCCTGCCATGACAAGTTAGAAATGTTTGGTTCAATAAAATCATTAATTAAATCTTATATATATATATACCTTTTTTTTTTTTTTAGTAATGATGGGAAAGTCAAAGATGGGATGGCTATTTTAATGTTGGATGGATAAGCTTGAATATGAATATATAATAAACGGTTAGAAAATTGTTATGCTTTGTAAACAGAAAGATGTCACCAGATGAATTAGTCTACCTAGGAATCCTTGCTGCATCAATACCTGTAGGATTCCTCTTCCGCTACCTAAGTAAGTCTGAATGTCTTTCTTTACGTTAGAGCACATGAAAATGTGTTAATAATAGGGCGAATAAAGGTAAAGTTCTACAATTTTTTTTACAATGTGTGAGGGTCTGAGCCAATGTTATTTTTTCACAAAAAGAACAAAATATTAAATACTAAAACTTGAAATCTCACTTCAAATACATTTAGACTCAATATAAATGCATAGATAACAACCTAAAACACCCCATAGATCACAGTCTTTCAGGCATTAATTATTATTATCATTGTGATGGGTCAAAGTTTTAGTTTTTATGACATTCAAATACAAGTAAAATTGAATGAAATGAAGGGAGGGGTGAGGGTACTTCTGTGTCATTATGACTTTAACGGCTCTTGATTATTTTCATGTGCATTATTTACCAGGCCCTCCAGTCAAGCAGGGCGCTGCATTGCTCTTGGGTTTGATCATCTCCTTTGCAACCTGTGGGATCCACACTCTACACTCTTTCTTTACCGTGTTAGGAACATGGCTGATTATAAAGTTCAATTGGAGGTTAGTGTGATGAATATCTGTCTGGAATTTTACGTTAGATTCTGAGCTATTCCCATGTGCTCTGTCTTATTTTTTTATTCAGAAATGCCCCTGCTCTGTCTCTGGGCTGGACGTTTCTGTACCTCTTCTTTTTCCGTCTGGCCACCTGGTTTGGCCTCCCTCAGCCGACACCTTTTGCCAATGCCATTCAGCTTCTTTTAACATTGAAGGTAAAACGCAATAAAATTAAACACATTTTCCATGTTTTAATCTCTTGATATAATTATTGAAAGAGTTTTGTTTTGAATAAACAGATGGTCAGTTTGGCTAATGAGATTCAAAGTTATCACTTGGAGAAGAAAAAGGAAGTGAGCACATTCACCAAGTCCCCAGTTGTGGGAGGACTTTCCCATGAGCCTTCACTCTATGACATTATAACGTATAGCTACTGCTATGTAGGCATAATGACAGGTACTTTGCATAATGATTTGAATATGCTGGAATGCTTTTGAGTCTGTTCAAATGTTCTGTGCTGTATGTTTTGCATGTATGCTAACTTATCTTTCTCTGTTTCTCTCTGCTACTAGTTCAGTAATGTGTGAGTCCAATTTCTTTTTATAACTGATTGTGTTATTATTGCTCCTCTTTTACCATGATTTGTCCTCCCAAACCATATGCTTCACTTTTGTCATCCCTGTGGCACATTGATGTGGCTCATTTTTCATTCCAATACTGCATTCGATTCCATACCTATACACCATTCTATCCCAATATCATGTCATCTTTGCCCAACTATGTCTTGTCTTCATTGATAACTCTCCCATGCTCTCCACACATTCCTTCATTTTCCATTCTTTCTCCCATCCACTCTCGCCGGTGTCCCTCAGGTCCCTTCTTCCGTTATCAGACGTATGCAGACTGGTTGCTGCAGTCCAGTCCCCTGTCGCTGCCAGGTAAAGAGCCCTGTCTGCAGAGGCTGAAGATGGTGCCCGTTTACGGAGTATTCTTTATGGCCGTCAACTCTGTGTTTCCCTTGTCCTATGTCCGTACTGAAGAATTCCTGGAGCACAACTATTTTTACAGGTTTGTTTTTCTGGATTAAAGGACCAATCCAGACGAGTCTAAAAGAGATGTTAAAATTAAATCACACTTTATCATGATTTTTTTTTTACCATATTGGGGATCATAGTGGTTATGTTTCAGGTTTTTCTACATGGTGGCAATATTCTTTGTATTCCGGATGCGTTTCTACTCCGCATGGTGTGGGGCAGAGGCAGGCTGCATCAGCGCAGGTCTAGGCTGTTACCCCCAGGGGGCGCTGTCCAAACCCGGGGGAGGACCAACTGTGAAATATAGGTAGGGTGACTTACTTTATTACCTGATAGCTTTTTAATGTACTTTTACAGTTTGTAACTTGTTAATATGGTGACTGGAATCTTGATGATATTATCTTATCTGGATGTATATCAGGAAAAACATGGTATGTTTTTGAAAGGATAGGATAGAAGTTTAATTATCCAAGAGGAGAAATGTACATGTTGTAATAGACCTGAAGCAGGATCCAGTAAAGCACAGCCTCAACATCAGCAATATTAAACTGTACATGTCAACAAACATGATAAATTAGAATTGGGGAATACAACTGCAGCTCAAATGTTCGGAACCACTTGGAAATGTCCTTGTTTTCCAAAGAAAAACAAAGTTTTTATCCATTACAGTGCAGACATAATGTTGTGAATAGTAATTATTGCTGGAAACAGCTGATTGCAGTTGCACAGATGCCCATTATCAGCAACCATCAGTCTTGTTTCAATCTCATGCTATGTTGCTAATCCAAGTTAATCATTATAAAAGGCTAATTGATCATTAGAAAACCCTTTTACAATTGTGTTAGCACAGCTCAAAACTGTTGCACTGATTAAGGAATAAAAGTGGCCACCTTTAGATTAGTTGAGTCTCTGGTGCATCAGGGCCCGGTTTTTCAAAAGTAATCCACTAGGATTTTGGATAACGGATTGGATCAAATCTTGAAAATGTGTTTTTCAAAAGAAAAAACGGATTACATAATCGGATTAGATCACGTAATCCAATCTTGGTTTTGATCCGGATCAAACCTTTAGTTTGGGTTTTTCAAAACTTTCTTGTAGGATTTGGATCACTTTGATCCAAAAAATCTGGATTAAACTGATCCCATCAGAAGGGTGGATTCAGCGTGGATTTCATGCCCAAAATGTAATGAAAACTTAAAAAATTTATCAAATAATACTATATTTGGATCATGCAGTATCTTACAAGATATCCTTTTATTCAAAAGGTTTTAATTTTATCTGTTCATCCGTCAGGCTACAGTGATTAGGTAGGCTTTAACGTATTCAGCCTTTCAGTATAGGCCTACAGCAAAGTAGAAAGAGTTTGGCCTTATAAAATAATCCCCCAAACAGCTGTTAAAATTGAGCAAAAACAATACATTTTATTCTGTCACTAATTGATATATATATATTCACTACAATCGAAAATATTTTAGTTTTTAGAATATTTATTAGTGATGCATGCAATGATTACAGAATAACCCAAAAAATGCAAAGAATGGCAATCACTGATTTTTGAAATCCAAAACAAATCCAAATCAGAAATAGTGTCTAACTATTGCGTCCCTTGTTGCACGTCCTGTTTGCTCGTTCTGGCAGAATGCAGGAGGTTGGTTAGGGTCTCCAAGGGGCTCAGGTGCATCATTGTCAGCACAGAGAGGGACATTGCGCTTAATAGCGATGTTGTGCAGGACAATACAGGCAAGGGTTTTTCTTGTTTTTAGTTTTTTTTAAATGTGTGTTTTCATTTCAAATAAAAATAAACTTGTATTGACCCCACACTGGCTATTCTACTTGTTGCTCTTTACATATCTATAGTTCTACATTGTGATTTCCTGTCCTGTTTGAGCACTGGTTATCCAGCACTGGTTATCCAGATTTGGTGATCCTAAAAAGTTCCTATCCGGATCAGATTGATCTAATCCGATGTTGCTTTAAAAAACTGGCTCCAAAAGTTAGCTGGATTACGTGATCACGGATCGCAAAAAAAGGATTACTAAATCCGGATCAATTTTATCCGGATTAAACCTTTTGAAAAACCGGGCCCAGGAGTTATGGGTTTGATTACAGACTCAAAATGGCCAGAAACAAAGAACTTTCTTTGGAAACGAGTCTGAATAGTCTTCATTTGTCAGCACAATAGACAATGCAAGAACTTGGAAAAAGTGAAAATATCTTGCCATGCTGTGAACTAGTCTCTTCATAGAACAGCACAAACTGCTTCTAACCAGAATAGAAAGAGACAGGCCCCGGTGCACAACTATGCAAGAGGACAAATACTTTAGATTGTCTAGTTTAAGAAACAGGCACCTTAAATGGCCGCTTCACTAAATAGTACCTGCCAAACACCAGTGTTGACATTAACAGTAAAGAGGTGGCTCTGGGATGTTGGGCTTCTAGACAGGGTAGCAAAGAAAAAGACATATCTCAGACTGGCCAATAAAAAGAAAAGATTAAGAGGGGCAAAAGAGCACAGACATTGGCCAGAGAAAGAAATGTCTTGTGGACAGATGAGTCCAAATTTGAGGTGTTCAGATCAAACGGAAGACATTTTTTTTTGATGAAGAACAATGGAGAAGATGCAAGAGGAGTGCTTAACGCCATCTGTCAAACATGGTGGAGGCAGTGTGATGGTCTGGGGGTGGCGTGGTGCTTTGGTGGTGGTAAAATAGGACATTTGTACAGGGTAAAAAGGGACCTTGAAGAAGAAAGGCTATCACTACATTTTGCAATGCCATACCCTGTAGAGTGTGGACAGCACTTGATTAGGGCCAATTACATCCTTAAACAGGATGATGACTCAAAACCCCTCAAAACTATTTAGGGAAGAAGCAGTCAGCTGAAATTCGGTCTGTAATGGAGTGCCCAGTCTCCAGATCTGAGTCCTATCGAGCTGTTGTAGGAGCAGCATGACCGTGTGGTATGGTGGAAGTGTCCATCAAGCCAATCCATTTTGTAGGAAATGCTCCAGGAAGCATGGGGGGAAATCTCTTCAGATTACCTTGAAAAATTGACAGCTAGAATGCCAAAGATATGCTAGGCTGTATTTGCTGCAAAAGGTGGCTTTTTTGGTGGAAGCAAAGTCTGAAGAACACAATAATTTTTTTCAATTAAAAATCTGCCAATGACTGCATTTCCTATTCATTTGATATATTTCCTATTCAAACTAATTTAATGTGTTTTAATGGAAAACAAGGACATTTGTGATCCCAAACTTTTGAACTGCAGTACAACTGTTTTAAAAAAATATGAAAATATTTATTTATTTATTCCAAGTTAAATATATTTAATATTTAAATTGATAGTTTTTTTTAAAGATGAACTTTTAAGTGAGCGTAAGCATGACAATTAAATCGGACAGTACATAGATACAGAAAAAAAAATCTGTTAATATCAGGCAGCCACTGGTACCAAAATATTGTGAATCCCTAGTGTAAACTCGCAATAAAATGTTTCTGTTGCCTGTACCTACAAGACGCTTTAGGCAAGATTATCTACAGGAAATAAGCTCATTTGAGGTTTGATCATGTGGTTGATAATGTTATTGAAATGTTTTTTGTTTCAGTCCTGATCCAGACACAGCAGTGGAGTACGACTTCAAAACGATCCAGAACATTGACTGTTATAATACAGATTTCTGCGTGAAGGTTAGGCATGGTATGCGCTACTGGAACATGACTGTGCAGTGGTGGCTTCACCACTATATCTACCCCAATGCCCCTTTCAGAGCGTACGCTCTCAGGTACGAGCATGTACATTTGACCTTTCAATTGCAGTTCAAAGCATTGTGGTTAAAATGTGATATTATTGATATAATTGTCAACTTTGTTTTTGTTTCTTTTCTCACATTGTGGCAGGGCTGGATGGACAATGTTAATCAGCGCTTACTGGCATGGCCTCCATGCTGGTTACTACCTCTCTTTTCTCACCATCCCACTGTGTATCGCAGCAGAATCAGCCATGGAGGCTTCCATCAGAGCCCATCTGGGGCCGAAGGGCCAGAATATCTTCGACTGGATCCACTGGTTCCTCAAGATGAGGGCTTACGACTACATGTGCATGGGATTTGTTCTCCTGAAGGCCGGCGACACCGTCAACTACTGGAGCTCCATATACTTCATAATTCATATTATCGCCATTGTTTGTATAGGAGTAGGACAAATGATGAAAGGAGGGAAAAAGAGAGAGAGGAGGGAACAAGTTGAAGGAGAGAAACAAGATGTGGTAAGAGAGAAGGCTGAGTGAAACAAATGTGTGATGTGATAAGTGTGTTGATAACTGGGAAGTTGGTATGTTTACAAAAAAAAAACACATTTCCCAACATGCACTGTAATAGCCATCAACTGCCATTTAAGTTTTTTAAACAACACAGAGAGAAGAGTAATATGTGATAAACCCAAGGATATCAATCTTTATTTTATTTATGGTGAAAATAGCTTTCAGTTAATTTCCATAATTTTGCTTTTTTTATTGCATATATTGAAAAATGCTTATTTTTATTGTCCGGTGAAAAAAGGTGCAACCTTATAGATGAATCTTGACCAGGTCAGTATTGTTTAAAATGTTCATTTTTAAGTTGCTTTGAACAGTTGGGAAAAGGGTTGTATAATATTTTAATAGAGATTTTAATAGTTCTCTGCTAATCCTTGGCCGTGGGACTCGAATTCAGCTCCCACACAGATACTTATATAACTAAATCCATCCGTACACACACACGCGCACACACACACACACACACACACACACACACACACACACACACACACCAAACTGATGAATGTTAGACCTGCATCACTACATTGAGTGCAAATTTGTGGTGATTTACTCTCTCTGTAATGGTGTCATACTACCTTTGTGATTACAAAGTTGTATATATGGGACATTTAAAGTTGGTCTGCCTTGTTTTACATCCATTCCGATAGGTGGATTGATTATCCATTGATGGTCATATATCACTATTATTTTTATTATTCTACAAAGAATGTGAAAGTACTTGGAAACTTTCCTTTTCTCACTTTTTCAGAAAGTAGGAGTGAATGTGTTTTGCTCTTTTGTTCATCATTTGCTCTTTAGTTTGATGCCATATATGATGTAAAGTGTTGCTAAAGTTGTGCGCCAATCAACATGTATCAAAGTAATATGTTATTACTAAGAGCAATTAAAGTCTGAATAAGTATACAAGATCTTCTCAAAAGATCAGATGTGAATTTTTTCCTTAAAATATAAATTATTATATGAAAACGATCCTATTCCAAACATTTAGATATTTTTGTTCCCGCACACTGGAGGATAGTGCTGGTGCTTAGTTCATCGATAGGTTCAGATTGTATGCTGGTTCCTTTAATGTCTACCTGCTATATTTTATCTCTAATGTTTACATTCTGGAGTATTAAACACAGGATGTGCCACTCATATCCTTCAATGTTTTGTTTGAAAAATCACAATGTTTTCAATAAAATCTGTGATTTTCATCCCTGCC
Source organism: Gobio gobio (assembly GCF_949357685.1). Taxonomy (NCBI): domain Eukaryota; kingdom Metazoa; phylum Chordata; class Actinopteri; order Cypriniformes; family Gobionidae; genus Gobio; species Gobio gobio. Next base: position 33,002,364 of record NC_137108.1, read on the forward strand.
AAAAGAATTTCTGTGTCTGGATACAAAATGTTAAAAAGTTCAACCTGATTTTTCATTGTCTCAATTTTTTTGTTATTCTTTCTTTTTTCCCGCTGTAATAGCACACATTCTGCCTTGACTTACACAAATTTTCAAAAGTTTGAGATGGGAAGGTTTTTTTTTTTCAATGTTTTTGAGTCTGGTATGCTCACCAAGGTATTTATAGGATAATAAATACAGTAAAAAACTGTAATATTTAACAATTTAAAACTTTTTTTTAATATAATATGTTTTAAAACGTGTTTTACTTCTGTGATGGCAAAGCTGAATTTTACTCACTGTCTTCACTATCACATTATCCTTCAGAAACCTTACTAATATGCTGATTTGATACTCAAGACATTTATTATTATCAACGTTGAAAACAGTTTTGTGCAAGCGAGCTTACATTTTTTTTAGGATTCTTTGATGAAACTTTAAAAGAACAGCATTTATTTAAAATAGAAATCTTTTATAACACTATTAATGTCTACTGTCTCTTTTGGTCAATTGAATGTGTCCTTGCTGAATAAAAGTATTAATTAAAAGTTTCTGTATAGTAGCCTATACATATTGTCTGTTCTTTTAACCATTGTTTCATAAGTTACATTAAACAAGTTTTTATTATTTAGTTTACGTGCAGTGTTTTACTGGTGTGTACGTTTAGTGATAAGATTTGATCAACAAACTCGTCACCATGACAATTTTTAACAGGCAATAAACCACAGGAACACGCTTACCAAAGCGCATAACAAGCAAGACGTTTATTTTTCAACAGATTAAAAACTTTATTATTCAATTATTATTACGTTAGTCATTGTTTAAAAAAAAAGTATATCTGCTATCAGTCCACAGAGAGAGGAAATGTTTGAGTTGAAGACTGAATCTTCACTCATGGTAACAGGATCTGTCAATAGGTCACCTTTGTCTCTTTGTCACAGTAACGTAAGTCTTATAGCGTGTGAACTAAGCTGGTGTTCAGCTGGTAATAAGTACAAGGAAATGTTTCTAAAGTTTATTTCCATGAGATTCAAAGTCCAGTTGACAGTCCTGACACACCTGTGTTATTCTCCGTCAGTGGGAATCTTCCAAACTATAGCTATGCACTAAGTTACTGACTACTGCCGTTTTTGGATTGTGCTAGTTGTCTTCGTGTTTGTTTATGTGGAATCTATATTGATTTCTGATGGAGCTGAGAGAATTCAACAATCAAGTCCATCCAACTCCAGGTAAGAGAATATGATACGTACGTTTATTTACACTCAGGTTAGCTAGTCAGAGTTGTACGTTTTCATTTACAGCTCGAAAATCTTAAAATATTATAAGACATAATTTTGGAGACTGTATATTGTACAGTTCCTTATCTGTGTGTCATTAAGTTATGTAATTCTATAATAACTGTTTTGACTGAGCTATTAAAATGTCTCGTACTGTAAAATGCACTGATAATAACACTAACGTTACAATGTAAGCCACGTTACACTTAAAACAAAGACAAAAAAGTCGCTGTTTGAATTTAAATAGGCAATGCTTATGACAATATCATTATTGCAGTATTTATTAGGTTTCTAGCAAGCTATATGTTAAGCAACCGTTCTTCTAGCACTGATTGAAGGAGTGTAAAACAACCATGTAGGTAGGAAGACACATGATGGCCATATTCCAGGATGACAATGTCAAGATTCACCAGGCTCAAAAGAATGCTTACAGAGTGCTAGCATTGTCAATACAAGATCTTGACCAAAAATTGATGCACCTCTTGATGGAAATTCGTTTTGTGATGTTACTTCCATCAAGAGGTGCATCAGTTTTTGGTCTAGATCTTGTATTGACAGTGTATGAGTCAAGCACTCTGTAAAGTCTACTCCAGCACATCCTAAAGACTTTTAATGAATTCAAGGTCTGATTCAAGGTGTGAAAATTATTCTTCATGCTCCCGCCCAACCATTCTTTCACAATTTGAGCCTGATGAATCTTGACATTATAATCATACTATTTACTGACTACTTTATTTATTTATGTACAATATTACTGTATATGATGAGGTAACTAATCAGTTAATAGCTTTTTACTGTTTTTTCGTGTTCTTTATTTATTACAATGACTTGCTTCCTAAATGCACACTGATTACACTGTAATAGTGTAAATTTAACAGCGATGATGTGTATGTCCTTAGTTTTAACCATGTTCAGTGTGAAGATGTAAAGTCTGTTATCTTAGAAGTGTTAAAGAGAACTGGCAGGGATATATAGGTCATGGCTATGTATAGTAATGTAGTGCATAGAATATTTTCTGAGCTGATGGGAAAATGCTGCTCCTAAATCAGTCCTATTTTTTAGCACAACCATTAGGCTACTGTACTTGACTTTAATGTCTCACAGTACAGTTAAACATCAGTATTATTCTTATCCTTGCCAAATATAATTTTAATATACCAACTTTTGTAATTGTTATTGCTCTGAAATTAATCTGTTTTCTCTGAACACCAACAGACTACCCTAGTCCATATGGTTCCCAGCATTCATTGAGGTTACGGACAGCTCCAGCTCCAGCCCAAGATACCAGTGCTGTTCAGTTTGATTGGGCCTCCCCGCCTGAAGATGCTGAAGACTCTAATGAGCCTCAAAATCTCAGAGAGCTGCCGCTGCACATGGGCCTGAAGAGAGCAGTATGGTACATGCATGATCTCATTACATATACATAAATGTACCAGTGTCGACTTTTACATGATCAAAATTCAGCCATACTCTTGAAGTGAAGACAAACAATTCTTCTTTCTCTGTCTTAAAGGGGATTTATTATGCAAAAGTCACTTTTGAACATAAATGTGTGTTGGGAGTGTGTGTACACAATCACCCTATAATGGTAAAAATTCACCCACTTTTTAATCCCCATAAATCATAAGCAGTGTCTCAGAATAAGGCCCCGCCCACGACTGCTGATGGACTCTGCCCTGTTAGCATAGTGTCACGTCCAAACAAGCAGAAACTGGTGCGAGGACTCAAGTGCAGAAATAAGGATTTATTTATAAAAAATAAACATAAATACAACACAAAAACCCACGAGGGGGCAACATAAACTATAAATAACAAAACAAACTGAAAACCTACTAAAACAGAAATCACAGGGGAAACGGGAGACATAGACATAACATGGCAACGATACGACAGATTGAACACACAAAGGAACTATTTAAAGGGGACAAATCAAGCAGGGAACGAGGGAACACAGGTGGGACAAATGAAACCAATAACGAGATTACAAGGGGGGTGGGATCAAGACAAAGACAGAGCACATGCCCAAAATAACAAAACACCACAAGTGCACACGAGACAGGACAGGCATGTGACACATAGACCCCGCCCTGAGTGGGCGGTACACAGTCCGCCATGTTTATCTCCTCGCCAGAGCTTTTTACAGCAGCATCCAAGTAATAAATGAATTCTTATTAAAGCTAATAAAGTTATTCAGTCAAGAGCATTGAGTGATTTTCTGTTTTGCTTTTGTTGTTTGATTAATATTAACAGCTTATTTAACAGTAGGTACTGTATATTATGCTGCTATCACATTCATACACAGATCTAATATACACAAGCGATTTCTTTACTTGCTGTTTACGTTCACAGAGACATAACCGACTGTGTTTACGGTATGTGAACTTTTGTGTTTTTGACATAATTTGTGTGTATTTGATGGTTTAAGATCAAAAGAGAACTTAATACTCACAGGATGCGCAGTCTGACAACCAGCTGTCTGTGCGCGTGCTTCGGATATGTGCCCTCAGAAAACTATATCAGAAGTTTAGATATGGCTTTAAGCCGGGCGTACACGGTGCGATTTTTGCTGTCGTACGAGCGATTTTTGCTGTCGTTTTTTTCTCTTGGGAGAAATCGCGTGGACATCGTGGATGCTCATATGCTCATATGCGGCTCGCAACGTGTGAGAGGAATTACGAGAGGAGCCGAGCACGTTAAGAGCACCTCTCGACCTCATGATAATTTTTAAACATGTTTAAAACACATGCAAATAATAAACTTGAAGAACTGCAATGTCATGTGAGCATGAGCACGATAGAAATGATAATCAAAACCAAACAGATGTTTTAATTTTTGGCAGAGTATCCAAGGCACGAGCTGTAAAGGCTCAGCCCTCTTCTAGAAAGCAGAAGCTCATTTGCATTTAAAGACACATGCACTTAAACAGCATGTTTTTCCTTCCTCTCAAAAATGGGCATTTACAACATGGCATAATCACTTATCTGTGGGGTATTTTGAGCTGAAACTTCACAGACACATGGAGACACCTGAGACTTACATCTTGTAAAAAGGGGCATAATAGGTCCCTCTTAACACTAGTTCCAAAAAGTTTCAGACAGAATTATCCATTGAAATTTTTAGCTTTAGAAAGATTTATCGTAAAATGGCTTGTTTCTTTCTCATTTTCTTACAGGCAGGTGCAACAGATGAGAGTTCCTGTTGTTTCTAGCTCATGGAACATCAAACAATCACAGACATTTCGCCGTTTCTTTGAGGTTGCCAAATACATTCTCAGCTATTTTGTTCTGTGGAAAAGGGGAATCCAAAGGATAGGAGGTGAAAAAAATAGTTTACATAAATAAGAAATGGTGCTCTCATTAGCACATGTGTTTTTGCCCCAGTAAATACTCTGGTAATCTAAGAAAAGATGCCAAGTATATCTATATATTATATCTATATATATCTATATATATCTATATATATATATATATATATATATATATATATATATATATATATATATATATATATAGATAATATATTAGCCTAGTGGAGATGAAAGAAACAAGTATATTAAAAATAATTTGTGTTCAAAAATAAAAGTTGCATTCATATTTTTTTTCTTTTCCTTTATCCACTTGTTTTCTTGTAGGTCACTTTGGTGGAGGAGTCCAATCCTACTTCCTGTTCCTGAGATTTCTTGTGATTCTCAACTTCCTGTCCTCCTTGTTAATCGCAGCATTTGTCCTCATTCCCAGCGTTGTGTTTCGCTCCATGAACTTGAACTCCACCCTCTCTACTGTCAATCTAACTAACAATCTAACTGGTAGGAAGACAATCTCTCTGGTATAAAAAAAAACAGATTTCCATGCTTCAGTGCCTCTAATGAGAACATTCCAGCTAGTTACAGGATAACACAATCCTCTCTCTCTGAACTGAGACACTTTATATTATCTGGAAAAGCTGCAAGACCCTGACAACATACAGTATTTAGCACTAGTACCTTCAGAGTTTAATTTCACGAAGTTCTATTAAATTAAAACAGCACTGAAAACTTAGCACTGTCCTGCAAAGTTTATTTCCAACCTGCTTCAGCACACCTGCCTATGGTTTTCAAGCAATCCTAAAGAGCTGGTTTGTTTGTTTAATTAAAGGGCTGGAGCTTAACTATGCAGGACACTGGGTCCCCAGGAGCAAAGAGATGAAGACATCTGTACAAAAGCATTTGTTGATTTAGTTGAATAATTATTAATAATAACTAAACCTTTCCAAAAAACCTTAAATCGCTTTAGAAACAGTTTAACTATTTTAATAGAACAGACTAAATTGGGTCTTTACTTCCCTGTTCTGGTATGTTTTCATTACCTAATGCAAAGTAGTTTGTAGTTATTAATAGTTTGCTGGAATTCCCTTAATGTCATTTAATAACCCTCTGCTCCTAATATTGGATTCAGGGTAAAACACAATCAGGAAATAACCTTCTTTATTGAAATACTATTCACATAAAATATAATGAACTGGTTTATATATATATGCAATCAAAATGTCATACTATTATTTTTTGTTTGAAACAGGTGTGGATATATGCTTGCAGTATGATCCAAAACCTGATACCCTGATAGTGTTCATCACATACTTTCTGGACCTGATCTCAGGAACGGTATGGACACACTCAATGAATGAATGCATTTCTAAATACAGTAGTAGTAGAAACATTTCTATTTTCTATTGTAATATATTTTAAAATGTTATTTATTCTTTAGATGGCAAAGTTTAATTTTTAGTGTCATTACTCCAGTCTTCAGTGTCACATGATCCTGAATTTGTTTCTAATATGCTGATTTGTTGCTCCATAAACAGAAACAGTTGAAAGTTTGTGCTGCTTAAAGGATTAGTTCACTTCAGAAAGAAAATTTCCTGATAATTTACTCACCCCCATCTCATCCAAGATATTCATGTCTAGTTTTTTGAGGAAAACATTCCAGGATTTTTCTTCGCATAATGGTCTTCAATTGCAGACAACAGGTTGATGGTCCAAATCAATGCCAGGGCTCGACATTAATGCTTGTCTGCTTGTCCAGGACAAGTGGATTTTTTGAAGGGGCAAGTGAAAGAGAATTTTACTTGCACGACCGGACAAGTATCCTGATTAAAACGTTAAAAAATAACTAGGGAATCACCAAAATGCAAAAATGATTGTGCAATTGTTTAGTATAAGTGGTGATCGATAGTGGATAATAATATATAATGTATAATGAACTGTCGGTAACAAGGTTGCGCTGTTGAGTAGTGTTGTCACGATACTGGATTTTCTAACTTCGATACGATACCTAAAAAAGTATCGATATTCGATACCATGGGGGAAAAACGCTACATATACTGTCAAATAGATATTTTTAATATAATGAATTTTTTTGTCTGTCTATTGAAAGTCTAGGCAATTAATCATTTCGTCTGAAGAGATCACTTTATATGATAAAGCTTTTAAGCTTTTTCTCAAATATAAACGTTGATCAATTACCATTACAATTCTCTCACAAATATTTGCTAACTAATTGTGTTGCAATAGCTTACACACAGCACAAGGAAGCTTGATTTCAAATTGAATTTAAAAAGACGGGTAAACAGTAATAAAATAAGAACAAATAAACAAATTACAAACAATAGCACAAATAAATACAATAGAATAAAGATACAAATGAAATAGACTGCTTTATTTTTTTAACGTAGGTCTAACAATATTCAGGTAAGAAACTGAATTAAAAAAACAAACAAACAAAGTAATAAAATTTAAAATAATACTGGATAATCTTCATTGTAAAAAAATGTAATACATATTAATCCATTAAAGTTACACCAGTTAATGAGTCATGAGCAGTAAGTGATCGTTTGTCTTTTTGTAGTTTGAATAATAAATAATTGCTGTCCCTTTAAGACCTGACGCACACATGGATCCCAAATACTGTTCCTGTTACACATTCTGAACTGGTTACGACTGTGTTTAAGTTAATACTCACCATCAAGATGGGCATTGAGACATTTCTTTAGTGTATTTGACCATTAATAAGCTGAAAAAGGAGCTCATTTTTGCACTTGTATGTCAGAGGCGGCTTTATTACGGTATGTGTGTGCGCTTCAGATGCGAGCGCGAAATCTGTGGGAATGAGTAGAATCCACGTTATGTGCAATCCCACACAAAATTCTGACCGGTCACACCAACACTAGTCATGAGGAAAAATCCAGCAGAACACGCGTTCGCCGTGTTCAGAGGGTTAACCGGACTGAATGAGAGGAGACGGGTGCGTGTGTGTTTTTGTTAAATTTCAGCAGCGAAAATAGTTCCAGAGAAAGATCACAGCAGAACCATAATGCATCTCACAGCAACAGTGTGTTACTGAATGATCCAGCTTTTTGAATAAATCGGTTGAATCAAAGATTCAATGACCTATCTATTCATTAACAACTGCCTCATTCTTGAATGAATCACCCGTTTGAACAAATCGTTTAAATGAATGATTCAATGACTCACTCATTCAGACGGTCACCTGCTGCCACCTCCTGGTGGTTTAGTTTCATCTTTCCAAAATTTATTTTGTGTATTCAAACATATTTAAAACATTCTCAGAACATTATGTAAAGCAGTTATATTTTTTTGTGTAAATTATTTAATTTGATTGGTAACAGCCCTATAGTGTCTTATTCCCATTTAATTTCTAGATCAAATTAAAAACAATAAAATGAGAGCTGAAGCATGGCCTATATTTAATAAGATTATGGTAAAAATACCCTTTATAAAAGATAAAAATATCACAAATATGCAGATTTAAATATGTCAAAGCTGATTGAACACTGGTAAGAATATTTCTTCAGAATAATTTATATTTACAACACCAACAAAAAAAAAAAAAATTCCGGACAAGCATATTTTTATTTGGACAAGTGAGTGAGCCCTGAATGCAGTTTCAAAGGGCTTCAAAGGGCTTCAGAGGCTCTGCACGATCCCAGCTGAGGAATAGGGTCTTATCTAGCGAAACCATTGGTCATTTTCAACAACAAAAAAACATTAAACAAATAAAAAAAGATTCTAAAACAAATAAACATAATTTTGTGTTGTGCTTCTTCACGACATATGCCGTGATCACGTCGGAAAGGTCACGCTTGTGACGTACGTAGAAGTACCGACCCAGTGTTAAAACCTACGTGCAAAGACTAAATTAAACGCTCTTTACAAAAATAAAGGTAAAACAACGATGTCGGACAATTTTAACGTTTTTCGACACTGGGTCGGTACTTCCACCTACATCATGGACGTGAACGTTTCCGACATGATGACGTCATACGTAGTGAAGAAGAACAACACAGAAGTTGTGCATTTGAGGTTAAAAAGTATATACATTTGTTTTTTTTCTTCTGCTGGGATCGTGCAGAGCCTCCTGAAGCCCTTCAAAGCCCTTTGAAATTGCATTGATTTGGACCTTCAACCCGTTGGTTGCAATTGAAATGCATAATGTGAAGAAAAATCCTGGAATGTTTTCCTCAATAAACGTAATTTCTTTTCGACTGAAGAAAAAAAACCCTGAACATCTTGGATGAGATATAGTATAGAGGTATATGAGAGGTATATGAATTAAATAACACTTTTTTTTTTTTTAAATAGCAGGTTTTAAATTTAAGCCGGCTTGCTTTTAATTTAAATTTAAATGTCTGAACAACTATGAGGGCTAAAGGGTACTTGAGCACAAAAAAAGCAAATAGAATAAGAATTAAATTAAAAGTAATGTGTTTTTTTTTTAGAAATTATTGTTTGTTTGCGAGCCTGTTCTTAAATAATGTGAAACTTAGGACTCTGAATAGAAAACAAATAGAAATAATCCCTGATTATATCTTACATCTGATATCTTATTTTTCATTGTGAATATCTTATAAATGATCTTCACTCATCATAATCATGTCTTCTTTCAGGGTTTTATGGAGTATTCCTACCTGTTTTATGGCTACTATAATAATTCAATGATTGAGAGTAAAGGCTTCTCGTACAACATCCCTCTGGCATATCTGTTGACGGCAGCCTTCTACTTTCTCTTCTGCTTCATTTGTATGATTATTAGGTGAGTCAGCTTTGTCAGATTTTTGTGAACAAAAATAAAAACAAAATATTAAAAGAACATCGCTGATGTATTAAGTCGAAATCCCTGATTGACCAACAGAATGGGCGGCACGGCTCGTGTTGCCGTTGTGACGGGTGGAGGAACAACAGGGGGTTACAGTATGCTGGTGTTTACAGGATGGGATCACGGTCTCCAAGGAGACGGCGCAACAAAACTTAAACAAAACAATTTTCGCTACCGGTTACAGGTCTGTGTATTGGAGAACAAGTTTGAAACAAATACCTTTTGTATGAAAATATTGTGAGCTATTGTGTGGGAGTACGTTCCAATTGAAAAAATAAATAATTAAAAGGAAAACTGCTAGTGCAGTATTATGTTTATCATTATCTTGATGACATATTGTCTCTCTCCCTCAGGTGGATCTAGAAGAGGAAAGACTTAAAAAAAGGGCTGCCTCTCTGACTTTGGGCCAAACAGTCTCTCTCTATGCACTCCGGGTTTTCCTTAACATTGTTGTCTTAATACTCATCGGTGCAACTTTCTATGGAATTGCTGAGGCAACCTTGTTCAGCCAGGTTAGCTGAAGTTACAAAAAACTGTGGCTAAATCTAAACATTAAGTCTCATTAAACCTATGTAGAGATTAATTTTTCTAGCGCTGCGTCTGAAATCTAATACTTCCCTATTATAGAGTATGCAAAAAACTGTATGCCAACAGACAGTATGTCTGAATACATAGTATTAGAAAAAAGTACTTGATAGATGACCTACTACTTCCACAGAGGTTCTGAAGTACGCATTTGGTGGACACTTTACTATCCCATGAGGCCATAGGAGAGCAGTTGTGAATCGCGGTAAAGCAATGCAACTAACACCATAGGTCATGCAGTGCTGGGTAGTAACTGATTCTATGTAATCCTGGATTACGTAATCAGATTCCTAAAATGACATACTTGTAATTGGATTATATTACATTTTAAAATACTCATAATCAGACTACAGTTACTTTTTTATTGATTACATGATTACTGCTATTATGGTATTTTAAAGGTTCCTAATTTTGTTTTGGAGGTCTCCTACGTGTTTACAAAGGTTACAAAAACTCATAATAAATGTTCTCATAATATACATTGCACATCACCACATTTTTCAATAATTCTCAAACAACTCATCCAATGATTCAGTCTCTGTATCAATGACAGCACATACGTTAGCCGAGCACTGACGTGAATGACTGATGCATCATTAAAGTTTGTAAAACAAATCTTGCTCCATCCTTTAACTTTACTCAAAGTAGTAAGAACGACAGTCAGTTTGCATTAATAGACACAGTTTTAGGTAATAGTGTGCACACAGCTGGTTAGCATTAACTAATTGAGTAAGACAGTAATAACGTGAGTTAGCCGGTTAGCCGGAAACTTACACAATATAAAACACAAAACGACGTATTTTGAACACACGGTTGAAAAATATATACATCAATAATTAATCATACTTACAGGTTGTGATTCCGAGGAGCAAGCTGGTCCAAATAAAGTGGGTACTGACCCATCTTTCAAGAGCTAGTGTTTTGCGAATCCCGCGTTGAATGGCGGGTCAAATTGTTAGCGAGCGGACAACGTACAACACAGCGCATTATGCAAATGTCTTATCTAGTGACGTAGAACCGTAACACAATGGGATTCGAATTCCTGATGACTCTTTTAGACGGTTCAGAGTCGATTCTTTCTTTTGGTGAGACAATATCTTTATTTATCATGCACTTTTGACTTACAACTTTGCTTTTACATTCCATTTTACACAACGCATGAAAGGGAATATTCAATTAACCATAATATGGGCACTTTAATATTCACAAAATGCCAGTAAATTATTCATAATTCAGTGATTCACCCTAATTCTCCCCTAATTTTAACTTTTACATTTTCGTTTCTAAAAAGCCTACACTCTAAAAAAAAAGGCTCGTAATCATAGGGGAACCTTTTTTAGTGCTATATAGCACCAATTTTGGTGCTTCAGTGGTTCTTCAGCGGTTCTTCAGAGGTGCTATATAGCACCTTAGTCAAAGAACCGGTGAAGAACCTCTGAAGATATAGCTTAAATATATGCTCGGAAAGTCTTCCATTTTTGTGGAATTGCACACACAAGAACGGCCACTAGCATGGCACCTATAATTACATGGAAAATTGAGAGGCCACACAGCATAAACAAGTAAAATATTTTTAGTAAGTGTTTTATTTTTATTTAACATTTTTTAGATTAAATTCATTATTAGCTTTTTATCAGTTTCCGAATCCCCTGCAGATCCTACACAAACGCTAGTTTGAGAACGCCTGACATATGTTTAATGCAATTTATGTTGTTGATGACAAAGAGTGGAATCACTTTTCTTTCTCTTCACATTTTTAAATCAAAATGCTACAAGATTATTCTTTTCAAATTAATGTGATAAATGAGTTGGGTCAAAAGTAATCTAAAAGTAATCAGATTATATTACCTAAAATGTGTAATGTAATAGATTACGTACTAACTACAATGTCATTTGTATTCAGTAATGGATTACAGTTTGTAAGTAATCTACCCAGCACTGGTCTATGACAGTGACAACATGGCGGATGTAGCACGTTCAAATTCATTCATACTACACACATTCATACTATATAGAGTGTACTTTTTTAGTGTAGTACCTACTATTTGTGATTTCAGACACAGTGTAGGTCTATTTTTTTGTTTTAAGATGTACAAGATTATATGAAAATGCAAAAAATCTATCTATTTATTTATTTATTTATTTGGTTGCTGTTCTGATTACCTTGTTGGGCTTTATTTTTTGACAATTTATTCAAATCTCTCTTTCTTTCAGACTAAAAAAACAACAGGTTTTACGGGGCTGCTGTGGCAATATTTGCCCTCCATGGTCATAACAGCAAGCAATTTTGTGGTGCCTTTACTGTGTGACAAGATTGCATTACTGGAAAAGTATTCTCCCAGTACCACAGTCATCCTGGCCTTGCTGCGGTAAGAGCCATACTCGCACCCACACAGAATAAAGAGAACAAAGAGCAGAAAGATGAAGAGCAGTACTTGTTTAACCTTGGTTAAAGAGCTCTTAGCCCGCAGTTTCTTTTGTTACCCTCATTAAATAGCTTTCAAAATGAATCATTTCTAATGAAGCATCCTTTTCGTTAAATGCTCACATATTGTTCATTCATCCACTGCTCAATTTTACTCATTGTCTGCATTTGTGATTGTAGGGCAGTCTTCCTGCGTTTGGTGAGTTTGGGTGTATTGCTGTACACTCTATGGGAACAGATTACCTGCAAGGGTAATATCGACGATGAAAAGTGTATACCCTGCAATTATTCTTATGTTCAATATAAGGTAAACAACTTAAGATATGCACTCATTCATAATTTGGTCAGATACTCTACTGTTCAAAAATGTGGGGTCGGTAAGATTTTTAAATGTTTTTGAAAAAAGTGTAATGTTTTGATGAAGCTGAGTTTTCAGCAGCAATTACTCCAGTCTTCAGTGTCATTTGATCATTCAAATATGCTAATTTATTGCTCAAGAAACATTTCTTATTATCAATGTTAAATACAGCTGTGCTGCTTTATATTCTTGTGTGATATATCTTTTTTCAGGATTTTTGAAGAATAGAAAGTTCAAAAGAACAACATTTATTTGAAATAGAAATATTTTATAAAAATGTAAAAGTCGTAATCCTTGCTGAATTTTTTTTTCCTCAAATCTTACTGATACCAAACTTTTGAACAAAATAGTACAAGTTCGAAGTGAAGTCTTACTGTTTAATGCCACTGTTGAATTTTTTTTTGTAACTTTAAATCCCTCTTTCACAACCACAGTGCTGGGAGACACGAGTTGGACAGGAAATGTATAAACTGACTCTTTTTGACTTCCTGATTACCATTGCTACACTTATCCTGGTGGAATTCCCACGCAGGTCTGTTTTGTTTTTTATTGTATTACTTTTTTAACATTTGTGCGTGTGTGTGTGTGTTAGGTCATACATTTCTATATTAAAAATGTATGTCTTTAACTTATTTTTGGCATGTTCAGGATTGTGGTGGATCGTTGCTCATGTAAACTGACTCAGTGGGTGGGACGGCAAGAGTTTCTGGTTGCCCCAAATGTTTTGGCTCTAGTTTACAGTCAAACGGTGGTTTGGACAGGAGCTCTTTTCTGTCCATTGCTGCCATTTATCAACACCATCAAATTCATCCTCTTTTATTACTGCAAAAAGGTATGACATAAGCACAATCTTCTTAGACACACACACACACACACGCGCAATTGATTGCAATTGCTCATTTTGTACATGCTTGTTTGTGTCAGATAACTCTCTTCCAGAACTGCCAACCGGCAACAAGAAACTTCCGATCCACCACCTCCAACTTTTTCTTCCTTTTGGTTCTGCTCTTTGGATGGATGTTGGCCAGCATTGTTCTCCTTTACAGTGTGGCTAAGTGAGTGAGGCCTGTCACTCTCCATGTTGTAGCACATTGTCAGATCAGAGTATTCATGTGTAATCATGTGTATGTCATGCTTTTTTGGGGGGGTAGGATCCATCCATCTTATGGCTGTGGGCCTTTCCGCTTTTTCCCGACAATGTGGGAGGTTGTACCAGAAGCTGTCAAAATGCTAAACAGCACCAGTGCAGGATTCCTGTTTTATATCGGCTCCCAGAAATTCTCTATACCACTCTTCATCTTCTCCTGGTCAGTATAAACAGCCTTGGGTCAATTCAGGATTTCTTATGGTTTCATTTAAAACTTCAGATTACTTTAATGTGTTTAAAATAATTGATTTATATAGATAAATAATGATATAAAGTGAGGACTGCTTATGAAATAATTGTTGATAAAAATATGATTGAAAACATCCATTTATGTATTACATGTATTTGATATTTAATTCACAGTGTGCTCCTTTGCTATGTGAGCGCTTTGACATCTGTCCATGGGAAAAGTGTAGCACTCCTGAAATCTCAGTGTAAGCAGGTAAGTGCTTGGTTATTAGTAATCCAAATCTGCAAAATAGAATGGTTATGCATATTTAAATTGTGTGATTTGTGTAATTGTATAATACAATAATATTTATTTACAATAAATTCACTTACACCTTTAAGCAAAACAGGAAAGAAAAGACAGTTTGAGGTCTGAATATAATGTAAATAACACTGAAAGCCAAGATAAGATTTAAAATAAGGGATGTGATCACCTACCTAAACTAAGATTTTCTTCGTTCCAGTTTAACCTCTGACTGCAACCATTATTAATCCTTCCTTTAATCCGTATTTATCTGGGTGTAACAGGAACAGCGTGACAAGCAATTCCTGGTCCGACAAATTGAAGAGCTGAATGCCATAATGCAGAAGGATCAACGTGACCCACAGCAGCCCCAGAGAGAGACTGAGCCCCTCTACCACACAGCAACACGGTGGAATCAACATGACAATTATGCATTTGACCCCAATGAAAACCCAAGGCCATATTAAGACTTTGTTGATAAAGTGTATGCTGAAAACCGTGCACTCCATTATTTTAAAGAAATACAACCAATGATACTTTTACTACCATTAAAAAGTTTGGGGTCAGTAAGATTTGTTTTGAAAAGAAAAATAATTTCAGTTTTCAACATCAATAATAATAAGAAATGTTTCTTGAGCACCAAATCAGCATATTAGAATGATTTCTTAATGATCATGTGACACTGAAGACAGGAATACATTACATTTTAAAATATATTTTTAAAATTCTTTTTAAATTATTAATATTTCACAATATTACTGTTTTACTATATATTTGATCAAATGAATGCAGCCTTGGTGAACATAAGAGACTTCAAAAACATTTTAAAATATTACCGACCCCATACCTTTGAACGGGAATGTATAAATGTTTATATGTATACATATGCATGTTTATGAGTCAATATACTTATTTCATACTTTGTGTGAAAGAAGTGTTTTGCCACTCAAAAATGTTGTGGTGGATATTGTACTCTAGTGTCCTGGGCTTTGTTAAGCTATACCTCCTTAAAGCATTAAATCCTAATTATTTTTGTACTAAATTCTTTGTTCATTTGGATGAGTATTCCATTCTTTTTCAAACCATGAAAACATCACACAAAAACACTGAGGACCTCTACTCAAACTACTTCTATTTTTTTTTTTTTTTATAATAATAATTTAAATATATAAAATACACTATTAGTATAAAATGTTGAGCGTTGGAGAGAATTCAATCTCTGGTAAACAAAAGGCTTTCTTTGAGTTTTTTTAGGTGCGCCCTCGTGTGGTAACCTAACTGACTGTCCACTGCGTCACAAATATTTTACGTGTGACGTAATCACACTACGACAACTTACTTCCGGTGTTTAGCTCACTGTCCATAGCATTCAGTTGGTGTGTTTTTCCGAAAGCTGTTTAAATGTGTTTTGCTGTGAATATGCAGTATGAAAGAAACAGATCTGACAGTTACCGACGTGATTCGCTGAGGGGTTTGAATTTCGTTGCGTAGTTAGTCGACGAGGCTGTTTGTTTCGAGCCATAAACTGAGCTTTTTCCGCTTTTGTTGGGTCTTGTATGTGCCCTGAAAACCTCGCTACGAATCCGCAATTATATTTGTCAGTTTGACTGTTCTCGTAAGTATTTCACAATGAATATTTTACCTAAAAAGAGCTGGCACGTGCGCAATAAGGACAACATTGCGCGCGTGCGCCGCGACGAGGCTTGTGCAGCAGAGGAAGAACGGGAGATTCAGAGGCGAGTGGAACGCGCAGAGCAAGAGGTAACCATAGCAACCCAGCATCCTTCCGCTGTTTCTAGGTTAATTTACTACTTTCGCAGCCCCTCTTAAATAATATATTTAAAATAAAATGTGGATTTTGTCAATGTATCATAAATATAATGCATGCTTAAATGCTGCTTGTATTCTGTCTGCGTTGCTATCTACATATCATGGCTTGCATTTTGAGCTGAACGTTTGTCCCATAATCCCTCAGGCTCGAACCGAGTATTTGAGAAAGAAATCTCGAGCAGCTCTTCAGCAGACAGGGGAATGCACAGAGGATGGAGAGGTGGCGGAGACAAGCCGAGGAGCCAAAGAGATAGAACACCTAAATCTTTTTCCTCTAGAGGACTCATCTGAAAAGAAAGGAAATGCAGAATACCTCAAAGAGAAGAAGGAAGAAAAGGTGTGACAAAAATAATAAACACATCCTTCCTACAGTTTTAATGTTTTTTTTTTGTTTTAAAGTCACCATGAAATCAAAATGGACAATTCTTAATTTTTTATGCCATATTTCAGCATTTGTTATAAATCAGGGGGGTCCAACCATGCTCCTGGAGAGCTACCGTCCTGCAGATTTCAGTTCCAACCCTACTCCAACACACTTGTCTGTAATTATCTAGCACCCTGAACACCATGATTAGCTGGTTCAGGTGTGTTTGATTGAGGTTGGAGCTAAAATCTGCAAGTTGGTAGCTCTCCAGGACCAGGGTTGGACACCCCTGTAATAAATGTTTTATCCGTGCATATCATATTTTTAAAATGTATATGCCCCTCTTAATCTTTAATCGAAATACATTTCCCTCCCTCTTGCAACGACATCTCTTCTCTGATGATGTGTTAACTGGTGTGTGTGCGGGACAACCTGTCACTCGCATGACATCACAACAATAGCAATGCGTTTCATGCCGACTTTAAGATTTTGCAATATACTTTCCATACTGCCATTGTCTATTTAAAATTGTAATTTTAAAGCTGTTTTTGTGCTATTTTATTCTAGGAGAAGCAGGAACGTGCTATTGGTATTTTAGTGTCTCTAGGTCCCGCTCCTGGAACAGAAGCCACTCCCTGGTACCTGAAAGACGGAAAAGACCAAGAGGAAGAGACAGACAAAAAACAGAAAGGCATAAACAAGCAAAGAACCATAACTGAAGAGGAAAGAGAAAAGAAAGACAGGAAACTGAAAGACCTTTTGGATCCTCTTAAAGAAATGAAAAAAGCACTGGCAGTGAAGGACAGAAAGGAGAAAAAGCATAAGAAGAAGAACGACAGAGGAGAGAAGAGGAGTGGAGAGAGGTGCGAAATCATTTTTCTATTTCTGTCAACACCAATAAAGCATCTTGCCTGACTACACAACAATTTAGTCATACTTCACAAGTCATAATGATCACTGAGCCGTTTCTTGAAAGTGAAAATGTGAACATGAATAGTTGCAATCTGCAAGAATTTGATGTAAATATGTTTGTAATCTACCATTCCGTTCTAAAGTTTGGGATGGCGAGGTTCTTTTCTTTTTATAATGTTTTTGAAATAAGTCTGAATTTGTAAGAAGTTTATTTGATCAAAAATGGTAAATAATATTACAATTTAATAAATGTGATTAGTTCCTTTAATGGCAAAGCTGAATTGTTAGCAGCCATTACTGCAGTCTTCGGTGTCACATGATCCTTCAGAAATCATTCTAATATGCTGATATTACAATATTGCTGCTCAATAAACATTCCTTATTATTCTTTTGGAGGATCCTTTGATGTATCAAAAAAATGATTTGAAATAGAAATATTTTGTAATGTTATAAATATCTTCACTGTAAATTTTGATCAATTTAACACGTCCTTGCTGACTAAAAGTATAACTTTTTCCAAAACTAATTTTCCCATCAGTTTAGAATTACTAGATACAGGAAAAGAAATGAGGACGTATTACATAATTTACTCTCTGAAAATGGTTTCCCTTGCAAACTAGTTCACTTACAGGGCATGAGTAGATCCCCGCTGCAGTAGTAACATCTTGCTCTTTTCTTGAATTCTTTTGCCAACCTTTTCATCCTGAAATTATTTATTTTACTCTCATGACAGTTCAATTGAGAGGTTACGGGCTGAACGGCTGCAGAGAGAAGCCGAGGAGAGGAAGCGGACACAGGCTTTACTGCAACAGAGGAGTGGAGGCGGGAAAGAAAAAGAGCACGAGCGAGAGATGGGCGATAGAGACAGACCATACAACAGCGCCTACTTTCCTGAATTGGCACGGAAAAGGCAAAGGAGAGACCGAGATCAGTTTGGCTTTTATTAGCTAACAAAGGCAGTAATTCACTATGTCTAGAATGTGCAGAACTGTTTTGTGAGCGGACAAGAAATTAGCCAGGTTCAAAGTGTGAAGACCATTTAAAATGACTGATTGCTATTTAAAAGCCATCGATCTGGCCTCTTCATCCCTTTTATTGGCATCAGATGACTTGGTAAAAAATGGACAAACAGGAAAACCTCCCGTTTGCCTGTATTTGTGCTGACAGCACAAGAGCAAATAAGCTGTTGTAAAAATGTCATCTTTTGATTTGTAAGATCTGCATCAGTTGTTTTCCTGTACAAATATGAGGCATCAGCATTAAAACAAGCCATTATTGTGAGACTAAGAACATCTCTTTGCTGCTGATACTGGAGGAGTCCATAAAATATCTGGTTATCATGTAAATACTTCATTACACTGCTAGTATTGCATAGCTGGACTAAACAGCAAAAAGTCTGGTCCATATTGGCCCTTATCTGGCCGTGCTGCCCTCTGACTGTTTGACCTAAATGTAAAGTTTAGGCGCAGGTTTATCTGAATAGATTAATATAATATACCATAGTATATTGTGGGGAAAAAATGGCACAGCACAGCAGTCTCTGCGATAAATTGTACAGAAAACGCATGGAAATATAGTGTAACCTCTACAGGAGAGAAAATAACTGGATTATTTTTTCACAAAAATGCCTAAAAAAAAAAAAAAGCAGAATATACAGTTTTCTGCAATATGCATAGTGTGAGAATGGCATCTGAAACGCACACATTAATAATAGAATTACATGCTAAAAGAAAATAAATGATGCATTCGTCTCAATTCATTATCCTTTACAGTTAATAATATAGTGCAGTTATGAATTTTCATTAAGACAATTTTTTTTGTGGGACACAAATAATCAAGAATATAAGTGTTATAAAGTATGCTAGGAGGGGATGGGATTATGACATTTGCTTTAATTGGTATTTAAAGACATCTTTGTGGTGAAAATATTTGGCCACTTCCAGACCCAGACAGAGATTTGCATGTTATTAACTTGAAGGCTGTATAGAGAATATCAATGGCACGCTCAGTGCACCTGTCCTCCCAAACGGATCATGTCACCGCTCCGTGGAGGTGGTCCGATTTAGAGGGATTTTGATGCAATGATACCCAAGGCCACGACACGGGGGCGTTGACGTTCTCTCCAGTCTCATAAACAAACGCTTTTGTTGGCCCACAGCAGGTACCTGAGTGAAGGGCATCACGTAATCGTTGTATTGCGAGGCAACGTCTACCTACGAAAATCGCCGCGAGGCGCGCGCAGCTCCACAGAGATTTTAATAGCGCAAACTCGGTTGCGTCTGACGTAGAGGGGCTTCTTGGAAGAAAACATAGCTGGACCACATGATACTGACACATTATATAGGATAGGATATAGAACCAATAGAATGACTTCACTGGTGTTTTTTGCCCGTTTTCGACCATTGGGACGCGATGAGGACGGAATAGTAACAGCGCGCTGCTGAGGATGCGGATCGCGGGATTAAGCTGACACAAAAGAGCGTTCACAGCGTGTTTAATTGCGGATTAAAAGAGGACACCAGCCTTGCACAACAAGGAGACGTTTCTTTATTAGCGTGGAGCCAGACGCGCGGCGGGGAACGTTGACAGCATCGCTCGGATGGTGGTTCCGTGGACCGCGCGACCATGTCACTACAGTGCTGGGTGATTGTTCTGGTCGGGCTGATGTCGTACTTCAACCCGGAGAGAGCACTGGGAGCCCCGCAGCAGGAAGGTGAGCGTGTCGTTTAGATGGCATGTTATCGATGCGCGCTCGAGGGGGGAGGAGGCGATGAGACGCTATGTGAATAAGGCAAATTTGACAGTCTGAGGAGTATTTTTACATTTCTGGATGGGGGTGACGCTCATTAAATATTATTTCATTAATATCTCTATATATCTAAGAGACATATCTGTTAGAAAGTACATATTGGCACCATACATGCGTCCATTTAAAGAGCCCAGTCATCATGCACTGGTTATAATAAAGGAGCCTGGCTGTTATTCTGCATGTATGATTTTTCATTGTGGGCCTGCAAAACCGCTCTCCTCTATGTAATTTTACCTTTAGGCCTGAGGTAAATGCTATTTTTACATAGCGCGATTTTTTCCTGAATCATCATCTGTCTGTTTTAACTGTTCGCAGAACTGCATGACCGGGGAGTATTATTAGGTGTCATGTTTTATTTCGCGCATGATTTTAGTGCCATATGAACACAAATGTGCCAGTAGGCCCGCGTGTTTATTTGTGTGCTCTCGTATGCAGTATGTGCACCCATATGGTCCAAGAAGGGAATTGCGCACAGGTCCGTGTCTGTCAGCGTCTGGCCACTGTTTTCCGAACAATAAAAGGTTACCAGATGAATAATAACACCCTTCATGTATTTATACACCTACCTGCATATTAGCCTATATTTTCATAGCTCAAGTGGACGAACACCGCGGGCTGATTCTCGAATGCAGAACGTATGCCTATTGTTAATTGCAAAGCGTGGCATTTGTGGTAATGGTTGATTTTTAATATGCATTTATGGGATTCTTATTATTATTTTATTAATTTTTTTAACACACATAAGGTTCGTGTGTCCTGACATCATGTGATATTTAGACATTTTTAAGCTGTACGATAGGCTCCATAATTAATAAAGGCTTAATTAAGTTATTAAATCAATTCTGTAGCCTACGTGTTAATTATAAATTAGCATTTATTATTAATTATAATAATTACAATGCTATTATATATTATCATTAGGCTATATAATAATAATACTGCTTTATAATTGAGAAAAGATTATGAAAACTAGGATTTATTGATATTTAGGTTTCAGTTCGTTTCCTGGAAAATGGCATCTATAAGTGTCTAAAATGAGCACAACCTCAAATGACCTGCAGTTTTCAGACAACAGGCCCTAATGACTGCTTGCTACTCTGCCTCTTTTTAAACAGCTTTAAACAGCCTCAGCCAAGACCTTGCTGTCAGTCCTGATGTGCCCAAAATGTCTTTTAAAAATGCTATTTTAGGAAAACCATGGCCTACCACTTTTAAAAGTTACATTACTATTCTAAAATGATTAAGAAATGAGAACATTATTATCCTTGCTATTTTCAGTACTATTTTTAATTCAAACATATTTTATTATATGAGATTATTAATTTAGCTATTTGCTTAAAGGGGTCATAGAATGACATTTTTGTACAAGTTAATATGATTCTTTAGTGTCTAAATGAAAAGTTTGTAATATACTTTAATTAAAAATTCTCATTAGTATTGTAAGAAAACACTCATTTTACCTGGTCAAAACCAACTCAGTTTTCAGCAAGTCATTTTAGTGTATGTGACTTTAAATGATAATGAGCTTTGCTGACCCCGCCCCCTCTGCTCTGTGGGGCGTTCGGTTCGACCCGACACAACACCACAACACACGTGGAGTGTTGCCTTGACAACATTTGAGGGTATATTTTCGAGAAATAATGGCAACAGGAGTCTCTGAGGACACATCTAAGCAACCTTATCATTTTGAACCGGAGTCGGACCAGGAACAGATGACGAAACCATCGAAGTTCGAACAGGACGTTTCTGAATGGTTGGTTAACGTCATGTCACTTTGATCTATCTTTGTACTGGCAGAGTAGTGTAGTTGCTATGTGTTTACTGATGTGTTAGTTCATTGACAGATTGATGTTATGTTATAAGATTTTTTTTTTTACATTACTTCTTAATCAGTAACAGACACCGTTATAAACCATGTACAAAAGTAAGCTTAGTGTAGTGTTACCACGTTAACTTTATCACCCGAGTACACAGTTTGTAATAACAAACATAACGCGTTGTTCATTATAAACGTGGGATTATGAATTATATTGAGAACGTCATACACAGAAAGCATGCCGTAATGTAACTTACCCTGTAAACTTTAGCCTCATTCATCGTGAAGCGTGCAAGCGATTTGCAAAGATTAATATAAAGGTTAATAAAACACAACACCACAATCGCTTAGACGCCATTCTGCTCCAGAGTATCAACAATGGCGGACTGATGACAGCTCGCTCAGGGCGGGTCTGTGTTGAAACGCTGCTGTCAATCAACAATCTTAGGAGGGGCGTACACCGTGTAACGTCACACGATCAGACGGCTCGATTTGAGACAGGGGAAAATATATAAGGATATTAAAAAAAAACACTGGATGTATTTTTATCATTATAGGATGGTTGTGTACAGGCACTGCCAACACACATTTCCGTATAATCAACTTGTAAAAGTGCATGTACCATTCTATGACCCCTTTAATGATGAGCTAGTAAAAGGGATATGTCGATTCTCCAGCAATGGCATGTGTGCTAACATTGATGAATAAATGATGAGGTTTCAAGTCAGTTGAATACATGATACGAGTTATTTTAGTTTAGTGGATATTCATTCTTAGCATCTGGTTATTCACAATACCAAAGGTATTTAACCTCCTTGCCCTCCTCCCCACCTTCTCTTCTCCACAGATGGCTCTCCTAAAACAAACGGCCAAATTGAGGTACAAAATCAAGTATGGCACTTTTCCTTCTGACCCAGCAACCCTCCAGAATACAAGAATCTTTTTCAATGATCCAGTCCCTTCCCTAAAAAAAAGGCCCTTCCCCCCAAACAAAACAAATACCTTCCCTTCTTCTTCAATAGTGACGAGTACAAGGAATGTCTTGTATGATGACTCTCTGGTTTCTCTCCTTTGCTTTCCTTAAACCTTAACTCTCAAACCCCTCCCTAAACCCAATATGAAGGTGATCTATTCTGAGCTCCTCTGCTTTTCTCTGTACTTTCACCCTTTGTGCAATGAAAACTCTTCATTGGATTCCTGTGCTATGTTCTGAATGTAACGCTGCCCTTTTAAATTTTTCCCCGTTAGGAAAATATACAAGTTCTCTATCTATCTATCTATCTATCTATCTATCTATCTATCTATCTATCTATCTATCTATCTATCTATCTATCTATCTATCTATCTATCTATCTATCTATCTATCTATCTATCTATCTATCTATCTATCTATCTATCTATCTATCTATCTATCTATCTATCTATCTATCAGTCCCTTAGTATTTGTCAGGATGGATATGTAAAACTCTACCCTTTTTTTCCCCTCAGTCTCTGTGTCCCGGGACGGCTCTCTCTCTCCTCCCCCTTATGTGATTATTCTCATCTCCTGCTCTGGGCTGGTCTCTTTTGTTCTGTTGCTTCTCACCTGCCTTTGCTGCAAAAGAGGAGGCGTGGGATTCAATGTAAGTCTCTTTAGTGTGGAGTTTATACATGTGGGACTTACGTGAATTTTGCATAATGTGGGTGTTACTAATATGAATCAGCATGAAACAGTATGTTTGCTGCTTGTTCTTTTGATGTTTGTTACATTTAACATATTCCCACCTCCACCTTTCTCTTTCAGGAGTTTGATAATGCAGAAGGGGAAGAATGCTCTGGGGCATCCAGCCCTGTTCCTGAGGACAGTTTGTCCTCCTGTCCATCACTACCAGAGGTCTACACTCTCCCACTGCGGGATAAGAACTACACCATCTTACCGAACGGCACAGGTAAACCCACTAACCACAGGCAATATGTACATCTTGCTCCATAACCTGTTCCTAAGTGACAACGTTACAAACCTCCAACTCTCCTTAACACACTCCTGTTGCATCCCACAGACAGCTCTCAATGTTTCCGAAGGCACACTCTCAACTACCTGCAAGAGATTGGAAATGGCTGGTTTGGGAAGGTAGACACATTTCAACGATAAGATTTTTTATCCTCACGAACCGCTTGAACCCATGGTGGATGTTTAACGTATCTAAGAAAACTGAAAAGTATATTATTATGATTTTTTTTGTGTAGTCCTTTCAGGTAAACTGGAATAAAGTAATTCGTTTTTTTTTTAATTATTAATAATTCAGGTATGGATATGCACTTGAATGAATGTTAAGGCTTCTAAATCAGTTTGTAATATCCCAAATATCTGTTAAATTGGTCATTTCACACAAGCAAGTATTATTTCTCAGTATCTTAAATACTTAAAATATGACATTTCAGGCCATGGTCTCATTTTCAGCTGCTCTCTTTCTTACTTGATGACCATCTATAATTACACTGACCTGAATTTGTAGTCTTGTTTGACACGTGTTGGTCGTCTTGGTCTGTATATCCTCACTGCACACATATTTATATAAGAATGTAGCATTTTCATTCTATACACATTCTATTTTTTTCCTCTCTTTCATTAAATGAAAGAAATTTTGATAATAATCCACAGGTTTGGTGTAGCAAACGTTCTTCTTTTTGGGCCTAACCGTTTGATCTGTCTCTGTTAGGTGATACTGGCTGAGGTGCTATGTGACTGCAGCTCCTATCAGGCTGTGGTGAAGGAGCTGAGGGTCAGTGCTAGTCCTCTGGAACAGCGAAAGTTCTTAGCAGAGTCCGAACCGTACAGGTCAGACAAACTGGGTTGCTCTAGCTGTCATTATGTTTAGCTGATTGTTGTTTTTCCTAGTTAGTCCATGTTTTTTTTATATTATTGTTTTATTGAGGCTGTTTACCCCACTTATCTAACACTTAAATTGTTCCTGTAAGCAGTGAATGACCAATTATTGGCATGATAGTAGCTTTTAATGTCGTAGGTTTAATTTGAACACCGGACACATCCGTATACTATACCTCCTCTCAATATATATACATATACTGTATATATAATGTATATTGATGGGCCCTGGAATTCTGCAAAACATAACACATCTATTTATTAGACCAACATTTTATTTTAATTACATTTGCCATCTCTTTCTCTTCTTCCTCTCACCATGTACACCTTATGTTTACAAGAATATTGACAACACAACATTTATTGATTTGTTTTTCCACACCTGACAGAAGTCTTCAGCATCCGAATATCCTCCAGTGTTTGGGCCAGTGCAGTGAGAACATTCCTTTCCTTCTGGTCATGGAGTTCTGTCAGCTGGTGAGAACCCAAATCTCGGACATTGAGACCAGTTTTAAAGAAAAATGCATTTATTTCCTTGGACAATGTGTTTGTCTCTTATCAGTAGTTCAGGGAAATACAATAGGCCTCATTCATGAAACAGTGGTGCATTAAGTTTAACAGAACACGTTCCATTTATGATGGATTGGATTAGATAGTTCATGAAATTTATTTAATTAATTGTCTACATGTGTCATAAAGAAGGCCCATTGTGCACGCAATAAACTAAAATAAATGTTAATATACCTGCATTATATAATCCTAAATTGTCTTAGCACTTTTAATAAGACGTTTTAGAGGATAAAGAATTTTTCCTATTTTCTGTATCCAATATTTATTTGATCAAATAATATCTTTCATTCTGTATCTTCAGGGTGACCTGAAGAGGTATTTAAGAGCTCAGAGGAAGTCTGATGGGATGACCCCTGACCTGTTAAACAGAGACCTCTTGAACTTACAACGAATGGCATATGAGATCACCTCAGGTCTCTTGCATCTCCATGAGAACAATTACATTCACAGGTTAGATTGATTAAATTTCTAACCCTAAAAGCTGTGTGTCAATGTTCTTACCCTAAAATTGACACACAGCATTTGTGTGGGGGGGAAACGATGATGCTATTGTCTGTTTGTCTGTTGTTCTCTAGTGATTTGGCACTGAGGAACATCCTCCTCACTTCAGATCTTACCGTTCGGATCGGAGACTATGGCCTCTCGCACAATCAATATAAGGTACTTAAACAATTACTAAACTTCATTGCACTTCAGAGACTTTATAGATCAAGCCCTCAATCAATCAGTGTCTTAGGTTTTTAGTATAGAGGGTTTTTCTCTGTTCACAATAGGTGATTTGTCAGGATTGAGATATTTCATATTGTTTAGTCAGCATTTAGCTGCATAATGGTTTTAGATCAACTTAGCCTCTTTTTTGAAACTTAGGTAATGTGGTTATCTATATTTTACACAAACAGGAGGATTACTATCTAACCCCAGATAAACTGTGGATACCTCTCCGCTGGATTGCCCCTGAGCTTCTGGAGGAGTTTCGTGGGAATCTGATTGTCACCGATCAAACCAAAACCAGCAATGTGTGGTATGAAAAATTATGGACAAATGTATTTCTAAGGGTATTTAAATCAAGGAATCCATTAATAGCACAAAAGAAGAAAAAAATTGAATAATGGATTTACATATTTTTAAAGGATTTTGATCATGCATACAATACTATGCACTTTGACTTTTTTCCTTCAAATGACAACTGACAGGTCTCTGGGTGTTGTGATATGGGAGCTGTTTGAATTCGGAGCTCAACCGCACAGACATCTGAGTGATGAAGAGGTTCTCACCTTTGTCATAAGGGAACGACAAATCACTCTGGCTCAACCTCGCCTCAAACTCGCTCATGCAGACTATTGGTCAGTATTTTTAATGGCTTTAATTAGATGGAACTATATCTGTATTTAGATAGAATGTTTTACACCTAAAGAAATGAAAAGAACTTCCTATTTCAAGTTTTCCATAAAAAATATTCAAAAATCCTCAAAACGAATGTATCTTGAGTGTATTTTGTCTTACTGCACTGGCAGATTGTTTCTTAATATCTTATAGTGTTGCTTCTCAAGTGAATATGTCTTATTTATATTGTTTTAAGATATTTTAACTGTAAAATGAGACAAAAATGCTTGTTTAAAAAAGATTTGTTATCTAAAGAGAGTCAATTGTAAGGCTGTTATGCAAAATGTGACATACTAATAAATAAACTATATTTTTGCATATTTCCTTAGGTACGAGGTCATGCAGTCATGCTGGCTACCTTCATCCCAGCGGCCAACCGTCAACGAAGTCTTTCTCCTCCTCTCCTCTCTCCTTGCCGCAGAACAGGGAAGCCGGAAGAGTTCTAGAAGAGATGAGGACGAGGAGGACTATGAGGAAGACAGTGGACAAGGAAGGAGAGGAGAAAGTGACGAATCATTTGAAAGACGATGGGATGCACTCCGACCCCCAGCTTTCCAATCAGCCGCACACAAACTTCTGAGGGAGCGAGAGTACGGAAGGGAGGATGGTTGCCTCAGAGGAAACGGAAACTCCTACCCTCTTTTGGACCCCGTGGACAGTATGATCACTCCTACATCTGAGCTTGACGACATCCTTACTGTAACAGAAACCAGCAAAGGCTTAAACTTTGAATATTTCTGGGAAAAGGCCCATGGCAGGAGAGGCTACAAGCCACTTCCTCCACCTCAACCAATACCAACACCCAATTCTGGCCACAGGCAAACTTTGGATACACCCACTGTCGTCCCTGTGATCAGCGCCCGTAGCCCTTCACTGGCCAGCGAGTATTACATTCGTCTGGAAGAGCATACTCCCCAGGATAAGTCCCCTAGTCTAGGAAAAGGGCGCTCGTTAAGATCAAATTCAGTGTGTCCTGGAGATCTGGAGTTGGTTGACCTTCAAACAGGGACTACTGGAAAAGACAGACCAGTGTTCAGTCAGCAAGATGGCTTTACAAGAGGCTCCTCTCAGACTGTCAGATCCAGTGAGGTGAAGGTTTTGGTTCCAAACACTGGCTTGGTTGAGTTTACTAAGGAGAGCTGTAACCGAGTGACAGATTATGCTGTTATAGACATTGGAGAAACACACCAAAAGTCCTTTGGCCCTCAAGCGCCCATTCTTCCACCTAAACCTCGATCAATGTCCATGTCCTCTGGCAGCCGTCTACACTCACGTCCCCTGCCTGCTCCTCCACTAGGATACGCAAGAACATACGGGTTAGATGTCTACCCTGGATCCTCGTACCCGACAGGCAAAGTTGAGACCTCTGATTCTTTACTAATGAGTTCACTGTCAAAAGCCAACTTTGACCATTTGGGCTTAAATCGCACTCACCAGACACTGCCCCCATCTCCATCACACTCTCCCTCCATTCCACCATCTTCTGGCAGTCAGTCCCTGTTCCTCACAACTCAAACCTGTCCTCCACCTCTCCCTCCCCACTATAGACTCCAAAAGGGTCAAAATTACTCACTGGAGATGCATTCCAGATACAATGCGATGCACTTACAAAGAGACCCCCTAAGCTGTGAACATAATGATGAAAAAGAGTATGCTGACAGAGGCATGACACGATCTCAGTCTTTGTATAATTCAAGAGATAGTCCATATGCGTACATTACAGACAACGATCCCTACTCCAGAATGACTCGATCCCAATCCACTATTCCAAAAATTGAAAGAACGTCATCCTCTAGCCCAGAGTTCTCAAAGGATGAGGACGATGATGATGAAGACGATGATGATGATTCAGCTTTCATGTCACCACAGAGAGCCACCAGTGGCACAACCATTCAGCACACCAACCTGGCTAATGAACCAGACCCAGCTACAACCGAGCTTTTCTCAAGGGGGATGAAGCGAACCCAATCCCGCCTCGCCACCATCCTCCCAGCCATATGGAGGGAAGATGCAGTCATGCAACGAGAGCGAGTTGCAGCCGCTAGGAAATCTCCCATACATTTGTTTCTGACTGAGATCTCCAATGACTCTGTGGACATGAAAGATGGAGAAAGCTCATGGGCACGAGAAAGCGATGGAAGAAAAGACAAAGGAATGCGGCGATCCCAGTCTCTTGTCACAGAACTTGACTCATCCTCACAAGCTTGGGCCTCAGATAAAGACTTCCTGCCTGGATATGAAGGCAGTGGCAAAAAGAGAGATTTATTCCTTACAGAGATTGAGACATCTGTGTCGGATTGTGAGGATGCATATGATGGCGAAGGTGGCACCCCTGTTTCCAGATTTGGAACTACACCTCATCCTTTTGCACTTCACTCAAATTTGCCAGTATATGCAGAAGCTGAGGAGGCTTTCTCATCAGGGATGAAGAAGTCTCATTCCCTGCTCTCTGAAATATCTAATGAGAGTGTTGAACCTGAGCCGAAGACAGAGGAAATGACAAGAGAGGAATTTTTGAAGGAGATTCAATCTGCTGAAACATTTCTAACTGAAATCATTACAAGGCAACGTAAAAAGGAGGAGAGTGTGTCACCTGCTCCATTGTCTCCTGAGTATGAGTCAATATGCATCGACCCAGAATCGTCTCAGACAATACGGTTTGAATCAGAAAGAGCAAGAGCAGGAAAACCACCAGGAGATGCAAAAGAAGCAATTTATGCTCAAGTCACCAAGCGGGCAAAACGGAGTGAAATAAAAGTCGCCATGCGCCCAGAAATTCCAGTACTTCAAATTGCATCTGAGTTACAAAATCTTGAATCAAGTCAGAAATTAACTCCAGTTAGTCACTTTACACCTGAAATACAGATTGAGAAGAGTTCCCTTATTGATTTTCCTTCCTCAGAAGTAATGCATAAAAATGGGCCTCTATTGGAGCAGATATCTCCTGTTATAAAAGAGAAACAAGATTCACAAGAGTCTCAGAATCAACATGACCATATAAGTGAAGGTCCAGTAGAAACCAAGAATATGCACAATGTTAATGGTTCACAGAGTTGTGACAAAAATCAAATAACTGATGATACGCAAATTAGAAGTGTAGATGAAAATGATTTGAAGGGCATGTTTGTTCAGGCAAAAGAGCAAATGCAGAAAAATGATTACAGTGTTTCACCTGGCATCGATGTGATGACATCAAATGTAATATTTCAAGAACTTGCACAAAATAAGGAACTGTCAGAACATTCAAAACAGAGCCAAAGTGAATCAAACTCTCCTGATCTTTCACAAAACAGAAATTCAACAGGTGGCACAAGCTCTACAAAGGTGCAGGAAATGGAGACATCCTCTAAATCTCTTAAGCAAACCACTTTAACTGATAAGGAACCCAGTTCAAGGACCATGTGCCATGAAAAAGACAGGGAAATGGCAAATGAGAACATACTTCCAAGTGACACTTCACTCTGTTTGAATGAATCAAGCTCAGATGCTTTCCACTCGCCTATGGTGCATGAACCCAACTCTGATCAGTCATTGTCCACCATGACCCCCACAGATTCTGTCTTGTCACCTTCGACCTCTAGTTCAATGGACTGCCTCACACCTGGAGACTCCTGTTTGGGTGGAGGAAGCAATGGATGGAGGGCCCTTGGAACTGAAACACCACATCGGGATTCTGCCTACTTCTCAGACAGCGACTTGGATGGTGGAGAGGGTTTAGGCAGAAGAATCACCGATGTACTTGGCCCTTCTCGTTCAGTTGGCGTCAGAGCGGGAGAGCGAGGAATATTGATGGGAATTGAGGAAAAGATTGAGGATGAAAGACTACTGGAGCATTTTGAAAAGGAAGTGAAGATAAAACAGGACATTCAGGAATTGTGGGTTTCAGATGATTCATCTGATATAGAGAAGGGTCAAAAACAAGGTGCTGTCATCTCAGGAGATTCTCAGAGTGAATGCAATGCTGAGTTTATTGCCAAGTTGTTCTCCAATGGAGAGGATGAGCCAAATAAAGGAGTTCCATTTAGCAACAGCTCCCTTAACTTCCAAAACTCATCTCTAGTTAAAAATAGTGAGCTGGTAATTTCTCACACATTTTCAAAAGAAAGAATGCTTCATGATTCAAGCGCTATTGATCTCACACTGCTTGCCCATATAGTCTCAGAGCCTCAAAAAAACATTTCTGGACCAGTTTGTCAAGAAGAACTCATTGAACATAGTTCATATTTGCAAACAGCTAAGTATAAAGAGGCACGTTGTACATCACCTGATTTCCCAATTGGTGAACAGTCCTCAGACAAAAGTAAATCTAGGTTATCACGGTTTTACAGCTTACAGTCTGATAATTCTAAATGCATCAGCAGCCCTGAGATAAACATAAAGCTCAGCAATGATGACACCAAATGCGGCCTGACCCAGTTCATCTGGTCTGAGACAAACCTTGAAGGAAGTACAGGAGGAAGTGAAAGGGTTAAGCTTGATATTCAAGACACAGATGCGAATGAACTAGGCTTGAGAAACCTCTCGTATTCAGAGGAGAGTGAGGATGAACAGGCAAAGGAGAGGTCGGAAAGTCAGCTAGCTGTAGGGGAACTCTGTTTTACTAGCAAAGAATCCCCACAAAATGTTGCAGAGGAAGAAGTCAGCAGTATAGAGCTCCCAAAAGATAAACGTTCTGTTGAATTCAGCAGAGGTGCCTCAATATGTCTTGAACTGAAGGAGAAGGAGTTGTGGAGCGCCCTCGAGGAAGATTACGGGACGGTGGAGACTGTTAGAGGGGAATTCAACTGCCAGACATTTCAGGAGGGAGAACTTCACCTTTGGCCTGTGGAAAATGACCAGTGGGCTGCAGCCGAAGCTCAGACACCAGAAGTAGGGCTAGGATCAGAGCTCTTCCCGAGTTTTGGACAAAAGGCGTGGGCAGAGGAGGAACACTTAATGATTAGTCATGAATTCTGGGAATCTGAAGCAAATGATGAGCTTGCAGATAGTGAGTCTCATCCCTCTGCTCAGAGAATATGTGAAGATACATTTAATGATGAGAAGGTAGGACAGACTGATTATCCACCACCTGAGAGGCTGATCCTTTCTGGTGGGGCAAAAGGAACTCTTTCATCTCAGCAAACACCTTTAGAAAGGCTAGAATTTCAGCAAGAGGAGAACAATGAAAATCCAGACATGGCAAATGGATCACCAGAACACTATACTATAAATATAAAGATGGAGGTTGAGAATCTGGAGAACCCAGAGCTGGAGGCACTAGTACAACACAGACCTATTGAGATGGTGATTGATACTCAGAATTCTAAGACGTGTTTACAAAATTATGTGGGAGGTGAATTGCTTAGTAATGAAGAAAATAAAGAGTTTGACCGTCCTGAAAACATGGTAGGTGTAAGAGGTTGTATGACTCACTCTCCCTCATTTTCTATTACAAATTCTCCAACCGATGAGGTGGAACTTTTGCAGTACCACAAAGAATCACTTTCTAGTCACAAGAACAATGTACCAAGAGACCCAACCGAAGCTACCTGGGTGTCCACGACTGAAGCAAGCAAAATGTTGGTTGCAGCCCTTGAAGACCATCAGACCTGCACAATAGACTTGGCTGATAATTCTCACATTTCAGTGTATCCAGAGTGTCATAGTATGGAAACCAGTAGACATGATGTTGACAGTAATCACTGTTCTGTCATGATCAGTGATGCATTTTTTGAAAAAGAAAGATCAGATTCTCCATCTTTCCCAAGTCTCACCATTAGCACTGATCCAGAGCCATGTAAGATCCACAGTAGCAACGTTCAGTGTTCAGCCCCTGCACTGATTTCAATGGAGCTTTCTGAATGTGCTGCTTCCCCACATGCAGGAGTGGGTAAGTGTCAAGGTTCAAGTGGTTTCCCGAATACAGTACACCACATAGAAATCAAGACAAGTTCAAGTCTGTTCTGTGCCACAAATCAAACATCGACCAAAGGACATGAGGAGCTGTCGGGATGTTCTGATGATGCTAACTGTTTAGATCAGTCTCTTGAA
The DNA here is from genome assembly GCF_949357685.1 of Gobio gobio. Lineage (NCBI taxonomy): Eukaryota > Metazoa > Chordata > Actinopteri > Cypriniformes > Gobionidae > Gobio > Gobio gobio. The sequence continues at coordinate 33,035,376 of NC_137108.1, forward strand.
GAACTTGCAACTAGTACCACCACTCAAAGCAAAGGTATCACTGCAAACCTGGGACAAAAACTGCACACGTCTCTCATGAAAGAAAACCACATTCACCCAGAATCAAATGCTTCACGGGAGGACGACAGAAATAGCCTTTCCCAGAAGGCCCATCCACCTCTCTCCCAGTGTTCTCTGAACTCCATCCCCGAGTTGTTGATCTCTGAGTGGAAGGACTTGGATGAGGAGCCTCTGGAGGATTTTGAAAAACTAGAGCAGCTGTGCTGCATTTCTGGGGATGAAGAGACCCTTGGAGATCTGTTTTTAGGAAACTTAGATCTGCTTGAATCTTTAAAGAAAAACCCAGAGCAAAGAACAAGTGGTGCTGGTGGTATAATAAACCAGGATGACTCAGCAGATTCAGAAAATAAGGAGCGAGTAGAGCTAAAAGAGGAAGTTGATGGGATCTCAAGAAGCACCTCGGCTGTCTTGCAACACTCAGAGCAATATGAAACCATTTCTCCAAATTTCCAAGGAGAAACTCAGCAGTCAGTGGAGAAGACAACGGGGCAGCATGCGTCAACACCTCTCTCGCCATGCCATTCTACAGATGGTTCCAAAGGGCAGAGGTCACTCTCAAAAATGCAGACAAAAAATGGACTAATGATGCAGGTAAGAAGGACACTAAAATGACCAGTACTCTATTGATGCTCTGCTATTTCTGAAACCTTTTGTGTCTTTATATAATTTTTTTTTTTAGGTTTGTGAGGAGAGACTTCAGTACTCTCTATGTGAAAATGTTCAAACCAATGTCCTGTGGGGTTCTACAGTTAGTGACAGCGTAATTCTACACCCTTGGGGTGCCTCTACCACTTCGTCCTCTGAAGAAAGTGTTGCAAGGAAAGATTTCCAGGACAATGAGAGGTGTGATTATTACTACAGAATATGATATGTGAGAATGGATCTTGGCTTTAATCTCCTCATGGCATGGGTTTCATTGTAGCATTTAATGTAACCAGAGTCTTTGCTTTAGAATTATTATTAACTGAATGCATTTCTTGGTCAAATGAGGTAAAAAAAACAGACTTCATCTTAGTGTAAATGATTTATCTTAGCAGCAAAGAGGAGACTCCACCCTCCTCTCCCTCAGTGTCTATGAGTGAATCTGCTGAAACAAAGACAGAAGGACCGACTGTGCTTGAACAGCCTGAGGTTACTTCTCTGCCAGCTGCAAATCAAGCTATGAAAGGTACTGTCAACTGAAAGCACTTTAATTTTTGAATTTGTGTTAATTTAGTGTGTTTTACATTTTATGTTGTTTTAATATGTTGGGCAATTTTAAATAACACATTTTTTTATTTTAAATGAACCAAAACTGAAAACCGAACAATTAAAGAAAAAGCAATATATTAAAATTGATTTTATGATTGTAAATGATTGGGTGATTTGGTTTATAATCCGGTTATATCCCACCATCTTTAATATTTTTCTTTCATCTCTCCCTCTCCCCCTGTACCATCAACCCCTGTTCCAGCTAAGCTGGCCCGTCTCTCCTTATCCCTCCCTCCGCTCTCTCTCTCTCTTCCTCTCTCACCGAATGCCAAAGGAGGATTCTGGGAAGGGGGAGAACATAGAGGGGGGAGGAGAAGGACTGTATCAGCAGGTAGCGATCCAGATGAAGATGAAGAAGAGGAACAAGAGGACGAATCTCCAAGGCGTGTCATTGTTGTCACAGAGACAGATGTTGACAAGAGAGTGGGTTTACGTAGTTTGCTGAAATCGCCAAAGGAACCCGTGGACAAAGAGAACCGTGACCGTGGGAGGAATGTATCGTTTTTTGATGATGTCACAGTCTATCTTTTCGATCAGGTATGTCAAAGTTGTTTATACAGAAAAGCATCAAGTACCTTCAATTACAAGGTTTCACATTGTTAAACATTGTGCGTTTTGTTACTATTCTGTATCTTAAAACTCTTCATGCCAGGAAACTCCAACCAATGAACTTAGCTCTGGATCTACTAGTTCATCTCCTCACGGAAAACACTCCAACACTGATGGTTTTGGTAAGTGTATAGACCATTTGGGTGTCTGCAAACAGTGATGACGTGTTTTGTGGCAAGCCTACCTGGTGGCAGAAAATAGCCCTCTCCTAAATGGCACACTTCATATGCACATTCGGTCTTGTGGATTTACAATGGGTGACGCGCATGCATGTCTGTTAAGTCCATGAGACCGTAGGGTGTCCCATTTGTCATTTTAGGTTTCCCTTTGTGGTAAATATGTGCCCTCGATGTGCACTTTTGCTGAGTCCGCACTGGATTAAGCACCGCAGCAGACTTCTTCCCAAAAGTCAAAGCCGCGTCACGAAAGTGCGGACTCGTAAGAAGTCCTAAGTGTTTAGGGTGTCAGTTGGGATAGGGCAAATGACAGTTTTAAAATTCTTAAAATACAAATAAAAAATTATTTGCACAATTCAGACTTTTTTTCCTCACAATTCTGAGTTTATATCACAACTCTTACGAGAATTTTTTTTTAAATTGTGAGTTATAAAGTCCAAATTGGGAGATATAAACTCGCAATTGTGAGAAATAATACAAATGTTATAGGTATATAAATGCAAACTCTTTAAAATATTAGGGCTATTTACCCTGTATTTTAACTGTAGGGCTAATACAATTATGCCCCCTGTTAACTGCATATGTGAATATTATGTAGACTAGTGTTTACATCAAATTCATGCTTTCTTAATAGTGTAATCGTCGCAGGTTTCATAAGTCCGGTCTGTACGTTTTTTGGCTTGCAACCATAAACGTCTGTGTTTAGCTTCAACCACAATATTCTGTAAAAATGAAGACCATCTTTTTTTGCATTCTGATTCTGACATCCAAAGGCACAACAAGACTTGTTACCATTGTTTTTCTGCCACCACAATGCGCACGCAGCTGCGGTGACGTCTGCCCCCAAATGGTCTATTCAGCAGAAGATATGATAACGTGGGCCTGATTTGCATAAAGCAAATGTAAAACTTGTGATTGTGCGAAAAGAGTAAAATTCATGTGATAATTTGATAATATCAGCATTTTAGGTAAAAAAAAAATGAAACCAGGAATGTTTTTTGCTCATTCCAGACTCTTCTGTCTGCATCTCCACCGTTTTATGTTGATATGAACGACATATTGCAAGGCTGTTGCACAATTCATATTAGCTGCAGTTAATAGTACTAATAAACATATATCTATCTTTTGTAAAACGTACATAGTACTCCTATAACACCTCTAAGATCACATTTTTCTGATTTTTTCTTTCTTTCTTTTTTTCAGGATCAGGCAGCCACAAGGCATCAAAAAGTAAAGACCATGTAGTGAAGGCAAGATCTCCAACCGGAGTCACTTCTGGCTCATCATCAAGGTTTACAGTAAGCCCTGCAGATGACCCGCATTTAGTGTGACATACTTCTGTTCCCTAAACACCTGGACAAAATGTATCCCCCTGGAGTGAATGAGTGGCCCCCGTTGTCATCGGTAACTATGACGACTCCTGGAGGTTATTTTTTTAACTGCGAGAAAAAGAAGGTCTCCCGTTTCAAAAGGCTGGAGGCAGTCCAGGTTTTACTCACTGCAGCAGCTGGAGTGGGAAATCCACAAATAGAAAGTACCTTCCAAAACAGCCAAAAACCTTGGAGTTCTGTAAAATCTGACATGTACTTTTCGGCTATGCAATGGGAGTCTTATTATGTACCAGCTTAACTGTTCTATTTTCATGGCTTCTTAAAGTACGTTTGTATTTTATTCCCCTTAAATGAAGGGGCGCACTTTCTCTGACCAGTACCTGTCTATTTGTGAGCTTAGAAATATTGACATTGTAAATTTGTTCTCATTGCAGTCAGGCATTCTTGTAGTTTGTGGTTGAGAGGGGAATTGTCTCTCTAAATCACAGCAGTGCAGTTCTCATTTAGCATTTGTACAAACTAAAAATGAAATGGCGACAGAATACAAACTCATTTTAAAACCATTTATTTTAAATGTATTCTTAGAATGCACGAAAAAATAAAACTGCAACTAACTGTTGTTTTATACTGTATTTTTTATTGCAGATGTTATTTATTTCTGTATCTAATTTGTTTACCTGTTTGTTTATTTATTCTGCATTGGTTTTTTATTTAAAGATATGTTTGTCTTTTGGCCTAATTCACTTTATAAGTTTAAGTAAACTGTATATTTACTTTGTATCAAATTATTTTGGATTCGTGGCATTTGCCATTTAATCCTATTAATAACCGCCTCAACAAACATATATCTTTGCATAGGTACAAACACTTTGAAATGTTTTCTCTAATTTAGCTATTTCTAGATGTCAGTCTGTATCTAGTTGTCCTATGATGTGTCTCTCTGCAGGTGTTATTTTCTAATAATGTATTTGACATTAGCTTTTCTTTACTCATTTTGAAGCAGTAATTATAGCTTGGCATGAAAAAAGAGAAATCAGCATACATGACTATTAATTGACTTATCTGTTCATTCATTTCTCGTTTTCAATCATTCATTCAAATGTCTGAGGTAATCCAGATCATTACATCACGTTCAGCATCTGTTTCATTTAGAGGTTTCATATAATTCTGTATGAAGCTGAGGGAGTGGAAATAACATGGAAACTGTGAAACATTTATTGAACTGTTTGATGACAATAAATTGTTCTGTCTTATAATATCTGTGTAAAATCTTGCTTTACAAACTTTGCAATATTATGTTATAATTAATATAATATTAATGTTAAAATTATACATTTTTCTATAATACAACTTAAACTAGCATTACACCAGTGATTAGTATTATGAAGATGCACATTTCACCATACTGTACACTACATGAAGCACAAATCCCATGTCTATTGTTGTGTGCCTATTAGATATGTCTATAAACTATTATCTAACATAAAATTAGTAGAAACAAATAGTTATTATTTTTAATGATCATAAACATTAAATATTGTATTGTAAATTGTCACGCATTTTGCATGCAACCCTGATTTTGTCCCATTACAATAAAAAGGGAGAAAAACATTCCCAAAGAAAATATGGCACACTAGAAACACCATCTTGACTCTTTTTTATACAAAATGTCACAGAATTTTCATTCTATTTTCTCAGTTTCTTTGTTTACACAAACTAAATTCCATGCACTACCATTCGATAAAAGTTAATTTTTATTGTTATTTTGTTTACTTTATTGATGTTTATTTATTGTTCAGTTCTAGAAAATTGATGACACAAATTATGGTTTTAAAGTGTATTTATGTTCGATGTCCTAGATGTTTCTATCAGGTTTACAATATTTGTATAAAATATGTATGTAATATATTTTTTTTTTTAAATTGCTACTTTAAAAAAAAAAAAAAGAGTTCCAATTCCAGGCTCTATTTGATACTTCCCATTTAAATCCCATATGCGTTCCTGAACAAATTTCCCTATTAAGGAAAGTATTATTAAAGAATCGCAGGAAATATGGAACACTACACTGTAGAAAATTGAAGGCCTCACCAATTCAAAATTTTCTAGTGAGCAACCACATCTAAATTTTTCAATTGGCCAAATTGAATTTCTGTGAATTGAATTTTATCCATTGTGGCAACAGTCTGTTAACATGGGCTCAATTAGAAATAATATGTTGAGCCAATGGAAAAATGTAATTTACCAACACTGTAAAAAAGTGTTGTCAGGCCTCTCCAATTTAAAATTTTGACCGATTACATCTAAATTTTTCAGTTGGCCAAATTGAATTTCTGTGAATTGATACAATTTAATTCACAGAAATTAAATTTGGCCAACCAAAAAATGTAGATGTGATCGGTCACTAGAAAATTTTGAATTGGAGAAATGTTTTACAGTGAAACTGTGAGGTTGGTCCAATTAAATATTTTAAATTGTAGTAACAATTGTTTATTTCTCACTGTCCCAAAAGACAAATGACTAAAAACATAAATATATTAAGCAAAATACAGAACACAGACAACAGGGTTGACATTTTGTCACATTACTTTATTAACAAGAAAATTCCAACACAGGATATTTTGTGAAAATACCTTATTTTCAATAAGGAAAAAGAAAGAAAGGAATTAATGTTATATCTAAATAAAAAAAGGAAAGGTAAATAAGGATTTGGAATATCTATTAGGATATGATTTTAATAGAGATAAAGTAGGATACATGACATTAATAATATATTTATATAATAGTGGGTTAAGTGAAAGGATTTAAAACTATAGAACGAAGATGGTCTAGTGAGTCTATTCTGGATCTTAGGAGACCACGAAATTAGACTGGAGGAGCTGAACACGCAGCGCCAGGTGGGTCCTGGGAAGAAGGAATAGGATAGAGCATTGATCATTTGTATAATGAGTATTTGTGTAGTTAAGTAGGTAGGTGGGGAAAATAGGAAAGAGTACAAACAAGAACAATTTGATAAATAAACTGACTGCATAACAGCAAAAGTAGGTGGCGATATGCACATAGGATGCAATGCGCCAGGAAACCGCAGGAAACAGAAGAAGAAGAAGAAGAAGAAGAAGAAGAACACATTTCCCAGAAGCCTTTGCTGTAAAACATGTGACGCATTTAAGCTGCGACTTCAGCGCGTTGCTCGGTGTTGTGCGTTGGTAAATCGTTGCATGTTAGCTCATGTTATTTCTTGAAGTGAGAAGAAAAGAGACGCACTGAGAATGTAAGTTGGAGCTCATTTTTCAAGGAAAACTATTATACAGACATCGTTCAGCAAAAACTGGTGTTTATTATCTTAATTGACGTAATGTATATTTTCTCGCTCTATTCGTAGATGTCTTTGGCAGACGAGCTGCTTGCCGATTTGGAGGAGGCAGGAGAAGAAGAGGACGGGCTGTACGCCGGTGGAGAAGAGGGTGAGAGTGATGGGGAACCCGGCGAGAGACAAACTGGGGGTCTGGAGGACATACCCGAGGAGATGGAGGTGGATTACAGTGGGACGGAGAGTGTCACATCCATAGCAAAACTAAGACACAGCAAGCCAGTGAGTTTTTGACTCATATGTATATATAACTGGATTCTTATAAGTCCCGTCTCCCTGAAGCTTTACACTAACTTAATGCAAACGTCTTAACTTTCCACAGTTTTCTGAAATTATGGATAAAATTGGTATATATGTTGGAAATCAACGAAAGAATTCGGAAGGTAAGTAACATTGTACTTCACCAAACGATGCATATTTATATACACAAGTATGTTGATTTCACATATTTAATACGACCCAGGAAAACAAAGTATTTTAAATTTAGTGTTTTTAATTACATTGTTTAGAACATATGAATCAAAAAATAATTCTTGATAAATTATATTTTGTTCATATGTTATGCAATGTCCTCGTAAGTGGACAACGGGACTCAGTTGTTTAAAAAATAAAATTTCATGTATATGCAAAATCAATGGGATTGTTTTTTTTCACTCACCATTCAATTTTCAGGTTTCAAGATTTGTTTTAACCAAACTTTGTGTAAAGATGATTCTCAACTATGTTATGAAAGATATAACAGAATTCATTGATATTCCATTTTACTTTATGCAATATGTGGGTAAAATGGCCATGCATGGGTTTTCCCATTCAAGCAATGTGTCTATGCACTGTATCTAATTTACATATAATGTGTTCTTGGAACAACATGTAATCATAATGGGAGTAAAAGTTGGGAACATTTTCATAATATCTAATATTTTACATAGGGATGCACTGAAACCAAATACCAAATCCTACTCCCATCCTCAGTCCATTATCACAGTAAACACATTAATGAAGTAAACAACGTCCACAGCAGTGTCCTTTTCATTTTATTTTATTAAAAAAAAATACAAAAGAATAGCCAACATTATGCCAGGATGACTGTCCGTCCTTTGCTGTACCTGAAGTTGCTATATTTTGGCTGCTGTCTGTCGATTCCCTCATGCACAACTCGTATTCTTTCGGATGTTTCATCTGCAAATGTTTTAACAGCGGCTATTGTTTAGGGTCCTTGCCACCACAAGACAATTCGGCTTTGCAAATTGAACATGTAGCTCGACTTGAATCGCCTTCTTTTGTCTGAAAGTACTGCCAAACAACACGTTTTCTGTTCACAAGTTCCATTTTTCACGTTCTCACAGCCTACTGCATTAGAACGGTCCATCTAATAGGCACCTTCCTGTAATCTACGGCGCCGTCATTACGTCGACCATGGTTGCGTGCGTAGTGCAAGCCTAGGGTTTGGTTCGGCGGAAAAAAATTCTAAGGTAAAGCAGGTTCGGTAGAAACCGAACCCTGTCAAAGCCCAATATTCAGTGAATCCCTAATTTTATAGGAACATTGAAATGCAATTTATTTCCATATTCATTTGTTGTGTCTCCCAAAATGCCTGATAAACATGATTTAAGTCCCGGTGTCCTCTATTGAGGACATGTATGAAATCAATGCCCTGTTTTGTAACAAAGTCATATTTTGATTAGAAACCCCATAACATTTTCCTGAGATGTTGATTTATAAGATTTAAATGATAATTACAAAGTATTATCAAATTGTTAGATTTTGGTGTATTTGGCCGAGCAGTCGTTTGGGTGGCTCGCCAATGTATTAGATTTCTCCAATACATAAAATAAGTAAGCTTGACCAGAGTTCTTGTGGGGAGAAGATTTTATTGAAGGTTTGTAGTGTAGCAGTCTTTCAGCATCGATGTTATCATGCCGCCCTTCAACAATCTTAACCAACCGTTCTGTGTTCTGAGACAGAACTTTATACAGGGAAGACAAAGGGCTTCAGACAAAGGGAAACTGTTAGGACCTCCCACAGGAGATCGTTCTTACACACCCCAAATGTTCCTGCCATTGATACTGATCCAATCAGCATAACAGTGACATTCAAATGCATAGATGCTAATCCAATCACTCATGGGCTCCAAGAGCCATTAAAGACAAATGGTGCTCATTTTACAAACAGTAACTGGCCTGGAAGATTTAAATACAAAATCTATCAATATTTACATAATATTTTAAAGACCAAGGAGAAGTCATCCTGGTGAAACCTCAAAACAAATCTCTGAAAAACCCTGAATGTGCTCTTTATAGGTAATCAGAGAAATTCACTAAAATATATAATGTCCTCGTACGAGGACTGTGGCACCCAGGAGGTTAACATGTTTTTCCAATCTTTTCAGTGTCTGGACCTGTTGAAGCAGACCCAGAGTACAGACTCATTGTCGCCGCCAACAATCTGACAGTGGAAATAGACAATGAACTTAGTGAGTTTATTATTTATTTTATTTTGAGTCTGCAATCTCTTCCTTTAAAGGGTTAGTTCACCCAAAAATGAAAATTCTGTCATTAATTACTCACCCTCATGTCGTTGGACACCCGTAAGACCTCCGTTCATATTCGGAACACAAATGAAGATATTTTAGTTGAAAGCTGATGGCTGAGAAAGGCTTCACACAGGCCTCCATTGGCATTCAGTACATTGACACTTCCAAGATCCATGAAAGGCACTTAAAACGTCGTTACAAAGTCTATCTCACCACAGTGGCTCTACAATAATCATACAATGCGACGACAATAGTTTTTGTGCGCAAAAAAAAATCAAAAGAACACCTTTATCCAGCTTGTTATTGCCTTCCGCGTGTGTCTCCACGACGCATGCGCGAGAATATGACGTAGCGCCGGGGCTCGGGATTCCATGAAATGCACACTCTAACCCCATTTTGAGCACTACGCCGAGACCTAAAGCACGATCAATGTAGAATCCAACAGCTTAGACACGCGCGTCTTCCTCTGATAGTAAACAAATCGCTTCTGGGTCATATGTCCGAACGCCGGATCTGCGTCATATTCTCGCGCATGCGTCGTGGAGGCATACACGGAAGTCGAGAACAAGTTGGATAAAGGTGTTATTTTGATTTTTTTTTGCGCACAAAAACTATTGTCGTCGCATTGTATGATTATTGTAGAGCCACTGTGGTGAGATAGACTTTGTAACGACGTTTTAAGTGCCTTTCATGGATCTTGGAAGTGTCAATGTACTGAATGCCAATGGAGGCCTGTGTGAAGCCTTTCTCAGCCATCAGCTTTCAACTAAAATATCTTCATTTGTGTTCCGAATATGAACGGAGGTCTTACGGGTGTCCAACGACATGAGGGTGAGTAATTAATGACAGAATTTTCATTTTTGGGTGAACTAACCCTTTAATGTCAAATTACAAGATTTATAACACTTCAAGCACAATAACATTTATTTTTGTATAATTTCCTCCCCAGGTATCATTCACAAGTTTGTTCGGGACAAGTACTCCAAAAGGTTTCCTGAGCTTGAGTCCCTGGTGCCAAATGCACTAGATTATATCAGAACTGTTAAGGTAGAGATCTTATAGTCTCAAGCATTTGTGAGCAGCCTATTCATGCAAAGCCATCATATTGGTTACATGCTCTGATCCTTGTTGTCATTAATGAGGTGTAAACCCAAGTTCTTGTGTGTATTATAAGTTCATGTTCGTGTCTTCAGGAGCTGGGCAACAATCTAGAGAAGTGCAAAAACAATGAGACCCTCCAGCAGATCTTGACCAATGCTACTATCATGGTGGTCAGTGTCACCGCCTCAACCACACAAGGGTGAGTGAGTAGATGGATTCTGTATAATTATAGGAATAAGCTATAAGCTAACGTTCAAAAGTTGGGGTAAGAAATTTAATTATTCAGCCAGTTTACATTTAAAATGATCTAAAGTGACAGTAAAGTAATTTTTTTTATTTCAAATTCAACTTATCAACCAAAAACAATATTTTAAAACATTAAGCAGCACAACTGTTTTTAACATTGATAATATTTTTTTTTCTTGAGCACCAAATCAGCACATTAGAATGATTTCTGAAGGATCGTGTGACACTGAAGACTAGCATAATGGCTGCTAAAAATTAATCACAGGAATATTACTTTTTAAAATACAAATTCAAATAGAAAAGTGTATTTACAGTTATTTCATAATCCTACTGCTTTACTGTATTTATCAAGCAATTGCAGCCCTGATAAGCATTGCAGTATTTATTTGCATTGCAACATGTTTCTTGACAAATAAGCAAAATCAATTTAACAGGGGAAGTACCATAATGACCTTTATATGAGCTTTGTTGGAGAAATTTTGAATAGATTTTATTTTATATATATTACAACATTATATTTTGTCTGAAAGAAATCGATTAAAAACATCTGCATTGTAATTACTTATTGTACTTAAACTTATTGTAATTACAAAAACAAGATTTATTTTCGATTACATTGTATATTCATTAATTCTTAAATATGACTTGGTTAAAGATTTGTTTTGTAAAAGACAATTTCATAAATTATTTCAAGTTTTGCATTGATATTTATTTCTTGATAATTAAGGTGCAGTAAGCGATTTCTGAGAGAAACCATTGATATTTGAAGTCAACCTAAAAAAACACCCCTCCCTGCATTTCTCTGCCCCTAAACACACAATGCAAGGACATTTCGCTTTATCATAGCTGAAGCGAAATCATGCTTCACGAAAAATAAACGAAGATGCATAATTGCAGCCATGATAAGATTTAAGGTTCTTGAAAGCAGACTCTGATGCTTATCAACCCCAAACATTTGATAGGTAGTGTAAGTTTGCTGGTTTTCTGATTAAATGATTGGATGTTGACAGAACGATGCTTGGTGATGATGAGCTCCAGCGATTGGAGGAAGCGTGTGACATGGCCCTTGAGCTCAACCAATCAAAACACAGGATCTATGAATATGTGGAATCCAAGATGTCATTTATTGCTCCAAATCTTTCCATTATTGTCGGAGCTTCAACTGCTGCCAAGATCATGGGTGAGAACAAGAGGTTGGAGGATGCTGAATAAAGTGCATAGTTCACCCAAAAATAGCAATTGTGATTTCATGTTACGCGTTATTTTAGATTTTGGGCAAACTATTCACTTAAGACGCTCATGATTGATCGCAATCAATATACCGCTTTTCATCCCTTCAGTTTCTGATCTGTTTTTTTTCTGACCACATGCATACCTTTCCCCCTCTTTACAGGTGTTGCTGGTGGGCTGACTAACCTGTCCAAGATGCCTGCATGTAATCTGATGTTGCTGGGCGCCCAGCGTAGGACACTGTCTGGATTCAGCAGCACGTCTCTGCTGCCCCACACAGGCTACATCTATCACTGTGATGTAGTGCAGTCTCTGCCTCCAGTGAGCATCAACTTGATTCTTTTTCTCTTCTTTTATTTGATCATCTTTATTCAGAATAACATTCCATTTTTCTCTGTTTCCAGGATCTGAGGAGAAAAGCAGCTCGTCTGGTTTCAGCGAAATGCACTCTGGCTTCTCGTGTGGACAGTTTTCACGAGAGTTCCGATGGCAAGGTCAGAGATTAGCATCAGTAGCCACGTTTACATAAACACTTTTTGAATCTGAACACGGTGTTTACATAAAGGTTAAATAAAGCGATCGGGTTGATGTGCGCATTAATATGTCACAAGCTTCCAATTGGATTTAATCATTTGACATGCACACTGCACAAATATACGGAGTTTCCCACTTTTGTCACATACTAACCATCCTCCTTTTCTTGGTTTTAAAAAGCACACTTAATATTGATACGTTTTGGGTCCTAATTAGAAGACGATGAGCACACAAAGCTTTGTACCATGATGCGTATATTAATCGAGCAGTAAAAACACCCATTCCCGTTCCTAAAACAAGGCATCTGCAGATGAGAGCCTTAAGCAGGGGTCTTAAACTCATTTTACCTGGGGGCCGCTGGAGGTAGACTCTGGGTCAGGCTGGGCCGCATCAAGTATTACACATAAAAAGTGTTTCAAGGATTCCAAAAAAAAGTAGCACAACTGATCCAATCTTCTCAATATTTATTATTAACAGTTCTTCAACATGAATGTTTCTTCTGAACGTGAACTGTTCCTCTGAATTTGAACTTAATATAGCCTATAGAAATTAAATCATGTAATATGAAATGATGAATGATTTTAATTTAATTTTAAATAATAGAATAATTCACAGCAAGGCCGTAACCAGGTCAAACAGAACAGTGAGCAAAATTCTAGGTCTAATTCTAGTTGGGAAATATTCTTTTTGGGACTATTTGTAAACAATATTTGCATTAATTTGCATCAAATATATTATTAGTCCCAATATTCTATAAATACATAGATCTGTGAAAGAATTCCCTAGTGGTCTGGTGCTAGAATTTTTGTCAACCTTGTTGGTTCCGGGTTCTAATCCGCCCTCATATAGTTTTTCTTCATTAAAATCAAAGATGTCCATCAATGATTGTATAATAAGACCATGGACACGTTTGCATTTTGTTTTGTGATTTCACCGGAAAGAATAGTCTCAGCAACGGGATAGATTGACGCGCTCGTCTGTGTGTGAAGACTGTGCAGTTTGCACAAGCCAAAAGAGAACGTAAACCCCGCCTACTCTGATTTGATTGGCCATCTCAATTAGAGCTGGGACGGTTACCGCAATACCGCGGTCATGTGACGCCTACCGCGGGTCTAAGATCGTCACCGCCATCACTGAGAAAAAAACAAAAAAAACATTGGCCTGCACATTTGTGCACGTTGTGTCTAATTCCATGGATTCATTGATTCTAATGACATGGATTGTGTCTAATGACATGCGTGTCTTATATGGATTCAAGGTTTTCTAAACAAAACTTAATCAAAAGATGGAGCAAATCCGACCTTTCGCGAGTTGGGGAGCGCAATGTTCCATTATAACATTCCATTTGTACCTGTGTAATGTCTTGTAGCCTATAATTTGAATTTAATTTTACTAAAGCATAAAATACAGGCGCATAAGCAGGACCTCAGTTTTTAATTGCACGTGCTTAACACAATTCTCTCACATGGTTGCGCAGCCGACAATAGCGGGTAGGTAGAAGTCATGAAAGCAGAAAAAGAACGCGCAGCCCGGGCCGTGGGTTTGGGTCGAACGCTGGTGACCGATTTCTCCCATAGCTGGCAAAAAAAAACAACGGCTTCAGAAAGAACAAACTGAGCTGGACCTGCCTCAGCACTTAGTACTGGTAAGTTTTAACTCTCTTACAACTCTGTTTGGGAAAGATTGACTACAAATAAGCTGGGCCTGCGAAATTTCATTCAATATAATCAATAAATAATCTATTGTAGGCAATTAAATATAAGTAGGCTATGTGATTCTGAAATTTCCAATTTCATTAAAAGGCTATCGAAAAAGATATCCGTCTGGCAGGCTTACAAGCACAGTAGTGTGCAACACTTTGTTAAATTAAATAGCCTTCATTAAATATTTGAACCACTGAGACAAAAGTGCGCACGAGATATATAAATTAATATGAATATGTAAAAACGTAATATAAATATAAATAATAAGTAATATACAATCACGGTAGTGTGAGCAGCGACACTTTGTTAAATTAAATGGCACCACTGAGACAAAAGCGCACACGAGATAGGCATATAGCCTATACAGGGAGTGCAGAATTATTAGGCATGTTGATTTTCTGATCATATTTTTTTTCCAGGCACATTTGACCAATTCCAAACCACAGTAATCCTAATAACTACTATTGATTTAGTATTTAATAATGGATAAGTGATATATAATTGTTCATGAAGGCTGGAAATGAAAATCACCTTATATTCAGGTGTGCAGAATTATTAGGCATGTTTTCTTTTACAGATAAATTGAGCCAAAAAAGAGATTTAACTCGGACTGAAAAGTCAAAAAGTATTAAATGCCCATGAGAAGGATGCAATACTAATGCAATACTAGACATTGCAGTTAAGGCGTGACCATTGGACAGTGAAATGCTCGTTGGGTCAGCAGGGTCAGACAAAAACATGTGGTGAAGAAAAGACACCTGTTAACTGCAAAAGAATTAAGAATTAAGGTGAAGAATTAAGGGTGAAACCATCAGGAACCCTTTAGTCTCCAGCGCCACCATTTTCCAGAGCTGCAACCTACCTGGAGTCTCCAGAAGTGCAAGGTGTCAGGATCTCAGAGACTTCAGTTAGGTAAAGAATCCTTAAAAATGACCCCCACTAGATAAGAATCACAAGCTGAAGTGTTGTAAAATACATGAAGAAGGTTTTTTTACAGGCTTTATGG
The DNA here is from genome assembly GCF_949357685.1 of Gobio gobio. NCBI lineage: Eukaryota > Metazoa > Chordata > Actinopteri > Cypriniformes > Gobionidae > Gobio > Gobio gobio. Next base: position 33,050,523 of record NC_137108.1, read on the forward strand.
ACAGATAGGTTGAGAGTGACTCTTGAAGGACCAGCACCACATCCTCTAGTACCACTGTTTGAAGAATTCATCTTCCAGAATCTGGCAGTACGTTTTGGGAGTTCATTTTAGTCCATCTCTGCAAAACGGACTTCAGGATGGACTAAAAATGAACTCCCAAAACGTACTGCCAGATTCTGGAAGATGAATTCTTCAAACAGTGGTATTAGAGGATGTGGTGCTGGTCCTTCAAGAGTCACTCTAAACCTATCTGTCCATAAAGCCAATAAAAAAACCTTCTTCGTGTATTTTACAACACTTCAGCTTGTGATTCTTATCTAGTGGGGGTCATTTTTTAGGATTCTTTACCTAACTGAAGTCTCTGAGATCCTGACACCTTGCACTTCTGGAGACTCCAGGTAGGTTGCAGCTCTGGAAAATGGTGGCGCTGGAGACTAAAGGGTTCCTGATGGTTTCACCCTTAATTCTTCACCTTAATTCTTAATTCTTTTGCAGTTAACAGGTGTCTTTTCTCCGCCACATGTTTTTGTCTGACCCTGCTGACCCAACGAGCATTTCACTGTCCAATGGTCACGCCTTAACTGCAATGTCTAGTATTGCATTAGTATTGCATCCTTCTCATGGGCATTTAATACTTTTTGACTTTTCAGTCTGAGTTAAATCTCTTTTTTGGCTCAATTTATCTGTAAAAGAAAACATGCCTAATAATTCTGCACACCTGAATATAAGGTGATTTTCATTTCCAGCCTTCATGAACAATTATATATCACTTATACATTATTAAATACTAAATCAATAGTAGTTATTAGGATTACTGTGGTTTGGAATTGGTCAAATGTGCCTGGAAAAAAAATATGATCAGAAAATCAACGTGCCTAATAATTCTGCACTCCCTGTATATAAATTAATATAAATATGTCAAAATAGGCCTAATATATGTACAAATTATTTATGTAATATAAATATATGTATTATTTGTATAAGTAATATACAATAATTAGCCTAAATAGCCTTGTTAAATTAGCCTAAAAAGTCTTCGTTAAATAGCCTTGAACCACTGAGACAAAAGCGCACACCACACGAGATATGTAAAATAATATAAATATGTAAGTGTTTTAAAATATAAAAAATGTATATAAATAATAAAAGTAGCATAATATACAATCACGGTAGTGTGAGCAGCGAGTGACGACACTTTGTTAATTAAATAGTCTTGAGCCTTCGTTAAATAGTCTTCATTAACCACTGAGACAAAAGCGCACACAAGATGTAAATTGTAAATGTAAATTAATAGCCTGAATATGTAAAAATATGTAATGTAAAAATAGAAATATAAATAATATATTATATTATGCGCTGGTGTGCGCGAAAGTCGTTATAGTTTAAGTGATTGTTTGATGACGACGACTGTAATCTGAAAGTAAAAATATGGGAAATAAATAAACATGAACAAATAAATATATATTACTGATCAATACCGATAAATAAAATTGTTTATGCTGTTCCATCTTCAGATCTCTGTCGTGATCTGCTCTCTCTGCAAAAAATATGAAGGCTGGGATGTAAACCATAGCCTAGTCTATTTTGTTTTGCCAGCACTTTTTTTTCAGATATCATTCCATTTCTGTTCTAATTGTTCCTGTTCTAAACGTGAAAAAATAAATGTAAAATAAACATGTTCCTTATTATGTTCAATTGCCTGCGCTGGTGTGTGCGCCTGTGCCCGAAAGTCGAGCGGGAGCCGTTTAAAGTGGTTTACCGCTGAACCGCGGGAATTTCTTGCTTTTCAACCGCGGTAAGAAAAAATCCATACCGTCCCAGCCCTAATCTCAATCATTTTGACATTGACGAGCGCTGTTAGACCACATTCGTTTCAACTGTCTGATCAGCTTCGCTCGTCTGTTCTTGTCAATCATGCGGTGTCAACCAATTATACTGCACGAGGGAGGGGCGAGCCAACTCTCACACACACACACATACACAAAGGAGTCAGCAAGCATGGCAAGCGCTGCACACGCAACGACTCAGCAAAAAGGTGCTTTTCAGAGCAACGCGCGGGCCGCACTAACACTAAACTTTGATGTCAAGAAGGGGACCACAAAATATCATCCTGCAAGTGGCCTGCGGGCCGCGAGTTTGAGACCCCTGGCCTAAAGCAAACACTTGTGGGACAATGTTGTCCTGCACTACTTCGCAGACAATGAGTGGAAAGAGAATTTTAGATTGGCACGACAGTCATTTATAATGTTCAACAACATCAGCTCATTCTGTGCACCATTTCTACATCATTGCACATGAGCAAAAAAGTCCAGTTTCGGTTTTCAATCTGATCAAGTGTTTTCTTGTCTCATTGAATGGATTAGAATATTTTGAGGTGTTTACATGGAGCATTTTCATTCAGATTGGACTTTTAAACCAGTGTTTCCCACGCAGACTAATTCGTGGAGGTGTGCCACAGAATCAACACCGGCCGCCACATATTGCATGTCGTTATTTTATTATAATTTTTTTTTTAACGCTATTTAAAGCACGCAGCGTATTCGTTCATCTGCACTTCCTTTCCCTGCTCTCCCTCAGTCTCTGTCACTCAAGCGCGTCTCTCGCTCTCAAATTGCCAAACCTGCTTTTGTTATGAAACAAAGTCTAAGCTTTTATAATTTTCAATTCAAACAATAAATAGCGTTTTGGCGCTAATGTGGCATAACAGTTAAAGCCAGAGCCGTTGAAAAACAGAGTTGCGGCATGCTCTCATCTCCCAGCGGCGCGCATGGTCACGTGGTTCGAGCTCTCAATAGTTCTAAACAAACCAGCACTGTCAATGCATTTGAATGGATAGACGACAGTTTCACTATACAGGTATTTGCAGCAATTTTTGGCAAACAGTACAGCATAGTGTGCATTGATTATTATGTCAACCATATTTCCAGTATCATTTTATTATGGAGAGTGATGGAGATGCAACATTGTTAACATTAATGTTAATGTTTTTCTTGTATTTAGCCCTCAGGTATTCCTTACTAATTGGTCACACTCATACTCATTGGTGATCAAATGTGACCATACACCTTAACTAGCCTGACATAGTCATACTCAATTCTAGTCAGAATATGAGTCTGATGCTGCTCCGTTGGGCTGCGATTATGGGGCGTGTTTCAACCGAACCAGGAAAGATCTCAATTGGATAGAACTACAACCAATCAGAGAAACGGAGCGACGCATAACGTTAGTTATCAAATGTCAACAGAACTCAACTGCACTGTGTTGCCAAGTTCCCGGCTTGAAGCGACCCCAATTATGTTATATACAGACCCAGGAATGCGAATTTTAGCTGCCAGCCCTGCCAAAATAACACATATTTTACCCCCCAAATGCCTTTTTTCCCCGGAGAACCCCCCTGGAAAGCTATTGGGCTTGTTTTTGGCTAGTTTTGAGGAATGTTAGCAATTGGGCGGGTTTTGTTGTCAAGACTTGGCAACCCTGTCTGCACACACGCTGGAATAAGTTAGAAGAAAAAGATGAGTGTAAACAATCTTTGCCGGTGTTGTAAAAAAAGGATAGAGTACTTACCAACACGATCATTTCTGAGAGAAATAGTAAAGGTGAAAGCATATACGAACAAGTTCTCTGTTTAGGATTAGAACAAAATCAACCCAAGCGCCTTTGATGACGTGGATGATTACGTTACTGTTTATCATCTGTCCATCATCGTCTAAAGCCCGCCCTGACAATTTCATTGGTCCGAACAGCTTCTGTTCCGGCATAATTACTCCTCTACGGATCAAGTCCAGACCAAACTGCCCGTGTAAAAATGTTGTGGGCGGGGCTAAGTTCGGCTGGCATCCAGGCTACACCTTAACTGTTTTTCAATTAAATAAATGTTCTATATTTTAGTTTAATAACATGTATTGAATATTTTGAGGAGATCTTTTGATACTAAATAGGCCTACTATTTGTGCAATGATTATGGTTCATTAAAGGATTAGTTCACTTTTAGATAAACTTTTGCTGATAATTTACACACCCCATGTCATCCAAAATGTCCATGTCTATCTTTCTGCAGTCGAAAAGAAATGTTTTTTGATGAAAACTTTCCAGGATTTTTCTCCATACAATGGACTTCAGTGGGCTCCAAACAGTTCAAGGTCCAAATGACAGTTTCAGTACAGCTTTAAACGATACCAGACGATGAATAAGGGTCTTATCTAGCCAAACGATCCATTTCTGCGAGAAACCGAGCAGTATTTATGCTATTATTTTACCTCTTATCAGAAGAACGCGATCATCTCTGAGCTTCGCCATAACTTCCGCTAAGTGAGGTCAAAATACGAGCGTGGTCATAGATATATCGATCGTCGATGCCTCATTCTACTGATCCGTGCAAGCGCTAATGAGGCATCTACGTATACATCTATGACCCGGCTCGTATTTTGACCTCACTTAGCGGAAGTTATGGCGGAGCTCAGAGATGATCACGTTCGTCTGATAAGAGGTAAAATAATAGCATAAATACTGCTCGGTTTCTCGCAGAAACGGTATCGCTTTGGTATCGCTTAAAGCCCTTTGAAGCTGCACTGAAACTGTCATTTGGACCTTGGACCGTTTGTAGGCCATTGAAGTCCATTATATGGAGAACAATCCTGGAATGTTTTCATCAAAAAACATAATTTATTTTCGACTGAAGAAAGAAAGACATGGACATCTTGGATGACATGGGGGTGAGTAAATTATCAGCAAAAGTTTATTTAAAAGTGAACTAATCCTTTAATGACCATTTAATGAATTAAAATATTTTTCTTCTAATATTTTTCTTATTTCTATTACAATTAGTGTAGTAATTAAGGTTAAAATGGAGAATTCCAATGCAAAGAGGCAAATTAGAGTCATTATGTGGCTGGAAAAATAATACATTTAATTTGTAATGCCATGGTTTACCCACTATAGGTGCCCGTATGGCTCTTTAATAAATATACATGTATCTAGTTGCTCAAAGTATTGCAGATCATAACTGCTTGCTTATTTTTAGGTTTTGCTTTTACATTTAGATTTTACATTAAAATCTAGATTTTTACATTAAGATTTACATTTGCATTCATGTTTAGAAGTACTATATTACTTTGTCTTGATTAACTTGTTTGTTTATGTGCAGGTTGGCTATGATCTGAAGGAAGAGATTGAGCGAAAGTTTGATAAATGGCAGGAGCCCCCACCAGTCAAGCAGGTGAAGCCTCTTCCAGCTCCCCTGGATGGACAGAGGAAGAAGAGAGGAGGAAGAAGGTGAGGGTCATAAGGCGTGGAAATGATGGGTCCCAGTGAATCTAACAAAACCTGCCAAAATTTTGTGGAAAATAACATTGAGATTTTGCTTTGCAGTATTCTTCTTGACAAATAAGCAAAATAAATTTAAAAGGGGAAGTATATATTCATATACAGTATATTCTCGTATATATTTGAGATTTTTCTTGACATTTAAAGATGCACCACCCTTTTCTTGACATTGCACCGCCCCCAAACACGCAGTGCAACAGTGGTATTCTTCTTGACAAATAAGCAAAGCAAAGCTTTATCATAGCTGAAGTGAAGCAATGTTACCCATGTATGGAGCGGAAACAACACAACCTTTGTGTCCTTTTTCAGGCCGTAGGTCTCTCCAGCGCTGAAAAGCTTTTCTAATATCAATGCGAGTCCTAAAGCTGTTGTCTGATCATAACCTTTTTTTTATCTAGTGATATTCTACTGACCGGCTTTTCTCTTTTGTAATATCTCATCCTTTTTTTCCTGTTCCCTCAGGTATCGTAAGATGAAAGAGAGGCTGGGTCTGACAGAAATCAGGAAGCATGCAAACAGAATGACATTTGCAGAGGTAAGTTGACTTCTATCAATATTGCTCCATTATGCTTTGCTGCTAAATTAGTCCATGAAATTTCAAAACCGTCTATTACAATCTTTCTGTCTCTCTCCCTGTAAGATCGAGGATGATGCTTATCAGGAGGATCTGGGCTTCAGTCTCGGTCAGCTGGGAAAGTCTGGCAGTGGCAGGGTCAGACAAGCTCAGGTCAACGACTCCACCAAGGCCAGAATATCCAAATCCTTACAGGTATGTCTGCTTACTGTATGTAACATGAATCACAAAATTGATAATTAAGAAATAATTAAATTTCTTAAAAAAAAAAAAAAAAGAAACATCTTCAAGTCTTAAATGTATTTATATACACTACCGTTCAAAAAAGTTTTTAAAGGTTTTTTTTTGCTAACACTGCATTTATTTGATCAGAAATACAGCTAAATTATGAAATATTACAATTTAAAATAACTGCTTTCTATTTTAATATTTTTTTTAATGTAATTTATTCCTGATGGTAGAACTGAATTTTCAGCAGTCTTTACTGCAATCTTCAGTGTCCTTGCTGAATAAAAATATTAATGTCTTTAAAAACTGACCCCGAAATGTTGAACATTTAGTATAGATTTGTTTAATAGAATGATTTTGTTTTTCCATTGTTTAATTATCATTTCAATGCATAAGGACTTATAAATGTTGTGTTTCTGCAGCGGACCTTGCAAAAGCAGAGCATGACGTATGGTGGGAAGTCCACTGTCAGAGACCGATCCTCTGGAACCAGCTCAAGTGTGGCCTTCACTCCTTTACAGGTACTCAAACTCATTTTTGAGAAGTGATTTATTTGTGGTATTCTTTTGGTGCATCTAGAGGTGATTACACCCTTCATATTTAAGTTCTCACAGTTTCAGTGTTGTTCCCTTGCTGAAACCTTGATTGACCGCTGTGGTTTGGTTGATTTGTTAGTTAACAGTCTGTTCACTGTCTGCTCTCTGTCAGGGGCTCGAGATTGTGAACCCACAGGCTGCAGAAAAGAAGGTGGCTGAAGCCAATCAGAAATATTTCTCCAACATGGCTGAGTTCCTCAAGATCAAGCGTGAGAAGGATGACAAGGTGTGAGACTGCGTTAGACGGAGAAAGCCACATGCATCGGCAGCCGTGGACGGATTCACACTTCAACCGCTAATTTATACTCTGTCACACACCCACTCGTGTGTGACTTGTGTGGGGATGGTGACATTATGAGGACATCACAAGGACATGTGATTGGAGATCTTTCTCTGCAGAGGAAATGAAGAGGGAGAGCAACATGTTCTGTTGTACATTTAGATTTTTTTTTTTATTTCTTCTTTTTAATGTGTACAAAGGAATTGTGTTGTATATAAATCACAAAGAACATGGTAAATGCAAGTTAAGCATTTAAGCAACATATTGATTAAATAAAGTTCCTCATCTAGTTGTACCAACATTGTCCTTTTCCATTCTACTTAAAAGCCAGCTATTATTTTTGTGTTGTGTTTTCTGCTCCTGAGGTAACTTGTATTGCATTCAAAATGATTTGAAACGCCTCCCAAGATAATTAATTAGTTTAGGTTGGTTTTTATGCTTGATTGCATATTCAAGCATTTTAAGCGTTTCAATCACTCTATTAGACATGTTTTCCCCACAGGCACCATCACGTTACTTTGTTGTCATAAATTATCTGAATACTTCATTTTCAAAATTAAAGGTTGAATGTCAAAAATCTCTACGCCTTTTTTTTATGCTCCTCGAGAAGTAAATGTTCGTTTTTCACCCATAGGAGTTCTAGCAATAAGAGGGTGTTCAACAAAGCACTTTTAGCTAACAAAATGGTTATGTATATTGTGACATTTATCCTACTAAGCTACCTATCAGTCCCGTTATACAACAGTTCCTGTTTATGTAATACATTTTTAATGAATTGTGACATTTTCAAAGTGTCAACGCTTACATAATGGTAGACCGAGGAACACAATGTCATTTAAAAATGCCTTGGTTGAGATTTTATGTGAGAAGCGCATGAGATGAGTTGACTGGAAGTGGTGCTCCACTCGATTTCTGAAAATATTACATGATTTTTTAAAAATGTATTAGTATTTCTGTGTGCTACTTAAATTGCATGTTTTTGACTCTTGTTCTCTTTTCTCACATAAATCTGAAACTCGAATCAATATTTCATGCACATTTATGTAGTTGGCAAGGAGCCACCTGTTAATGGAGACAAGAACACTGACACTGCATCACAAAAGTATTTTATTGAAATTTTACAACTCTGTTTTGTTTCCTCTCAACCTACAAAGCGACATCACAATCGCATGCTGTCCTGTCCATGTCAAAAAGGCAAGGATGATGGTGTTCGTTTTATTATCAGAGAGAAATAGACAAATGCAATCAGCTGCCCTGTGCATCAAAAATACTTTTCCATCTCATCACATTTATATCACTGCGTGTGTTGGTCAAGCCTGTTGTTTTCCCCAAATAATAGAGGAAACTGAAATGAATGGAAAGTCGCGTGGGGGTGTTTCAAAAAGCTTTGCCTGATAAATGGAGTAACAGAACAATGATTTGTTTTGTTTTTTTAACAAGGGAAACTGTCCAGCAGAGTATGTGAGCATAAATTCGAGATGTGACTTGAAAAATAACAGGAAATTTGGGGAAGGTTTTTGTTTTACTTTACATGCACACTTCCACACAACAAAAATATTCAGCCATGGACAACCTAATGGACACTGAAAGAAAGAAAAATAAGGTTTTTAACTTGTACATATTTTAATATTTGTATTTTTATTAGATATTTTTGAAGTGAGATCCCTCATGCCATGTTTAACAGACAAATAATCACACGCCACTTTGAAGGCTGACAACGTCAACCCACCTTGCTTGTGAACATATGTAAGATAGATGCTACAGAACATTACCCTATCAACGGCAACTTTTTTGCGGTCTAGCAAAACCACATTTAGGTAATGATAAAAGGTAGGGAGGTCGAGAGGAATTCAATTGCATAGCAATTTAATGGTCGACACGTTATCTCGCAAGGCAAAGTCACAGTGCCTAAACACTCCCAGAGGGGCTCAATGAACTAAGAACAACCAATCAATGCATTAAACTCGGGTTCTCTCATAGTGCCGGTACACCATAGTCAGTATATGTCATCTAAAAGGATAAGACTTGCTAATGCAGCACTCCACCAAACACAAACTACGAGCAAAATGTTTTGTCTGTGGCATCCTAAACCAAATCGTTTCCTTTTATCTCTGTCGCTTGGCTAGGTGGGGGGTTTCAGTTAGAACAGAAATGTAGGGGATAAAGACTCAGTTAAAGGAGGTTCAAATGTTTGCATGTAAACAGGCACTCGACCCCCTACTCTCTCTCTCTTTTAAAGAAAAAGGCCAACTTCACATCCAACTTTAACCACGACATGGAGTTCATCTCGGAATGTCAACAGCAGCTTTTTCTCTGTCGTAGCGATCGCTCTCTCTCGCCGTCTCGTTCTCCTTCAGTCACTGCAGGTCTCTGTCTTCCAGGTATCTGTACTCGAACGTAAATCCTTCCTTTTTTCTCTGGCCCCACTTTTCATAGTCAAAGTAAATGTACGTGCCCTACAGACAGACAAGGAATATTCATTCAAACAAAGCAAGATCAAGTTCTCCATTCAAAGTAAAATTCATCACAGGAGCTGGGGCTCTAAAGCAAATCAATATTATTGTGAAGATTACATAATACTTTTTTAAAAAAGAAAATCATATTTTATTCAGCAACAGTAAACACATCTATAATGTTACAAAAGATTTGTTTGAAATAAATGCTGTTCTTTTGACATTTTCATTCAAAGAACTGCCACCACAGAAAAAAATGGAAAAGTTACTTTAATATTGTAATTTCACAATATCACTGTTTTTACTGTATGTTTTATCAAATAAATGCAGCCTTGGTGAGTGTAAGTACATTAAAACTTTAGTAGTGTACATTCATTTTTTAAATAATATCTACTTGAAATGATTTAAAAAGTGGCTTGAAGCCTTAATGTGAGTAATATATACTGTATATACACATATTTATAGTAGGGCTGTCAAAAGATTAATCGCGATTAATCTCATCCAAAATAAAAGTTTGTGTTTACATAATATATATGTGTGTGTACTCTGTTAATTATTATTTATATATAAATACACACACATTCATGTATATATTTAAGAAATATTTGCATGTATATACATTTATATAATCTATAATATATAGAAATGTTTTATATATAAAAATAATATTTTTTTCTTAAATATATACATGCTTGTGTGTGTTTTTATATATAAATAATAATTAACAGAGTACACACACATATTATGTAAACACAAACTTTAATTTTGGATGCGATTAATCTTTTGACAGCCCTAATTTATAGAAAATAAATATTTACTGGTATTGGTATCGACTACTGAAACTGCTATTGTGACAACTCTACATGGAGCATTGGACGGTGGTAACTCAGTGGTGAGCATGAGAACAGTGCTGGGTTCGGTACCTGTTCAAACTCATCAGTGATGGTCTTGGGTTCCTCGTGCCTTTGGAACCACATCATGTATTTTGTGTGGAACCTCCACGATTGCTTCTTCAGTGCTTTAGCCGACAGGTACTGTGCCTTTGTGCCCTGAGGGAAAAAGAGAAAGAGTTGGAAGACTGCAACATCCAGCAGATGTGCTTATAAAAAGTAACAATTGCACACCTCCAGGTAGTAGAATATGAAGAAGAGTGTTTCAGTGGACAATCTCTGGTAGAACTCAATAGAGTCTGAATGATGTGGGGGAACCTGGTGGTGGAATGGCGATGTAGGACAGGGGTTTCTCATCAGGTACTGCCTACAGTCGGGGGGAAAAAAAACAAACATGTTATGTCATGTTAGGCCTACATCTTCTGCTTGAAGAGTGACATCATTAACCAAGGTGGTTGAACGACGCATTTGCAACAATATGGTTTCGGGAAACAGGCTACGAATGCACAAGCGAACTTGACTGTGCTAGTCATGAAGTGTGTAACTTCGTTGTGGATGCACTTATTACATAACGCGCTAAAACAAGAATTAGTGGTGTTATAATTTTATGTAGCCTATATGACAGACTTGCACTGCACATGTTGCACTTAACTGTATTTTCCATTTCGAAGAGATTCCATTCATATTTCAAGCAATTCAAAGCCCTCATGGCGAGCAGTGCACATCTGAAGTGTCTCAGCTGAAGGAAATAATCCATTATTTATCAGCTTTAATATATCGGCCAAGTTTTCTTATCGTGCTTAAAACGATATAGTGGCCAATATTTCATGCATCCCTAGCTGCAGCAATGTAAAATATGTGAAAATGGGGTGTTTTTTGAACATTCAACCGTGAAAACCTTATAAAGTAGACCCCAAAAACTAAATCAAGACATAATATGGCCTCTTTAATCTATGTTCAGACTAGCAAGCAGCAGGTGTACCTGATTCTCTCTGAATCGGACGGGTGAGGCATGTGTGTCCATGCTGACTCCTGCATTGCCTGTTGGTAAAGCTGCTCTTTAGTGAGGGGGGTGGGGCCTAGCGGACACGCCCCTAAAGATGGCGGCAGGTTGACCTCTGAAACAGAAGGCTGAGGGGCTGTTGTGGGTCCAGGTGGAGCTGAAGATGTTGAAAACAGGTCTAAAGGAAAGACATTTTTAGTGTTCGTGATGATTATACCAACTCTCTACTCTACGTAACGTCTAATCTTGCACACTAACTGCAGTCGAGCTGCTAGACAGGGTGTGCTGTGTGATGGTCGGGTCATTTTTATCATAAGTGTGGTGTAATGAAGAATGCAGAGGGGTAACAGTTGGCTGCAAAATGTACAACAATGCATCTCAATCAAATAGGGGTTAAAATTAGTTGTTGCAACTACTATTTCCCATGGTTAGTTAGGAGCACTGTTAACAGGTCAGTGTGTAAGGTACCTAAGGGTGGGATTTCTCCATCCAGTGCCAATCCTAGTGCAGCTCGCTCTGCCATAGCTTTTAGAGAGCTTGGTGGTTCAGGAGCCTGCAAAAGACCAAATGGAATTACATTTCAAATGAAAAAGCACATTTTAAATCTATGGGAAGCTGATCTCGCTTTATTTGATGGGAGTGACTTTTGAGAAACTTTAAGCTGAGGTGTGTCAGTTCTGCACCACTGACAGACAATGTAGTCTAGCCAGGATGAAAAAAAAACACACCTTGATGGCTTCTGTGTTTGGTGTGTAGGAGTGTGGGCCGTTTAGCAGACTCCCACCACCAGGTGTGCTGTCAGTGAAAGCAGGTGATGGGGAGGAGGGGGGTAGAGTGATAGAACTCAATAAACTGGGGCCATTATCCAGACTATAATACAGAGGAAGTAGGAGAGAGAAAGACAGTGACAATCAATCAATCATATTACTGTTATATTAGTTACAATTCAAAAGATATGCGGATGTATACTCACGTTTGATTGGTTGATGAGCTTGAGGACGAGGAATGGCTGTTTTGTGATTGGCTGGCACTGCTGAGTGAGGAGTCTGGTGTGTTGTCTGCAACCACAGCACTGTAACCTGTGGAGAAAAATAAAAGAAACCATTTAAAAAAAAACAACAACAACAAACAACAATAATTAAAAATAATTCATAATAATGAATACATTAAAAATAATAATACACAGTAATTAAAAAAGAGATTCATTAGGTTAGTAAAAGAATACATTTGAATAAATATTATTTTATTAATTATGAATTCAAAATAGTTGAAATAATGATAAACAATAATTAAGAAATGAATAATAAAAAAATATAATTTATTTAAAATAATAATTTTATTATTATCATCAGTATTAAACAAGTTTTAAACAATTGTTTGGCCTATATAAAGAGGTGAAAGAGACAGGCATAATCCTCAGCTAATCATTTGTTGGCCAGACTCAAAAGCACTCACTGGTTGCTCCATTTTGTTTGAGGCCACTGGGGGGTCTTGCAGGCGCTACGTTTGTCCCTACTCCTCCACTCGACACAGAACTGCTTCCATTGCCACCTAATCCACACTCTCCAGTTCCTCCTCCAGGTGTTGTGCCCACAGGGCTTACGGGTACCTGTGTAGACCCGAGGAGAGCCGTCTGCCCTGGTACTAGGTTCAGAATCCCTCCGGTTAGGGCTCCGTGACCTGGACTGGACCCTAGCAAGCCCATACTTGCCCCTGTACCCGTACCGTTACTGGTTGCACCTGTGTTTGCTCCCACTGCACCTCCGCTCGGTACAGATATGACAGAACTACCACTGCCGCTCCCCACTGGACCACTGGAAGCACTACCTGCTGTTCCACCAGCAGCTGCCTGGGCGTAGGGGGCAGGGGTAGAGCCTGAGAGAAGCCCTGCCATGGTGCTGCTGAGAGAACCAGACATGCCTGCCATGCCTGCCATGCCCAGACCTGAGATCTGAGCCACACTACTGCTGCTGGTGACCGTCACACCCCCTTTCCCCAGGCCCAACCCTAGTCTAGAGCCCTCCACCCCAGGAACTGTTGAAACCTGGGACTGGGAATTGGAAGTGACTGAGCCAGATGTGCTGGAACTGGGCAGAGAGGACGTAGTGGAGGGAGGTAGCGTGGGGTGGCTAGGTGGGCTAGGTGTGTTGTTGGAGGGTACGGATGTCGAGGAGAGTTTGACCTGTGCTTGCTGTTGAGACTGAGAAGGATGCTGCTGCACTGCGCTGCTAAAGCTTCCCAGCAGGTTACTGCCCCCGGAGACCGCTGTGCAGGCCCCGACAACAGTAGCCATGGAAACCAGCGAAGAAGAGGAGGAGGAGGAGCCTGAGGAGGCGGATGAGGAGAAGGACGAGAGAGATGGGTTGCCGTTCTTCACAGGAGACTGAGCGGAGCAAGAAAGCCATGAGGTTAGAAACACAAATATCATTTTTTATTAAGCATGCGTGCAATTTAAAGGGATGGTTCACCCAAAATGACATTTCCTCATGTTGTTCCAAATCTGTATGATTCTGAAACACAAAACAAGAACATTCAGAAGACTGTGCTGGACACTCGGTTCTATACAACTGGACACTTCAAGCTTCAAAAAGGAAGCAAATCACCATAAAATTGTTACATGACATATTATATTAAGTCTCCTGAAGCCATACAATTACTTTTATAATGAAAGTACAGCCCCCATTCACTGCCATATAGTCATACAGGTTTAAAACAACATGCGAGTGTGTAAATCTTTAACTGATACTGAGGTCTTACCTGACTGACTTCACTGTCTGTCGATCGACCTCTCTTATCTTCTAAAATCTCCTGCGCAAAACATTGACAAGCAATATATAGTAAGACAATCAATTCTGTGGCTAAGAGGAGAGCATGATTAATGGAGCGATTATGAATGATGGAGATACTTTGCAGACCAGACAGAGACAGGAGGAAGAATAAAAGAAAGCAGTTTACCATTGTGCCTGTAGCAGGAGATGGAGGGATGGGGGACGAGGAAGTGGTGGAGGTCGGTGTGCTGCTGGACTGAAGGAACATTTCATCTTCAATTTGGCCCTGAGGAGACGTCGCCATCAAGGTTGCCGCTAGAGAGAAAGAGATACTTGTAAATGTGACCTATCTTGACTAAATTGTTCAGTAGGTCAACAACTAGCCATTTCATTTAGCAACACGCAATTGTCCACACACTCTTCCCAAAAACACACACACAAACTTACGTATATCTTCCAAGTCCAGATCATCATAGAGGAACTCATTCTCTTCAAAATCTGGGTCTTGTGAGGAGTCAATGTAGTATTCCACATCATCTTTGATCTTATGGATAGCTTCAACCTGGATCGAATCATTATCCAACATCCTCAAGATGGTTTCTAACATACGAATGTGGTACCGGTGTCTCTCGATTAACCTCTTTAGTTCCTCAATCCGATCCTGCTTCTAAAGACAAACACAAAAACCCCCAGAAAAGAACAGTTTGAGAACATTTTGAGTGTTTGCATGATAGTGAAAAGAATCAAGTTATAATAAAATAGGAAAGCGGGAAAGAGGGGGAAATGGAGAAAAATGAAATGCCAACCTCCTTGTCTCCTTTCTTCTTTCGTGTTTGAACCGAGAGGGACTCAACTTCACTTTCAAACTGGTCCACCTGCATGTTCAAAGTGTCTATTGTGTTCTGCGAGAGAGAGAAATCATGCCATTACTGCACTGCTTGCATCCTGTTCAAAGTTTTTCAACCCCCCGTTGTTATTGGTGAGTCCTCTAGTACCGTGAGCCACTGTTCCGTTTCCTCCTTCTCTTTCTGTGCTGGGTCCACTTTCTGAGCCAAGCCCAGCCCCTCTTTAGAGTAGGCCTTTGTCTTGGTTTCTCTTTCAACCACCTTAAAGCGCTCCATTTGCTGAGGAAAAAGAGACAGAGAGTCAGGTTAAGCGCTGCAAGCTTGATGGATCAGACTTGAGAAAAACATCTTCTAAAAATTCATTTAAATGTCTTGACAAGGCATTCATATTTTTATCAAAGTATAAAATAATTTTTAGGAACTGTGACAAGAGTGTTAAATTAAAAGAGCTATGAGGAATCCAACAACATGCTTTTACCGTTTCAATAAGCTTGCGGTTCTCAACTAGCTGCCGTTTGTCTTTGATCTCATTGGATGCCACCCATGTCTTAATCTGATCTCTTAGTCGCTAAAAAAGAAAAACAGGTGAGAACAATTATACTGATTGAGAACACAGATTTTTCCCTTGGTTCTAAAGAAAGTGTACAATAATTAATTTTATTCACCACTTCTCTAAATTGTTTGTCCAAGCAGTGTTCTAAGAGTGCTAATATCTTGTCCAACAGCAAGTAATGCGTCTCTATTATTCCAATTGTGCACATACACACAATTCCAGAAAGCCTTAAAATAATTTCAAATGAGCACATTCTTACCTGAAGCTTTTTAATCTCTTTTTTGAGATCTGCCTCATATTTTTCCTTCTGGTTGGCATTGGCTGCATTGTGAAGCTGAGTATGAAATTAAATTAATTATTGAATTGTAAAATATAACAACAGGTGCACGATTCCTTTCGCTTATATTCGCGTTACGCATTAGTTGTTGAGATGTTAATGTCTCACCTTTTTCCAAATGTCTTCAAACTGTTCGACGCCTTCAGCAACTTTTTTCAAACATCGATCTATTTCACCTGGTTGTGTAAAGCATATGATTATGCTTAAGTCATGAGATTACTTGACAATTAAAAAAATGATCTTAACAGAAACTACTGTTTACAAGCAGTTGTACACAGGGGAGAGCAGATAGAAAATGATATTCTATTTTCTATATCATAACCTCTTACCTTGAAGTTTTCTCTTATCAGCCATGGCTTCGCTATGATGCTGTCTTCATACCTTCTGTCACTGCAAGCACATCAGAGAGACTGTTACCTTGCACATCATTCAGTGTGAAGCAGGTGGTAAGCGTTTCTACTGCTCCTGACAGATAAATCTCATCTCAATAGAAAAGAATATCAACCCATCCTGCTCGATTGACGTTAAACTATGTGTCTGAATCCCGAAAACGATTAATAACTTCAAAGTTATGCTTTTTTGATATCTTTCAGATCAACACATTAACGCAACTATTTACTTTGCAATCCCCCTGAATAAGAGAAAATATCAAGAATTTCAATAGATCGTTCCCATAATTTAGATCACGTATACCGTTACGCCAACACAACCAGTGTTTACGCAGATTTACGCAGCCTCTGTTCACTGAGCACTAGCCACGCTGATGCTAACGTGTTAGTTCAGCAGCATTTCATCGCCATATCTCATCTGCACTGATAAAATGTCACCCTGACAGTATATATAGACCGTATGCTGCTTATTTCTGCAGTTAACATGGATTAAGCTGCTGTTGTTGTGATGTCGAGCAGCGCTGACGGCTAACGCTCTGCTAGCACACACATATAGTTTTTCCAACAGAAATTGTGGGGGATTTCAACTCTTAAATTGAATGCACATTCGTCGTATACCTTTTTTCAAACGTGTGTAATATTCGTCAGTATCTCTATGTGACAGCCACGACCAAAATATCCGCTTATTACTTATTTCAAATTTGATAATGTTTTCAGCTCGTCAGTCCCCTTCTGTCCAGTACATTAAAAGATGGACGGCAGACTCCGCCCACTGCTCGCTGCTAAAGTTCCCGCCTCTCGTCTTTTTTCCGTTCTTGTGATTCCGTAAAAACGTCTGTCAATCATTTCTCAAGTTGTGACCATTTCCGCTGAACCGCTGATCCAATTGGATGAAACATTGGGTGAAAGGTTATATTTACGGAAAAATACCGTTCTCTTCTTGGATTTCTCTTGGGGTCTTATTTTTTTACAGTCTGTGGTCTTAACACAATGTTTCTTCCCAAATATTTTTTTCTTCATTTATAAAGTTACTAGCTTGAATATAATGGAATGTTATGTGATTACAAAGTGCAAAATAATATATATATATTAATATAGGGATTTTTTATTTTATTTTTTATAACTAATAACACATAATAATTTTATTCACCACTTGTTTGTCTTCCTAGACTATTTTATAAAATTAGAAATAATGTTATTTCTCCCCTCATCATTTCTTATTGGAACAATCTATTATAACATAAATTAATTAGTTTTACCCATGCAGATACTTGCATGTATATGTTATGTATAATGTTCTCTTTGTGAAAACCTTGAACCAATCCCTCGCATATTTTAGTTAAAATCTTTATAGAGATATTTTTAAATTTTATATTATTTTTGTTTACTATATAAAATACTATTGAATTATGATGGGTTTATTAAACGTTTGTTTTAGTTTTAGTTAAAAAAAAAACATTCTGTTAACATCTGTTAACAGAATGTTAACATCTGTTAACACATATTTTAGATCAAACGTGATCTAAAATATGTTCGTTTTTATTCCGTTTTATTCTTTATATATATATATATATATATATATATATATATGCTTATGTATATAGCCTATATAATTCTTTATTTGGCATTTCTTCTTTATATCTGAGATTTAACTTCGAATGTGCACAACGTGACTGTATATGTGAATATAACTGAAATATTACAATCCAATTAATACAAAAAAATCTCTCTCACCAATAATAAATATAGAAACATGCATGTAGCAAAATGGCTTTTTCAGCACTGAAGATAGTAACGTTACTGGGGAGTATCGAGCAAAAGAGTGTTTTTATCGCCAAGATATGGGCTGGCCAGACGGATTGTATTTCATGATTGTACGTTCACCACGTCAATCATTCTCTTTTCTCCGCCTACCGCGTCGATAGACTTCCTGAAAATGCTCGTGCCTCCCCTACAGCTCAGGAAAGCTGGAAAACTCGCCATGTAGGGGGGACAGAAAAAAACAGGTAAGTCCGGTATTACTTTCGCTTTGTCGTATATTACCACTATTAAAGTCATTATACCCCGTAAGACACATAAAAGTTTATAAGTCGCCCCATTTAATGAAGAATTTAAACGGAAACAGATCCGTTTTTCAGGTTGATGTCTCCCGGCTCCGCGTCGGCTTGGCTATTTAAAATGACATTAACAACATGTTTGCTGAGTACATTGTTCTTCTAATCGATAAAACTGTGTTTATCTGTACCATTTTTAAGGTTATAACTGCTTTCGTTAAGTACAAACAAGTCCATTCATACTCATATCATGATATACCATAGTTCCTAGTGTTGGCCTGTCATCAGCTAACTGTGTTGATATGCGAGTTTGGCTCCGAGTTGCTAAGAAACTGCAGTTGTACTTATTAATGTCCTTGCCTTTTTTCTTTGATCTTTAAAACTCACGTTTTGGTCGCAATTAATTTTATAGTAACGTTACCCTTTGAGATAACACAAGCTTGATTCTTCATCCACTTGTGATCATGCATCATAATTCCCAAATCTCACTATATGAGTGCTGCCTTTTCTATGTAAATCCCTAATTTAATACAAATTCTCTCAGATGTTAAAAGTCCCCATGCAACACTTTTGATGAACTTGTGACTGTGACAGCTGACTGGCCACCTGTCACATTCACAGACACTGTATTTGTATGAAGTTGCTATTAGATTTGAAATGTGACAAACAGAGCTTTGTATTTTTACCTTTTAGATTGCGACACAAAAGTAATTTTTATTTGTTGGCCTGTGAATTTATCGATTCCAAAACTGGTCGCCTATAGAATGACCTACACAACTGTGTCTAAAGGTCTTCAGTGTTTTTATTTTATGATCTGTGAGATCGCAACTGACTAATTATAAGTCAAAGGCTTTGGAATTGCTTTGGTGTATATCTGAATAAGTCTTGAAACTATCATATCATTGATGCAGTAAAAAGTCTTGGTGATAAAAGGGACAAAGTGTGCATTCATGTGTGCGAAGCCCAGACAGTCAACAGAGTTCTTTTTGGCTCTAGAAAGGTGAAGTTTTGGGCAGCTTTAGAGAGGAATGCACTTTGCACTTTTTGCTTTCTTGACAGTGTCTTGGCCCTGCTTTGCGAGGACATAAGGGGGCGAAGTGGACATCACAGTTTTCTTTTTTTTGGTTATATTCTTAAACAGTTATGGAAATCTGCCAGGCATTGATTTCGCATGAGTCTTAACAAGCAGGACCGGAAGAAAATTAAAGTGTGTGATTATTGTGAAAAGAGTCGCCTATTTCTGCATTGAGCATTATTTGCTGACTTCCAAAACGAAGTCTGCAGATGTTGAACCACAGCTAAAACATCCTACACAGGCGTCCGTCTCGTCCCAGACGTTTATAGACCGTGTCGGTATATTAGGCCTCTCAACTGCACATAAACTTGTGCTATGAGATCTTGATCTGTTGAAACTGTCGCCGGTTCGCATTTCAGACATTCCTGTTCTCCATTAAGTTGAAATTGTGATAACATCTCAACTCATCTACGGTTCCGGTGTTGCATTTCAGGCACAAACTGCGGAATTTACATATGTGGTGTCATCCAAGATTGATGCTGGGCAGGTGTGTAATTCCACCCTAGTCCGGGTTTTTTTTCGTTCGTTCTTTTCTCTGTTTGGGTCAAAATGACACAGCCCTGCGTATTTGTGTTGCCTAACACTGGCAAACCACAGGCACCTGGATATTTTGAATAATGAACTTTGTATTAGACTGTAAATCCATCTGTTCACATTTCTCCTTACTAACGGTTGCCACACACTTCTATTGAGGAACAGAATCGTATTGTTCAGCATGTTCCTTTTTGCTGATGTCCGACCTTTGAAGACATTGCAGATATTTGAAGATAAGATAGTTATCTGATTACTTAAGTCTGGGAAGGTTAGGTGCAGGTCAAGGGTCAATTTAACAACACATTCCATTAGAAGGGCAGTAAAGATTATCTTGAGTTCTAATGCATAAGATACACTATTGTTTAAAAGTATGGGGTCAGCAAATGTTTTTTTTTTTTTAAGAAAAAAAATAAATTAATACTTTTATTCGGCAAGGACACATTAAACTGGTCAAAGTGACAGTAAAGTGACTTTTACATTAAAATATTTCTATTTCAAATAAATGCTATTCTTTTGAACTTTCTGGGGGGTATCATGATTTCCACAAAAATATTAAGTAGCTGAAATGTTTTCAACTGTGATGATATGTTTCTTGAGCAGCAGATCAGGATCATGTGGAGTAATGACTGCTGAAAATTCAGTTTTGCCATCACAGGAATAATACATTTTAAATTATATTAAAACAGAAAAGAGTTATTGTAAAATTGTAAAGTTTTTGTATTGTGAAAGAGACTTCTTTCAAAACTGTGAAATCTTAATTATATCTTACCAATCCCACAATTTTTGGTAGTACCTTATATAACAGAAGGTCCTCAACTTCTATTCAGAATAATAGATTTGTAAAATGAAGATACTGCATTTAATATTCAAAAGGTAATCTTTCTCTTTTTTTTTTCTTTCTTCAAACTGCAGGGCACCTATAACAACTGATAAAGAGGACAACCATGACTTGAGACCCTGTTCCAGCACTCCTCGTTTTTCTGTATTCTGAGTTTTATTTATTTCCCATTTTGAGGACCATCCTGCAAGGATTGAATCGAATTCAACGTTCATGGATATCAAATCCTGGATTTTCTGGCATTTTTTTATTGGGTGAGCTTGAATATTTGATTTCCCTGCACTACTACAATCTCTGACACTGTTGTGGACCAAAGCCAGTAGTTCATCTCTATCACTTCCTTAAACTTGTTGTTTTTGGAGAGGAACTGTTTTTTTAGTTGTCCACCTCGATAAGGTTTCATTTGGTTCTTCTGGAAACACCATCCTCGGCCGGGCCGTTACCTCTGCTCTTTGTGCTTGTTTGTCACTGAACATTTTCGTAGCATTTATAGGGTTATTTTAACCTTAGTGTGTGCTTATTTTTAGTCCTTTGCAAGTTCTCTGACCTTAAAACAATGTATTGTTAATTGAAATTGTGCTTCCAATTTTATTTAAAGAAGTTGTAAGAGAGTTTGATTGTTAAATTTAGTAACTTAAGAAATTTAGTTTAATGACTATTTATGTAGATGCACATACAATTCCGTTTAAGCTTGACAAAAGACTGCCTTTTCTCAGATTGTGACATATTTGACCAGTGAAGTCAAAGGCTCATTTGAGGAGCAAATAATCTGGCCTCTTTGTGCATCTTTGTTTTTAAAACAAATATTTTTTGTTGGGATACTAGCAATACTAAACTGTAAATTCCTTTTGTGTATTGTGTTTTGATCAGATGATCGTAAGAGGATTTAGCATTGTTTCCAGGCAAAATGCACTGACGGGAATGATTTAACACTATCAGGGATAGAAAAGCCTACTGAAGTTTCTTTTTGTTTTGAATAGACACCTGTTGAAGCACTTTCATCATTTATAACTTGTGTAACATTAAGTTTACGCAAAAGCCCATGATTTGGGCTTAAAAAGCTGACCCATTTAAAAACATCTCCAAACGTCTAGTGCATCCGTCCAGAACGTCATCTCACTACAACGCAGGAGAAAGACCTCTGCATGAGGTGCTCAAGCTGTATAGTCCAAACATACTTTTGAGGCCAGTCATCGAACATGCGTTCCCCAGGCCCCGAAAGCCCGTCCATGACCGAGGAGGCCCTGCTGCATGGACAGTTCAGCGGTTGGAGTAGCGGAGCGGGGAGTGGAAGTAACAGCAACAGCAGCCCCAACAGCCCTGGAGGTGTGTCTTTACCTTCCAGCCCCGCCTCCACCAACTATGCCCTGACCCTCACACCAACTCACGTCCACGTCCAGCGGTTGTCTTCACGTGCTGGGAAGCAGTCCAGGCTGCTCCTGCCACTGGCAGAGCTGACCGGATGCAGCTGCCCGCGATCGCCGGCCCCTCCTTTGCTAGTTCTTTACTGGTACCCTCCGGGTAGACGCCGGAAGGGCATCTCCAGACACAGACAGGTGAGGGCGTACTTGGCAGAGAGCAGAGCTGAGGCGGAGAAATGGAGCGCTGCTATACAGAGCCTGCTAAGAGGGATGGATGTCAGCTCCACTACAGGTGGGTGTAGGGGTTTGATCATTCACAGATGCTTTGTCTTTAGTTAGTTACGTGTGTCTGTGTTCATGTTTGTGGGAAAGCTTTCACTGAAGCCTCCCAGATGGAAAAATGGATTCAGATACTGCTAAAAAATAAATAATTTGCAGTGATTTTAAAATATTACAATATAAATATAAGATGAGAACTTAAAGGGATAGTTTCCCCAAAAATAAAAATTATCCCATAATTTACTCACCCTCAAGCCATTATATGCGTATTTGACACTCTTCTTTCAGACGAATACAATCGGAGTTAATCTAATCTAAGCATTAAAATGGCAGTAAATAGTGCATCCATCCATTATAAAAGTAATCCACACAGCTCCGGGGCGTTGATAAGTAAGAAATGAGTAAGACAAATATCCATATTTAACACGTTATAAAGTAAAATATCTAGCTAACTTCCGGCGGACCGCCTTCCGGGTTCAACTTACGAAGAAAGTGCAATGCCTCTTACAGTTCAAAATGGTTGCGCTACGCCCAATACCTTTGCAGAAGTGACGGCAAGCAGTTTTTTGTTTACATTCAACCTCAGCAACCCGATGATGCCACTGTCGCTGCTGTTTTAAAAGATTTCAAAGGCAAGTTTTCTTTGAAAACGGAACAGAAACTTGCCCTGGAATAATTCCTACAAAAAAAGGATGTGTTTTGCCTTACTATCGACCGCTCTGCAAAGTACGTCACCCGGATCGTTGGTCTGATTGGTTGAAGAACTATCCAGTAGGGTATAGGGTCATTTGAACTATGCCCATTGATCACGCCTCTTGTGCAGTAGAAAATACTAGGGCTGAACGATTTTGGAAAAAAATCTGATTGCGATTTAATATGCGATTATTTTTTAAACTCTTTATCTTCTGTATTATTCAACAATACATCATTGTATAGTAATGGTGGAAATCTTTAATTGGTACCTCACAATCCGATTCCGATTCTGGGAGTCACGATCCGATTCCAAAACAATTCTTGAACTTTTTCCTTATTAATTAATCTTATTAATTTATTAAAAACTTAAAATGTTTTTTATTATGATATATGTAATTTTAAGATTTTTAAAATAACTAGGACATTATAACATTTTAATTAAAACAATTGCATGTTAATAATTTTGAATATATAAACTAATATAGCTGCAAAACATAAGCTAGTAAATCATAAAGAGGAACAAAAAACATATTACAAGCAATGAACAAAGAGTGCTTTCATTATTTAAGAGTGTCTGAACTGTGAGTGATTTTTCTCTTTCTCAGCTTTACTGTTGTTTGATTATTAATCATGACATCATCATAGACAGCAGGAGACCTGCATTCACTCTAATGCACAGATCTCTTTTGAAATATAAGATGTTATTGCCCTGTCTGTTTAATTCATTAAGACATTACTGATGGTGTTTACATTAATTTTGCGTCATAGAAGCATTTTGAGACGCGCACAGACGCGTGCTCGCGAGCACTCTTCACAAAGCGCCGCGTGAGCATTTGAAATGGAAAACCTTCTGTCAGTGAGTTACTAATTTTTTAATATACAAGCACACTGCATTCCTAACGACATGAATGAAGCCTTCGTTGAGCATTTGTAAGGAAAATACCGGCGTGCGAGAACACACTCTGTAAGCGTGACATCAAAGCTAAGTTTCTCAGAGCGCATATCCTGTGCAATGAAGCCTGCTAATGTCATTGCGATTCGCGCCGTCAACCGCTCCGGACGTTATGAAATATTATTTAATGGTTCGTGTGTGATTGTGTGTGTGTGTGTGAGAGAGAGAGAGAGAGAGAGAGAGAGAGAGAAAGAGAGAGATAATGGAAGCAATCAGAATATGGGTGTTTCTAAAACACACGCAGCGCCACCACGCACCTGCAGTTAAAATCTAAGCTCAGAATCGATCCAGAATCATTGGAGAAGAATCTTTTCTCCCACCTCTATTGTAGCCTATAGTATGAACAACACAATATTAGATAGATCAAACACAAACAGTTTTTTCCCCTTTTAGGCCAGGCATGTGTAACGTGCCAAGTTGCTTCTTCTGCAGACTTTCCTCTCGCGTGTCACGTGACCAGACTGTAATCGCAGCCTGTGCGGTTAGGAAATCGTGTTTTATCATATCGCGATATTATCGCAAATGCAATTAATCGTTCAGCCCTAGAAAATACAGAGCAGACTCCCCAGACTAATGTTCAATCTTAAAAGATTGAGCTTCGTGATAGCTTAACTGAATTCAATTGAAAACTGAAAATATAAAAATAAAAGCCAATTCAAAAATACTATGATCTAATAAATAATAGTAATATAATGGATGCTGCTAATTCTTCATGACATCTGAGTCTGTGCTGTTGCATTAAGGTTGTGTCTTTTAAATAGGAGGCCACTTTGATTTTCTTTCATAGTGAGCTAAATTTATTTGAGAACGAATCATCACTGTCTGCATTTATTTGTGTAAGAGTTTAACCGTTTCCTCCCTTTTTTTCCTTTCTGTTTTTTTTTCTTTCACTCATAATGTGAACCACATGCTGTCATTGACGGTCAGAGAATGGGTGGGTCTGCGGTAGGGAAAATACAGCTTTAGTGCAGTAGTGCAGATCATTCGGTAGCAATACACCAGGCTTTATTGACTTTAAAAGATGCTGCGTGTTGTCGCTCTGTCCCTGTTTTTTAACTGCTGTGCTGTAGTTAGTTGTCAGTGCTAGTCGTTGCAGTTCAGTAAATCATTCAAATACCTTTATATGATGTTAATATTTTTTTGCTTGTAATTTGTGTTAGAAATTCAGATTAGCAGGTCTAGTGGTGTGAAGATGGAAGTACACCCCATTTAAAGGAATAATTGATCCTAAAATGAAAATTGTGTCGTCATTAACATCCTCATGTTGTTCCAAACCTGTATGCATTTCTTTCTTCTGCTGAACACAAAAGAAAATATTTGATTTGACTAGTCAATGGCTACCATCAACTGTCTGGTTACCGACATTCTTTAAAAATATCTTCTTTTGTATTCAGCAGAAGATAGAAACTCAAAGATTTAGAACAACTTGAGGGTGAGTAAATTATGACACAATTTACATGTTTTTTTATCCCTTTAAAACTGGGTATTTTGTTAATTTTGTTTTGAATTTAAGGGCATTTAAGCATAATTTCAGTTATACTGATTGATTAGACTATAATTTAAAGCAAAACTCAATCATAACATTTCACAATCAGCTGTTTAAACGAAAAGAAACATCTTACATTTATGGAAAAAGTTAACATCAAGGAATTAACAGGAAAGTCTTGCATCAGTTTAATTTCAAAATGCATGAATCAGTCGTCTGGGGAAAAAAACAGTTGTTAACGAAGAAGCCTACAATCAAAAAATCCCAGAACAGTGAAATGTTCTCAGATACCACACAGTTGAACCAATAATGTAAGAAACTAAGTGATTCTGTTTTTGGAAAAGTATCAATTACAGTAAAAAACTGAATTTAAATTATCCATTAACAATTGGATGATTTAAATTCTCTATTTTATCTGTATTTCAGATATGTGATTTTGAGGTTTTTCACATCCACTAAAACATCATGATGTCTACTTTCAGCTGGTTTAGGATGTAGCTTAGTGTTCCTATTAAGCCTTAGAATGAAGGCCTTATCCTGACTTGCTTGTTTTTGTTTGTGCAGAATTTTGCAAAAGCATGTTGCCCCGTCCCCGTCGACTGTTGCTGCTGGTCAACCCATTCAGTGGCCGGGGTCAGGCAATGCAATGGTGTCAAACGCACATACTTCCAATGATAAGAGAAGCGAACATCAGCTACAACCTCATACAGACAGGTAAGAACAACACACACACATGCTGTTGGTTATAAATGGTTCAGAATAAATTCAAGCGCTGACACCAGCAGTGATCAGAATCGGAATTATTCCATTGAACGGTTGTGATGCATGTGGTTTTGTTGTTGTGCAGAGCGTCAGAATCATGCACGAGAGCTAATCAGAGAGATCTCGCTACAAGAATGGGACGGAATAATCATTGTATCTGGAGATGGACTCTTGCACGAGGTGAATGTCTTAACAATGTCATGTGGCTGTGTCACATTATATATTTAATCAACTTATTACAAATCCCAGATGTTATCTACTGACTTTGAGAGAGAAACATTTCTTTGATTTTTCAAAGAAAACATGAAAAAAAGAGAATTTTTAACCTGGGGTATACATTCTGTTTTGGGGCAAGTATAGATTCACATTAAAGACATTACAGTAATCAATCCATTTCTTCCAGTACTACAGTAAATGGGTCCTTTTTAAGTCTCAAATTAAGTTAATTCTTCCATATTACACATTTCTTTAACAATTTATATCCATTCACCAAGTAAAGGGATGTCCTGCTTAAACTAATGCCTAGTAATACACTTCTTACATGATACAGTGTGTAATGTTTCCAAAATACAATGTTGTGAAATTTCTTGGTATTTCATACCCTAAAATCTTTTGGCTCTCCATCAAAACCATGTTCCAGAAAGATCATATTTTTGGCCAACTCCAGAATACTTGAAGATGGTCAACATCAACATGACCACACATCCTCCAGCATTATTGTGGTGTCTGTGGATAATTGTTTACTTTTCCATGCAAACTTTTGAGACATTTAATTTATATCCAGATAGTTTCCCATAATCTTCCAGTAGGTTCATAGGTTATGGGAGAGCAGACTTGGGCACCTTAAAATAGATAATAACATCATCAGCAAACAACCTAATTACATGATTACCCCTCTTCTCCAGTTCTTATCCCACTCAGGTCCTCATTTTGCCATACTGCGTGGGCTAAAGGCTCAATATAAAGAGCAAAAAGTAGCAGTCCTGTCTTGTACCCCTACTTTGATTGAAAGTGGCTGTCAAATGTCCATTTATTTTGGTTCGGCTTTTCACCAAATCTTTCAAGCACCTGGTATAGAAAGGCCCAATTGACACTATCAAATGCCTTTTCTGCGTCAAGGCTCACACGTTTGATTTCTGTAGTAGCTGACTGATCTACCACAGGCTTTGTATTTAAAAATAAGATGATTTACATATTAATCTGTGTGTCCTCTTTCTGCAGGTGATAAATGGCCTTATGGAAAGGCCAGATTGGGAACAAGCAATAAAAACCCCTTTGGGAATACTGCCTTGTGGCTCTGGAAATGCACTTGCTGGTTCCATAAACCACTATGCAGGGTACGAAATGTTCTTGAGCTCACCTGGGACAATCTCTAGTTCTTCAGAGAGCCTCCCTTATTTTTAAAGGAACAGTTCACCCAAAAATATAAAATTCTGTAGTTTAATCTACTCACCCACACCCACATTCCAAACACACGTTATTTTTCCTATGATCTCTCATTGTACGCAAAAAAAACAAAAGACTTATTATATTTGTTAATGAAAAACAGCATACAGGTTTGGAACAACATGAGGGTGTGTAAATGACAGAGGTTTTATTTTTGAGAATCCTTTTAAATCCCATTTTTCAGGCATGTATGCAAGCCTTTTTGGTACAATTTATTTTGAATGCTTTAAAACTTTTGACATAAAAAATGTACATGCTGCAACATATTAAGGGTCTCTGCTAAATATTAAAGCTTATTATTACTAAAAAGGAAAAGAAAAGAAAAGTTACATGTAAAGAAAACTCACCTTTCCTTTTACTAAAATGAGCGTCATACATTTCTCAGTGTTTGCCCTATATGTGTGGGTGTATTGGTAGCAATTACCTACTTTTACACTCACAGACAAAATCTATGTTGTGCTGATTCTCTTCCATATTTGATAAATTTTTGAGCCATGGCTAGTAAGGCTAGTAAGTTTTTTTTGGTGTTCTAAATATGATTTAATCTATTTTTGTTTGTCTTTCAGATATGACATGTGCCTTCGGGAGCCTCTCCTCCTCAACTGTTGTTTTCTGCTGTGCCGGGGTGGGGTTAAACCGATGGACTTGGTCTCTGTTACAACCAGCCCATGTGCTTCTTCATCCACATCCAATCAGAATGGGCACCCACCTGCTCCCAAGAGGCTTTTCTCTTTCCTTTCTGTGGCCTGGGGTTTTGTGTCTGACGTGGACATAGAGAGTGAGCGCTACAGAGGGCTGGGCTCAGCACGGTTTACATTGGGAACACTGGTGAGATTGGCTTCTCTGCGGTCCTATAAGGGCCGTCTATCCTACCTGCCACCCGGTATGGTCAACCCGTCCCCCGATGCCACGCCACAGCCGGCCCGAAGGCCGCTTTCACGCAGCATTACCGAAGGGTTGGATGCATTTTGTCGCACGCCCATCCACCGCACCTGTTCCGACATGGGCTTGAGTGAACAAAGAAGTCTCGGTAAGGGAGATGGAGAAAGAGAGAGGGAACGAGAACAGGAGAGGCAGGAGAGAGAGAGGGAGAGGGAAAGGAGGAGAGAGAGGGCAAGAGGGGTTGGGGTTGTGAGAGCAAGCAGTCTCGCAGAAGACCGAGAGAGAGAGGTGGAAGCAGAAGAGAAGATGGAGGCGACGTCAGAGACCATCTCAGAATCAACCGAAAGGGAAGAGTGTGACAACATAGTCAGGAATAATGGGAACAGAGTAGAAGAGAATAAACCAGATGGGCATGAGATGGATGGACAAGCAGTGACGAAAGCGAGAGATTTGAGTGACAGAGATGATTGTGACGAGAGTTATCAGAAGACGCCAGCTGATCTGCAACGCGCGTTACGTAAAAACTCACTCCCCTCTAGCCAGATAATTAATGCCTTCTTCAGCCAGCCAATTGGTGCAGACAATGACCAAGACTTGGAGGTGGCAGCTTATGGGAAGGAAGATGAAGACATAAATGGCACCTACTTTCAGAGAGAGGCCTTTTCTCTGGACAAGTCTCGTGAGCGAGCCCTCACCATCTCATCCTCTCCATTCCGTCAATCTCCTTTCAAAACTTTCAAACCTAAAACTTTGGACCAGAACCAGAACCCCTCGCGGCCACGGCCCCTCTCCCTTCTCCATCAATCGCATTCAAACTCTCTACCTCCAAAATTTCCATCGCTTTCTCTATCCCTTTCCCCGACCCCTCCTTCATCTCCATCTTGTGCCTCTCCCCACTCCTCTTATCTTGCACCATGTCCCAACACTCCCAGCTCGTCTTCCCCATCACCTTCTTTTCATTCCCCGTCCCCTTCCTTCAACTTTGACCTTGCAGAGCCTGCAGGATCCTTGAAGAACCGGCATCACATGACATCCTCCATCAACCTGCCAGAGGATGATCTGCTACCTCCTCTGGACCAGCCTCTCCCTACACGTGACTGGGTCACTATTGAGGGGGATTTTGTCTTGGTTCTTGCCATCTACCAGTCCCACTTGGGAGCAGATCTTTTTGCTGCGCCTCAGGCTCGATTTGATGATGGGTTGATCCATCTGACATTTGTGCGGGCTGGTATCTCCCGGGCAACGCTGCTTAGACTGTTCCTAGCAATGGAGAGAGGAGCTCATATGTCTCTTAGCTCTCCCTACGTCAGTCATGTTTCTGCTCGGGCATTCCGCCTTCAGCCGCTTTCCCCTCGAGGAACCCTCACTGTAGATGGAGAGCTGGTGCCCTATGGGCCACTGCAGGCACAGGTGAGAAGAGAGCTACTAGTGGAAGTAGGGATGCACAATATATCAGTTCCATATTACTTATCAAGCTGATATTAAAGATTATTTTGTTCATATTTTTATTTGTTGATGTTGATTCATTGATTAACAATGTTAAACACAAATTATTGAATTATCTCATAATCCATTTCCATTTTTCAACATTATAAAGTTGTGATGCCTAAATTCTAGGAGTGTAATGATACCCTCATGTCACGATACTGAACTCACGATACGGTATTATTGCGATACATGAAGACCGTAAAAGGTTAACAAAAAATGTACTGTTGATTTAAAATGCTAAATTTGATATTACATCGGGGTTGGACATGAATAATGAAGTGCTTGGACACAATGCACAGAACAATGGTGACACCAGAATAAAAATATTCTGAAGCTGAAAATACATAATTATTTTGGTCAAATATGCTTGCACTCTGTCACTGACTTGATATATTTAAAATAATGTAGGCTACTTTTTACTGGTAACATAAGACATTTGGCATCAGGACCCACACATATTCCCCCATTGCAGTATTATACATTATATTTAACATTTATATAGTAGTAAAATGCAATGTTCCCTCTAATTTTTTATTTTCTCGCTGAGCAAAACTTTTCTTTATTGGGCGGACATTTTGGTCACCTGAGCAAAAACATTCTTTACCTGTACAGCGTATGTAAACGCACACAAAAAAGTGGTTTCATCATGCAGTTATAACTTTTAACTTTAATGTGCCATTTCTATTTTATTTAACCATTGATGTAACTTAGTGATATATTAAATAAAATAATTAAATAAAAAACAGTTCATTCAGAAGTCACTAAATTAAGCACATTTTACAGTGCTGTTAACTGTAGTCTTCTTTACCAAGAAATACTATTAAAATCTCCCCCAGGACAGTTCAATTCTTTATAATATAATATTAAAAAAATTAAGCGATGTACAGTCATTTATTGGCGACAGGCAGCATTAAACCATCTATATTAAATGTTTGTTTATTGCTTATGAATCAAGATTTTCTATATCAGGGGTTTTCAAACGTTTTAATGGCAAGGATCCCTAAACAATCCCCTTGTGAGATCAATTCTTTATTAAGCTTACACTATAATACAATTATAATAGCCTATAATATAATATAAATACTAATGGAAGTATTTAAACTGATAGTATATTATATCAGTTTAAATTTGTTGTTTTTTTAAACTAGCTGAAAATAGATCTAATAGCTAAATATGTTCAAGGGAACATGTGAACTCTTTTATAGTTATCTAAACATCACTGAAACCCAAACCACACACACACACACACACACACGCATCAATTTAAACTGATGTGTGTTACTTTAGTGTTTAGAGTTTGCACGCTACACTTGTGGGGGGTGTAGCTAACTGTAAATGTCTGTTTTTTTTACCATGCTGTGTCCATCATCTGTTATTTCCACCACTTAATCAAGCCACTCTTCTTTAAAACATGATGAGGTTTTATTCCACGTCTTTGTGTTGCTCATTGCCTCTCATTTTGAGCTATTTGGACCGCAAACACGACACGTGACATCAGTCTTTCTATGAAACCTGTAAACCGCATCAACCGGTTCTAACACGATAGCGATACTAACTCTATAGCGGTAGAACAGAGCACTGCAATTATTTCTCATTTAAACTACAATCAAATGCATCTGTGCATCTGTGTCTGCACGGCCGCGCACGCGCACAGTTTAGAAGGAACATTGGTTAAATGTAGTACTGACACTAAAACTCTGTAAACTTTTTTTCCCCTCACATAGTAGCTAACTATTCACAATGCATATTGTCACTATTTTTAGTTTTTAGAGTTTTGTTTTAATTATTTTATTTTTAACATGTCTGATTGTACCTTCTTTTGTCTCAGGTTCATCCCTCCATAGCCCGTTTGATTGTTGGGGACTCGGGAATGAAGATTACAAGATTCTGACCTGCTTCGGATTGAGCGGGATTAGCGTGACGCTCTGGATTATATAACATTTTGCCATCCACATATTGGGGGAGAGAGAAACAGAAAGCCAGCAGTTGCAATCACTGCTTTTACTGGGATTAACTAGGGGATTGCTTATTCAAGCTGCATATGCAAGGAGTATTTTTGAATTTAACGAAGGGATGAAAACTTGCAGCCTATTGCACGACTGTAGGATTACACTTGGATTACCCTCACTGTAGTTAGAGAGAATGCAGCAATGTCTACATAAAAGAGGAAATGGCGAAACTGAATGTGTCCAAATGGTGTATACATTTTAGTATGCATCCGTGCGTAGATTCTCAACAGTGCTCCTGCCTTATTTCAGAGAGTGGAAAAAAATACACAGACAAACACTAAAAACAATAGCTGGCTTTTAGGTAGCCACACCCACATTCAAATATAGCTCCACCCACTTTGCATAATAGGTACCCCTGGAATGCCTTATCCATCTCTGAACTTTAAGTGCAACCCTCCTTAATTGACATACTTGCTTAGTGTCACACTTAATCTGAAAGCTCATTTAGCAAAGATTTATCTGCATTGAATCTGCAGTCTCCGTCCAGCTCTGGAAACCATTGTTTCATGAGACTGATCAGAAATGTTATCAGTTCTTGTGTCTTGCATCCATTTTTGCGGGTCATTTTGGACACAATCGTAGTGTGGATTGAACGGAACAGTTAAACATGGACTGTTGTGATTATATATTGCATTGTTAGACTGTGTAAAAAAAAAGCATGCAACAATCATGGTGAATGACATTTAACTGGTAACTAGCTAGAATGAAAGCATAGAAATTCTTTTAGTTCAGGGTGTTTCTTTCCCCCGGAATTAACGAGGCAAATGCTATCACTGTCTTCATTGAGTTAAGGCACATTCGCATAGTGTTTGCTCACTTTTATTCAGATAAATGAAGAAAGAACTGGAAGTTAGTGATCAACTGCCAATGCATCTTCTAATCCTTTTCCTAAAAGATTCATTTATTAAATACTAGCCGAGGACTATTTCATAGTGACCAGTAACTTGATAACATTCTAGTCTCTTTCTCTCAAAACATTTTTTAACACTGAGTCACTAGAGCAACAGGAACTTCAGCTCTGTAAAAGAACAGACCTGTTGAAAGTCCTGCTGTGGAGCTGATTACAATCGCAAAGGAGCCTTTCTAGTGCTTTTGAATTTTACCTAAATATTTATTGGAGAATTGCCCTATTCGCGTTTCTTCTATCCATTTCATTTTCCAAAGGACCACAATTTGATGATTGCAACCTCTTTTTGCTCTCATTTCTGAATTTGCAATGATTAGTAAATAATATTTAACTCTAATGACTCTACTGGTATTTCCGAAACAGCTGTTTAGTTCTTTCTAGTGCAATAATTTCTGCTTCTGTCCTCAGCTCTTAAGCATCGGCTGAAGGGTAAATCTAGTTTTGTTTGCGAGCCTGGCACTCGAAATGATTTTCAGCTGCAATCAGATGGCCAGTTATTTGTTTTTGTTATTCATTCCCTATATTTCCTTCCTTCTTTTGTTGTACCATGCTTTAGAGTGATCTAATAAATTTGGTATCAAGCTGCTGTCCACCTTAAAAATGCCAGTTTAAGATGTCTCTTCATTATACAATGCTTGTATTAAGATTGTAATTACTATTAAAAGAATATTATATTAAACATGTATACATTTACAGTTCCTAGTTCTGTATGGTTTGAAAGTTTAGTTTCAGATAAAATTTAACTATGAAACCTTGCATGTTTGTTCTCCCGTCTTTTACTCTTGCTTTTTATCACTAAGAGAACTGAGGATAAATGTTTTCTTCTGGTTTATTTCAACTAATGTCCATTTAGGAATGTTTTTTCCTCTTCGATAAGCACATTCTCAAGGATAGACGAGAACAAAAAGGAGCTTGAATTTTGACACAACGTGACAAACGTGACAAGTCTGACTGATTCAGAGGAGGAAAACGATGCAAGTTCCTCTGAGACAAGATGAGTAAGGCACCAGTGCGCTGATAGCCCAGTGTTTCACTTCTCTCTCTCTCTCCTGCTGGTTATCAGGTTTGCATGAATTGGTAAACAAGGAAGCCGTCGTCTCAGACTCTTTTCCTCTCTTTCTTCCAGCTCTTCATCTTTCTCTTCAGTCTACTAATCTCCACATACCACTACACGGTTCAGCCACTATCTTGTTTTGTTGTAGTGTCTCCGCCTTCCTATCAGCTCTTTGAGCAGTTTATTTTCCCTTTTAGTACTGCATTGCCCTTTTGCTCCTGTAGATTACAGCTAGTGAGCATTGCCCTCTCCCTCCCTTCCTCTTTTTCCCCTAGAAGCGATGCATTGTTTTGGTGCTCTTTTGTCCTCAGGAGTTGCTCAACTGTGGCCTATACCATGCTTTTACTGCCCGTGTGCAGTTGAACTACTGGTTAATTTAACATCCCTGTTGCTCTCCGTTGTGACCAAGTTTAATGATGTTATTCTCAACATTAAGCTATGAAGGCCTGTTTCAGTATTAGTTTAATAAAAAACTTTAGATTTTTATATTATATGATATATCTCTAAAGTGTGACTTCATATCTCACAATTTCACCCTTTTTTACTTTTGAATGAGAGTATTTTGTGGTAATGACCTTTTGTGGTACACTATCCTGCTTATTACACAGTTACTTAAAACATGATTTGAGTTGTAAATATTTAATATTTAAATCTATTAAACTAAAATAGTCGATTACAGTGTTACAATGTTGAAAGCATTCAGCCATTTATCTCTTTATTAACTTTATCTCAAGTTCAGAACTTAAATCTCAAATAATTAATTTGTTTATATCTAGTAGTAATTTGCTAGTAATTTCCTGCAACTAAATTCAGAATAAACAGAATTTTTAAATATAGCTGCAAGCAGCCATTATCAGGGCCAAGCGCAAAGAAGACAAGACATGCCAAAATGGCTCGCAGTGTCAGATCAACTGCAGCAATGAGCAATTAAAGACCTATTAAGGTGATTTTAGGCAAAATAGCTGTAAAATGATAAATACAGTCAATAATAATGATTTATCACTTTCAACCAATAGGTGGCACAGTTACGAAATTGATGTGGTGTGGTCAGAATAAGGGAACAATGACACATGCAAAGTTTGGTGTCAATATATCAAAGCAGGGTGTCAATATAGTGTCAATATGTCATTGCAGAGATATAGCCTCAAGAGGCCTTTTCATTATAAGTATGAATCACATGGCAGCGCTGTTTTGAAACCTTTTAAGTATGTTTTGTTCTATTATAGCGCCACCAAGAGGCACAATCCTTCCATTTTTGTATGTGTCCTCGGAGTGAGCCCATACATGTGTGTGTCAATTTTGGTGAAAATATCTCATTTCGTTTTGGAGTTATAGACATTTATATGAAAAAACACATGAAAAATGACTGATTTTACTCCCCCTTACTATCAATATTTTGACATGTAGGCTAATTAGCAAATAGCTATCGACCAATGTTTCCGAACTTCTGATGCTGGTTTCGTCTCGATCGGACTAGCGGTTTCGAATATATCAGCTAATTTTTTTAAGCGCTAAATTGCAACGCTGCACAAACCATAGGCCGAAACCTGGCAAGTCTAGTATAGTTTGACTCTGCAAGGATTCAGGAGACAAAAAAAAGTGACTCCCATGAAAATAAGTCAATCACACCCAAAGTTATAAGCGTTTGAGAAAAAATGTATCCACTAGGTGGCGCTGTTTTGAAACTTCTCAGGCTCCTTCAGGGCATCGTGCTGATGACCCATACCGAGTTTCGTAACAATCCGTTCATGCGTTGATAAAATACAGCATTTTAGCACATAATTCAAAATGGCCGACAGTCAAAAGGGCCGAAATGGTAAAATTGGATATCAGACAACTCGGCATGACGTCCTGAACCTGAAATTTTTAGATTTTTAGACAAACGGTTCAGAAGTTATAAGCAAAAATAGCAATTTTTTTGTATCTCCGGCCCAGTAGGTGGCGCTGCGCCGAAACGCTGCATGTTGCCTCAGGTCATGCTTGTGATGACATGTACCAAGTTTGTTTTGAATACGGTGAAGCGTTGCGGAGATATTGCCTTAAGTGTGTTTTCGCAAGCGTTACGTAAAATTTGTTTGCGTGTTAATCAAAATTATATGATATGATTAATATCACATTTTTTAAATATGATGGTTTCATTATAAATATGGTATTCTCTCTAAAGTGGACATCCAACTTAAAGCTGCTGTCCGTAACTTTTTTTGTGTTCAAGATTTACAAAAATGATATAATGAGAATGTACAACATGAATCCATTTCCAAAACGTGTTTTTGTCTTACTCTGAATCATTATGGTACACTTAAAGGGTTAGTTCACCCAAAAATTCAAATGAACGCCGGCGCTACGTCATATTCTCGTGCATGACACACGGAAGACAAGAACGAGTTGGATAAAGGTGTTATTTTGATTTTTTTTACACACAAAAACTATTGTCGTCGCATTGTAAAATTATTGTAGAGCCACTGTGGTGAGATGAACTTTGTAACAACGTTTTAAGTGCCTTTTATGGGTCTTGGGAGTGTAAATGTGAATGCTAATGGAGGCCTATCTGAAGCCTTTCTCAGCCATCAGCTTTCAACTAAAATATCTTCATTTGTGTTCCGAAGATGAACGGAGGTCTTACGGGTGTCGAACGACATGAGGGTGAGTAATTAATGACAGAATTTTCATTTTTGGGTGAACTAACCCTTTAATAAGTGTTTATATTGGGACTATTTTAGACCGGTCAGGTAGGAACCGCTGCGGAGGAGCACAGTCCCTGCGTGACTCGCCATAGACATAAACAGAGAGAATGTTCTTCCACAAGACGCATGCAGTTCTGTTTATTAACCACAAGAGCACAAAAAGTTACGGACTGCAGCTTTAATAAATATTAAATATCTGAATCTTTCCATGTCATGTCAACAAATGGATAAGTCAGCCAGCTATTTATTATCATGCCTTTCGCCCCCCAAATACCATACTTTTATTCTTCCATTATTGGAAAAACTGTTGCTTTAATTACCTTGTGAACTTTTGTAAATTTGAACACAGTAGTTTAAGAGTTTGTGTGTTGGGAAGAGAATGCATGTTAGTAATGGATCAAATTACAAAATCGAGTAGATATCTTTTTTTCTTTCTATCTTCCACTTCTGCCTTGATTAAAGGGTATGTCCAGGGTGTTGGCCGTGCATAAAACTGTTGTTTTTAATCCCTCCTTTTCTGAAAACTCCCACTCTTTAGACAATTACAGGTCCATCCCTTCTCTCCTCCTTCTTCTTCCATGCCTTATGTTTGACTCTAGAGGGGTGTAACTTTGTTCCATGCGTTATGCTGTTGCTGGGCGTGTCT
This sequence comes from Gobio gobio, assembly GCF_949357685.1. Lineage (NCBI taxonomy): Eukaryota > Metazoa > Chordata > Actinopteri > Cypriniformes > Gobionidae > Gobio > Gobio gobio. The sequence goes on from NC_137108.1 coordinate 33,087,914, forward strand.
TTCCATATATGTGTATTTTTGACATCTCCACTACTAATAATTTTGGAGGTTGTGGACACAGCCTTGTTTGATTATTATTATTATTACTGACACCTATTTTGCATCACCCCAATTTCACAGATATTCAGAAAGCAATTGCTCAGCTGCTTGCAACCTTTCGCAAATACTCAGGAAAGGAAGGAGACAAGCTCACCCTGAGCAAAGGCGAGCTCAAGGACCTGCTCATCGCAGAGCAAGGAGACATATTTGGGGTCTCTTTCATACATTGTACATTTGAAAAATAATTTCTCTTTTCATTATGACATTTTTGTTTAAAAAATGCATTTAAAAATTAAGTATTAAAATTGCTCCTTTAAATTAAATAAATAACATTATTTTAAAAATAAGAAAAATTATTTTGTATTCTCATAATGAATATATTTTGAGCTAATATATATGGGCCGTTTGATTCATCACTGTACATATTGTGTCTCTGATTATGCTTTTATGTGTGTATGTTAAAGAAAACCCAAGACAAGGCAGCTCTGGACAAGATGTTTATGGCTCTGGATGCAAATGCTGATGGCGTTGTGGACTTCGAGGAGTATGTCACCCTGGTTGCCCGCATCACTACGCTTTGCAATCCATCTTTTTAAAAAAAGAAATAACTTTGTCTGGTTGCACTTTATTTTACAGTACTTGCACTTACGTGTCCTTATCTAAGAAAGTACTGGGTAAGGTAACTACATGGGTTAAGGTAAGGTTTAGGATTAGGTTCAGGGTTAGAACCTATTTATTTAGGGTTAGGGTTAGGGTTAGGGTTAGGGTTAGGGTTAGTAAAATAAAGTGCTACATTTTGTCCTAGTTATTGAACATCTAAAAAAAAAAAAAAAGGTTTTTAATGTTTTGAATTAACTGTATTCTTACAACATGTGAGTGTTCTTATGTAAATGTGTTTATGGCTGCAGTTTAATTAAATAGGTAAATCCTACGGATATATTAAAACTGCTTAATTTTCATATGGAAACGTTCACCTTCCACTGACACTGCTAACATAACATACTTGAAATGAATTGTCAAATTACACTCTAAAATTGGTGACATATACAGACTGATCATTTCCTAGGAAATGTGAAAATATCACACCACACCACACACAAAAGGGGCCTCACATGCATTGATTATAGTGAGAGAGATGTATATTATGGTAGATGTCATGATATGAACAGTTCATAGATCAGACTTCTGAAACATCTTGACCTGGTTTCACAAGCAGGGCTTCGATTAAGCCAGGATGGTCCGTGTAACGCTTCACAATTCATTTAAGTAGTTTTTATAAATGTGAAGAAGAAAAAAAACATTACTGGCGTGCAGAGATGGGCACAAATACATTTTAATATATATAAAAATTAAATTAAAATAAAAAGTTGAAATGCATCAAAATAAAAAACCAAATACTCTGTGGGAAAAAATTTATTTAAATACAAATACAGTATTTTGTATTTTGAAAATGCATGTGAAACTGGCCATTCAGTTTCACTATTAGGCTGAAATCTGTCTGGACCTATATTCTGAATGCAAAGAACATTTTTGTGTGTACAACTGCTTACAACCTTTCGTTTTCATTTCACCTACCTCTTTCCCTCCCCTGCCCAGTATGAAATAAGAAACAAACAAAAAAATTTTTTTCAAACATATTTTTCCCATCATCACCATTATTACTTCTCAATCAGTAACAATTATTCAATAACACACAATACATTATTTATTGAATGACTGATGGCATGATGGTGTGCATGTGTTTCAGACATCTATTGACTCAATACCTTTTAGCACCACCAACTTTGAACAAAAGACTGCACCCCTATTATGCTATTTTAAAGTTTCCTAATTTTGTTTTGGAAGTCTCCTACAACAAGTTTACATATATCAAAGTTTAAAAACACTTTCATTTTCTCACAATATACATTGCACATCACCCCATTTTTCAATTATTCTCAAATGACTCATCGGATGAATCAGTCTCTCTAAATCCCTCTTTTCCGTGAGCCTACTCTGCTTTGATTGGCCAGATGACCCAGTCCATTGTGATTGGTCTACCACTTACAGCGCAAATACCCATTATCATAAACTTCAGCTCCGGAGGCTTTCAGTAAAGACCATAACGATGGCGTCGATTTTACCATATCAATCCAAGCGTGAGTCCGATGATGAAACATTGGAAGAACTAGTTATTCAACTCGAACCTCCATCGCAAGGACGACCTGAGCAGGAATTCGGTGTTCACATGCTGTTTCCTGGTGCGCATTATTCATTTTTACCCTGCATGCGCAGCAGTTATGCGCACCCCTGATTTTAAGAGCACAATTATAAGCACAACGAGGCTGTAAAAGCGGACTGAGGCTGTTTCTCAATTCCAAGAACGCAAGTACGAACTTGAGCACAAGCAGCCGTTTTTTATTAGACAGAAAGGGACCTAATTAGGCGAAAAGCACAACAAAACAACTGTTATTGTCCCTCCCTCCATATAATACTATAAGCTAACACCAAAGTTTTATATACACACTCTGATAAAGAGATAAAACAGTCTTATACAATGTATTCCTTTGCCCTCGCCATTTCTCTCCCATATTAACACAATGCAGAAAGGGAAGAGGAGAGGATGAATAAATCAATAAATGAAAGATTTAACATGAATGACAAAAAAAACTCATAAAAAGATAATACAGCCTTATACAATGTATGCTTTCGCCCTCAACATTTCTGTAAAAAAAATAAAACAATTCAGATGATAGAAAATTAATCAAACTTAAAGTGGAAACATGAAAATAGTATATAAGAAGAATGTAAGTATAAAAGTGATTTTTAAGGCAAAGATGAAATTAGATTTATCAGAGCTTATTAGAAACCTACCTATCCCATGCAAACACAACGCAGAACGGGAAGAGGAGGACCAAAGACAGGAAATTGAGATTAAACACGCTGCAGTCAGAAAATTAAAGGGGACACAGTTCCCTTTCATAGGTTCTCTCGACACTGCGAGACCGTCGCTATGGGAATGCCTTCGGTGTGACCAATGTCTGAAGCCCTTATACCATCATGCCAACAGATTGGCTAGTGACGCTTAGCGCCACCTTAGAAATACGTCATGTATGCTTATATGCGCGCGCTAGGCGTCATATCGTCAGATTTCATTCCTTCAGGAAGCTGATTTTCTGTTGCCCATTGGAAAGCGGATTTTTCGTGTTCACAGCTACCCTTTTCAGAGCAGTTTTACTCCTCTAAGCGGATACGATGAGCTGCAAGGGATGTATCGACAGGTTCATCGCAGGAGGAAACAGTACAGGTGCGTACTATGCTTAAGCATGCTTAGACCGCACTTACTGTATCTCTCTTGACACTGCGATCGCCTGCATCTGAAAGTGTACGCTCGACTCGCCATTCTAGTCTAACCCCCGCCTCTCCGTTTCTGCGGCTGCCGAGGCACCGCACGAGATGGACGCTTGGGGTGATGTTGGCGATCCGGAAAACTTGGAGAGTGAGCAGACGGATATCTCCTTTCTCTCTCTCCCCCGGTCACGTCCACGCATTTAAACCGCGACAGCGACTACTGTTTATTCGTCCATGACGAAACGCTGCCCACACCAGAAGCTCGTGATTTGATTCTCTGACCGCTCGTCTAACCCCCTGCCTCTCTGCTTATCCGAGGCACAACACGAGATAGACGCTTTGGGTGACGTCGGCGAGCACATGGAGAGTGAGCAGACGGATTCCCCCTTTCTCTCTCTCTCCTCCGGTCGCGTCCGCGCATTCAAAACCGCGACAGCAACGACCCTGTTTTATTCGTCCATGACGATATGCACTCGTACTGTAGATAAGCTTGAGCTGGAATGGGACCGCGCAAAACCCGTCCCAGCCGAAGCTGGATGATGGATTTATTCACCAGTCGCACCCTACCCAGTCCCGTTGGCTTCATTCTTCTTTCAAGATCTCCACCACAAGGTTTCAAGGTCTTGTAAGCAGCCATTTCTGGCGCGCGTTACATAAAGTGGCGCAGATTTCGCCACTGTTTCTAAAATGGCGGATTAGGCATTTAGCCTCCTTGTAGAGCGTTCGACTCCAATGGAGAAAGACCCGGGTTCGTGCCCCGCCTGGAGCGTGATGTGCAACCCAGAGAGATTACAACAACAACAGTTGTTCAATATCAATTTCTCCTTGTTTCGCTATGATGCCAGCTATTGAAGGGACTCTCACGGCCCATCTCGTGCCTACTTCGGCTTCATCATGAAAGCCACGCCCCCTGCTGCCTTCCAAATCGTATAGGATCATTAAAAGCCATAACTCCTGAGGCTGTAAGAAGCTCAGACGGGCTACTAACTGTAATGATAAGCAGGACGGAAGCAAATGCAAGTTTAACAAGTCTTTATTAGACCAGATCCGGAGGTGCAGCGTGAAGGTGAAGGTGAATCCGTGGTGAGATCTGAAGTGAAGTCATCCAGAGTCCAGTACACAGGGAACAAGAGGAGAACAGGACAGGCACGAGGACGGGAACTCAAACAACGATCTGACAACATGAAATGGGATAGAGGGCATTAAGTGGGCTGGAGAGATGATACACAGCTCCCCCCACGCCCCCCCTTAACCATGAGATGGCCACGCCCCCCCCCTTAACCATGACATACAACACACACACACACACACACTACACATGAGACTAGAATGAGACAACCGATCTACCAACCGTGACACTAACTTGGCGCTGGTAGCTACTTAGCACCACCCGCGCTTTAGGCAGGCCATGGCGGGAATGGTGTCAGTAGAGCGCCACCTGTGGCTTATTCTCACTGACATCACAGAGAAAGACGAGTCTCATTGTTAGAGCGCCCCATTTCTATGACAGAAAGTCTAACTGGAGGATCTGTGACTACTGTGGTAAAAGAGTCTGCTGTGTTTGCTAACTCATCCCACTTAGGTCCAGAGAGGTTGGACAGATAACCACCTCCGGCTCATTCGCACTCATGCTCTCAGTGCTCCTGTGAAATACAGCGAGGCGAGCTATCTCCTATGGAACCCCCTCGCAGAGACTGGGTCCTAGGACTCGCCCACCAGTTCGACCAGTCTTAACTGTTCCACTGATAAGTATGTCAGGCGGTTTAAGGTTGGGCCCCATTGACGGGCACCATCTCAGATACTCCGCATCCTAGCCTTCGGAGTTCAGACGAAATATGATGCTGTTTCAAAACCCCAATGCTGGGGGTCAGCCCGGCCAGGCAGTCGAACAGTGTTCCTGTATTAGAGGTCTCTGCCCAACTTGTGCCTCGGGGCTCTATACAGGTACCTTATGACAGAAAGCTCATTAGCTGCTCTGGCCCCATTGTGGCTCCAGGGCGTCCGGATTTTGAACTACCTGGACGATTGGCTGAATATTAGCTCAATACCAGGAATTGGCTCATCGAGTTTTTTGCCATTTGAGGAGCTTAGGTTTATGCATAAACCATCAGAAGTGATTTGCTGCCAAGTCAGTAGACAACTTCCTGGGTATGAATCTAGATTCTGGTGTGATGTGGGCATGTTAGTCTCCTGAATGTTTTCAGTCGCAAAAAGACTGCCATTTCAAGGCAGGTTTTAGTCATTTCAAGGCAGGCTGCTTAGTCCACGTTGGACTTTGCCACAGGCTTATGGACCTTATGGCAACAGCGTCCCCTGTAGTCAGTGGGCCTGTTCCACATGAGACGATTCCCAGGATGGACCAAGAGTCAGGAGATCTCTTCCCATTGCCAACCTTTTGCAAAGTCCTGGTTACATGCAGGGGCTTCATGCTCTGCGTCCATGGACGAAGCTCCCGCTGCTTCGTGGAGGAGTCCAGTTGGGGGCATGTTGTCATCGCAGGACAATCACGACGGACGCATCCTTTACAGGGGCAGTTTATCAGGGACGCCTGACCTTTGGTGTATGAGTGAAATGCATCGTGGTTGGCACATACATCGTTTGAAGTTGCTAGCAGTGTTCTTGGTGCTCAAACGGTTCTTATACATTGTCACGTATTGTCATGTCACCTCTCGCTGGCCATCTCACATTTGGGTTTCAGACCTGGTCAGTCTGTTACTTGACCCTGAGCGGGGTCCTTTAAGGTGTTCTCCTCTCTCGGCTAAGAGATTACAGATACTTAACTCAAGAACCTCCTCCACGAGGCGCCTTATGCCTTTAAGTGGAAGTCGTTTTACTCCTGTGTAGACAACGTAACCTAGATCCAGCTCATTGCCCGATTTGGTTCAATACTGGAGATTTTACAAAGTTTTTTTTTTGGCAGGGATGGCTCCGACCATTCTGTAGGTCTATATTTGGCAGCTGTATCTGCAGAGCATATACAGATGGAGGGTGCTTCTTTGATGTTACCTCCTAGTCTCCTGGTTTTCTGCAAGGGACAGGACCACTTAGGTTTCCACCCTGCCTGAGTTCCTTCTTGGGATCTTCTGTCATCCTAGAGGGATTAACAGATGACTCTTTGAGCCACAGCAGTGGCCTTAGAGGATTTTTCCTCTCCTGGAACATAGATTGGGAGCGTACGACCCCTTGGTCTTGCCCGGTGCGGGCGTTGAAGATCTATGTCAACCGTACATCTCAGTGGCATAGACTGGCACAATTATTTGCATTTGGCATGTCTCTTTGGGTGATTGAGGCTATTCTGTGGTCTATAAGGCGCGTGGCTCACTCCGCCTCTAGATGTCACGCTCACTCAACTAGAAGAATGGTGTTGTCATAAGGCTCTTTTTAAAGAGGCTTTTATTTTGGAGGAAGTTTGTGTTGCGGCAGGCTGGTCCTCCCTTAACACTTGGTTAAATGCGCGAGGACTGCTCCTGGCTCCCGGGTTTTATCTGCTTGAGCGGACGCTTTCCACTGTCTCCCAGCTATTCTCAGGTATGTGAAGGCGTTATGGTATATCGTTCCCATAGCGACGGTCTCGCAGTGTCGAGAGAACCTATGAATGGGAACGTCTTGGTTGCATATGTAACCTTGGTTCCCTGAGTAGGGAACGAGACACTGCGATTCCAGCCATTCCCTTTCTTCGAAAAGTAGCTTCCTTCGTCTTTGAAATCTGACAATATGACGCCTAGAGCGCATATAAGCATACATGACGTATTTCTAACTCCGTGTCCTAACTACACGCGACGCAATAAGATTCCAGCGACAAGCAATTTGTCTGTCCACACCAGAGGCGACGCGACTACGAGATGCAACAAATCAATCAAAAACCACAGCCAATCAGAACAGCGTGAGGGCGGGCTCTCGCGGCAAGTGCACAGCACCAGAGATTAATCCTGATGGCATTCGAAAGGAAATGGATAAGTACATAATCAAATTCACAAATATCACGCCATTTAAACATTACTACAAATCAGTGTTGGGCACGTTACTTTAAAAAAGTAATTAGTTATAGTTACTAGTTACTTCTTACAAATAGTAACTGAGTTAGTAACTGAGTTACATCATTATAAAAGTAACTAATTACCAGGGAAAGTAATTACTGCGTTACTTTTTTTTTTCCCCCAAATGTTCAAATATGTCAAATAACTTGGATGCCCCCAATATTAGATATGTTAAATGAATGAATTGGACACTAAATAGACTAAATTATTATTATAAAACATTGTACATTAATGTACACTATTGTAATGTTGCTGTGGGACAATGTGAGAGACACCTATCAAATTCAATACATTATTGTAAATATTATCAGTAGGCCTACTATAGTGTAAATATAGTGTAAATATTATCAGTACTATACTTTCCTTTGGTAGTGGAGCTCACGTTATCACCTGGGTTTTTAGCCACTAATGTTGTGGCATATGATGATGTGAGGCGCTTCAGAGTCACTTGCCACCGGCGTGGAGAGACTCTTTCTTCCTGGGCATAAGTTGAACGTTACATAAATATTCAACGAGGGAAAAGTAGCGCTTATACTTCCAGTTTGCGAAAGCTACCTTTGAAGTCGTTGGACCATCGCTGAATGTGCATATGCGTGTGCGTCATAGGTGTGTGTGTGTGTGTGTGTGTGTGTGTGTGTGTGAACCATAGACCGTGAAAAAAAATAGGTGTGAACTCAACCTATCAACTTCAACCTTGTCTCCCACCCACCAATCATCATCAGTTATGTGCACCACCGCACCCACCCCCAACACGCATGGCTGGTGCGCGCGCACGCGCACGCACACACACACACACACACACACACACGTTGCAGGTCCGACTGACAGAGAGCCTGTTCGGATGAAAAGCGCTTCAGTGAGCTCAATTATAGTAACGCGACTAACGCCTCTTTTTTTCCCCTCAGTAACGCTAACGGCGTTGTAACGGGAGGAACAGTAATTCGTTTGATTACTCGTTACTGAAAAAAATAATTCCGTTAGTAACGCCGTTTATCTGTAACGCCGTTATTCCCATCACTGCTACAAATACATACTGAGTCACTAAGACAATCTTTGTCATAGAATAAACTGTTCACAGTTTGAACGTTCTTGTTTCCATTTGTTTAATTTCAAGATCTGAGGTGAATTATCCACTGTTGCTTTTAGTAAGACAAAGCTGGGAGCACTAATGATATTCAAAGTCACATTACACGCTTTTAACATTAAATAAAGTACATAAACATTAGCCTACCTGAGATTATGTTTTATTTTGTTGTTGTCAGCCGCGACGTCGCAGAAATAGAAACCGTTTCTAAAATAGATTCATCGCGTGTCGTCGTCGCGGCTGGTTAGGACAGAAACTCCAATTAACATGGAAAAGATACCTTTTATCGCGTGTCGCAGCGTCGCGTCGCATGTAGTTAGGACACGGTGTAGGGCGAGACTAAGAGTCACTAACCAATCAATTGGGGTGATGGTATAAGGGCTTCAGACATTGGTCACACCGAAGGCGTTCCCCATAGCGTCGGTCTCGCAGTGTCTCGTTCCGTACTCAGGGAACCAAGGTTTGCGAGGGAACGCAAAACTTTTGCAGGGGAACACAAAGTTTCTTGGGGGAACACAAAAGTTTTGCGAGGGAACGCAAAATTCCTCCCATCCTAAATTTTTGCTCCGTACTTTGCAGACGGTCCCTTTGTACTAGTAGTGGGAAGTTCGGATCATTTTACTGACTCGGATCTTTGATTCTCGTTCAGCAAAATGAACGAATCTTTTTTCGAGTCATTTCGTTAAAGCAGTACTAGGTAACTTTTCAACCTTTATAATATATTTTCAAACCTCTTGTGATGATACATCGACTTACAATAGGTTGAATGACACGTCTGCCATAGCCTGACGGGGTCTGTATAGTTTTTAATTGTACTTTTAAACTTCGGGTTTCGGGTAGTAACCCGAGAAAAAAAAGAACTACAAAATTCGACTGCTTTACGGCATATACGTCACTTCCACCACCCAACTATCATTTGTTTGCCGAATGTTATAGTCATGGCCGAGGCAGCACAGAAAAATAAGAAAGCAACGTTTTTGTCAGAGGAAAGCAAAAAGAGGAAACGAGAAAGTGATCGGATTAAAGGCAGGACGAGGATCAACAGTGGGCCAGCGTTTGCTCGTTGGCGTGAGCTGAAGGAGGAGGGGCTACATTCTTGAAAGTAAATACATAAGACGTACAAAATCATATTTTAGGATACCTAACATGTCTGTGATATTGGTTTATTTGTCTTGCATCAAGCTATAATGCAAATCGATTTTTCAAATTTGCAGATTCATCTATGGTAGCTTGATATTATAATATTGACGATGTATGGTTATTACCTACCACTCAGACATTGAATTGAAGTATACCGCATGATTTTTGCCACCAACTGAGAAGATTTTCATCAGCAGGAAGTGTATCTTCCCTTTCATCTCATGCTCCAAAGCCCTGATTGTATATATTCTGTAAAACGGGAAACAATAGACTAGGCTACTATAATGACGCTGGCTTGTAAACGTCAGCATTGCGATCATTTGGCGTTTGAAAAAAATAAAACCCATGAAATTATATTCATATGTAAGCTAAAACATATGCCACTGTAACGTTACCTGGGATGAAGACATTTCACACGCGACGCAAGCAGAACACCTGCATGTGAACTCCATAGACAGGTGAACTCCTCCTGCTGTGTTCAGGGCTATCATAGTTGTCATGTCAATAAATGCACGTGCGATGCATCCACTCATGTAGAATGACAGTTTACGACAGTAGTAGAGGACAATACTGTTTCCCAACTGTAGGGGGACCCCGAGAGCAAAAACTACCTAGTGCTGCTTTAATTTCAGCAAAATATAATTAAAATGACATGTTAAATAGCCCAACCCATCTAATACTTGTGAAAATGTTGATTACATTTGTAAAACTAAATAAAAATAAACTATAGGGTACTGCAACCAAAGCCAAATGATAAGAAACGTTTCAGTTACTAACGTAACCTCGGTTCCCTAAGATGAGGGAACGAGTATTGCGTTTTGCTAAAACGCTATGGGGGAATTCCTTTCCTCGAGATATTGAAGCAAATTTTTATCCAAAAATACCATGTACACGCAGTGCAGCTGCACAACTCTCAGCAGGAAGCAGCTGCGTGCTGATTGGCTGTGCCGCTGCAACTGCAGCAACCTATGGCGAGACTGTGGGGCGGGACGGACCAATCAGGTCCTTCTAAACTCCCGCCACAAGGGGCAACAGAATTTGCATAGCTAAGGGTATATAAGACCCCGTCTCGCAAGGTTAGTCAGGTTAATCGACTGAAGCGACTCCTGAGCAAGTAAGCAAGCACGGCAAGCAAAACGCAATACTCGTTCCCTCATCTTAGGGAACCGAGGTTACTTTAGTAACCCCTTGCGAGAGTACTCTCGTATTGCGTTTTGCTAAAACGCTATGGGGGACCAATGCAAAACGCTGTGCTTGCTTAACGGCTCTAAAGCCGATGACACCAAACCCAGGCCAACCTAGGTGGGCCCGAAATATGATATCAAGAAGTCCCAAAATGAGCCAGACCTGAGTCGGGCCCTTAATGAAAATGAACATGATATACGTGTAATAATATAATGTATAGACCAGACATAGTCGGGCCAGGAATAATGAATGGCCAGATAATTCAAGCCGTATAAGGAATGTGCTTTGACTTATACAATATTTAACCCAGACCGGCCTTTTTGAGCCTTAGGGGGTTAAATCTGTACATAGCAAGAAGCCCAGCCTATAAGGCCAGGACATCTAAATTATAAATCTGATAAAAGTGGACGGGGAGGCCCAGCCTGCCGCCGCACAGATATCATTCAGAGAAATGCCAGTAGACCAAGCCCACGAAGAGGTCATGCCTCTAGTAGAATGGGCTTTGATGCCTAAAGGGCAGCTGAGATCTTTAGACTCATAAGCCAGCGAGATAGCATCCACTATCCATCGTGACAAGGTCTGCTTTGTAACCGCGCACCCTCGGGTGCGGCCGCCAAAGCACACAAAGAGCTGTTCAGTTGCCTAAGCAGTGGAACGCTCTATGTATATCCTCAGCGCTCTGACAGGACAGAGCAAATTAGCATCTTCTTCATCTAACAACGATAAAAGTGCTGAAGAGAGAAAGACCTGTGCTCTGAACGGAGTTGAAAGCACTTAGGTACATATCCATGTCTTGGTTTGAGGACGACTTGAAGTCGTTTGGCCCAAATTCCAGACACGAGGCGCTCACAGAGAGCGCGTGCAGATCACCCACTCGCTTAAAGGGGTCATAGAATGGTACATGCACTTTTACAAGTTGATTATACGGAAATGTGTGTTGGCAGTGCCTGTACACAACCATCCTATAATGATAAAAATACATCCAGTGTTTTTTTTTAAACTCCTTATATATTTTCCCCTGTCTCAAATCGAGCCGTCTGACTGTGTGACGTTACACGGTGTACGCCCCTCCTAAGATTGTTGATTGACAGCAGCGTTTCAACACAGACCTGCCCTGAGCGAGCTGTCATCAGTCCGCCATTGTTGATACTCTGGAGCAGAATGGCGTCTAAGCGATTGTGGTGTTGTGTTGTTGGGTGTAATAACGAACACAGCAGTCATTTTGATGTTCCTAAATCCGAACCGCTGAAGACCCAGTGGCTGCTGAGTTTTGTTTTAGAAGGGAATATTCCCCCCGATCAACGTCAATGTTTGCGCGAATCATTTCTCAGCAGACTGCTTTAGAAACGAGCGTCAGTATAAAGCAGGTTTTGCTAATAAGCTGCTCTTGAAAAAAGGATCGTGTTCCTGCTGCACCTCAGGAAGATGTGAGTGTAACGTTTTATTAACCTTTATATTAATCTTTGCAAATCGCTTGCACGCTTCACGATGAATGAGGCTAAAGTTTACAGGGTAAGTTACATTACGGCATGCTTTCTGTGTATGACGTTCTCAATATAATTAATAATCCCACGTTTATAATGAACAACGCGTTATGTTTGTTATTACAAACTGTGTACTCGGGTGATAAAGTTAACGTGGTAACACTACACTAAGCTTACTTTTGTACATGGTTTATAACGGTGTCTGTTACTGATTAAGAAGTAATGTAAAAAAAAAAATCTTATAACATAACATCAATCTGTCAATGAACTAACACATCAGTAAACACATAGCAACTACACTACTCTGCCAGTACAAAGATAGATCAAAGTGACATGACGTTAACCAACCATTCAGAAACGTCCTGTTCAAACTTCGATGGGTTCGTCATCTGTTCCTGGTCCGACTCCGGTTCAAAATGATAAGGTTGCTCAGATGTGTCCTCAGAGACTCCCATTGCCATTATTTCTCGAAAATATACCCTCAAATGTTGTCAAGGCAACACTCCACGTGTGTTGTGGTGTTGTGTCGGGTCGAACCGAACGCCCCACAGAGCAGAGGGGGCGGGGTCAGCAAAGCTCATTATCATTTAAAGTCACATACACTGAAATGACTTGCTGAAAACTGAGCTGGTTTTGACCAGGTAAATTGAGTGTTTTCTTACAATACTAATGAGAATTTTTAATTAAAGTATATTAAAAACTTTTCATTTAGACACTAAAGAATCATATTAACTTGTACAAAAATGTAATTCTATGACCCCTTTAACTGACACAATCGCCAGCAGAAAAGTACGGTGGCCCAGTAGTGCACAACACAACGCAATTTAAAAAGCATACATAAGTTCACAACACAACGAAATAAATCCACAACACAACGAAATCAAGCCACAACACAACGAAATCAAGCCACAACACAACGAAATCAAGCCACAACACAAAGAAAAGTCCACAACACAACGAAATAGCCACAACACAACGGAAATGCTCCCGACCACTCGGGGGCACTCGGAGCGCTGTAAAGTTTGCACTGTTCTATAGAGTCTGCAATCTTACAAAGAAATCAATACCACAATTAGTTTTAACAGTATGTAGGCTAACCATTGTTTATCTATATGAAATATTAATTTAAAATCACCTACATGCATTATAGCTGCATATTTATGCTCGAGAATGCTTTGACCCGATACCACGGCGCTAAGGGAACGTCTGCCAATTCCACCAATTGGTTGAAACGTATAATTTGTATGAATTAAAATTACTTTTAACATTTAAAAACAGACATGTTAAAATTCCACAGCTTGATTGTATTGGTAAAATTAACTTAATAATGCACAACACAACATTGGAATTTGAAAATTAAAAAAAAAGTTAATTTAATTCATACAAATTATTTTTCAACTTGGTGGAATTGGCAGACGCTCCCTTAGCGCCGAGGCAGCGGGTCAAAGCGTTCTCGAGTATAAATATGCAGCTATTATAGACGTAAGTGATTTTTAATTGATATTTCATGTCGATATACAACTGCACACTTAAAACTGATCGTAGTGTTTAAATATTTGTGAGATTGGCGAATCTATATAGAACAAGGCAAGGAAAACTAACTTTACCGCACTCCGAGAGTCCCCTAGTGGTCGGGAGCATTTCTGTTGTGTTGTGGCTATTTCGTTGTGTTGTGGACTTTTCGTTGTGTTGTGGATTTTTCGTTGTGTTGTGGCTTGATTTCGTTGTGTTGTGGATTTTTCTTTGTGTTGTGGCTTGATTTCGTTGTGTTGTGGATTTATTTCGTTGTGTTGTGGACTTTTCGTTGTGTTGTGGATTTTTCTTTGTGTTGTGGCTTGATTTCGTTGTGTTGTGGATTTTGCTTTGTGTTGTGACTTGATTTCGTTGAGTTGTGACTTGATTTCGTTGTGTTGTGTCTTGATTTCGTTGTGTTATGGTTTCATTCCGTTGTGTTGTGGATTTATTTTGTTGTGTTGTGAACTTATGTATGCTTTTTAAATTTTGTTGTGTTGTGCACTACTGGGCCACCGTACTTTAGGGGCTCCGTAGTACGATGAATGAGGCCCAATGTATCTTAAAACCATCAAATTATGGAAGTGACTGCGTGCTCTCACCACAAGGTGGCGTGAACAAGCCACTGGCACTTCAAGATGATTTTTAGTATATCTAATGTGACCTTTGAAAGAAAGATGAATGGTGTTAATAATAAACATTTCTCTTTTTCTGTCTTATTTTTTAGGTCATTGTTTAACAAAAAAATTGTAATTTAATTTATTTTCATTTTTATTTAATTATTTTTAATAATGATAACGGTTTCTTTTGACCTCTGTATTAGCAGTCCCCCACCCTTTAACTTATAATGTCCCTGAGTCTAAAAAAAGTGAGCATCACCACTTTATAATAAAGTTATGTTAACATGTATGTTAAAATATTAAGTAGTATAAGGATTCAAATCAATTTGGATAAGTGCTTTTTTGAGGGGGTATTTTTACATACTATTATGTTTTTTGTTAATATTTTGAATTGTTTTTTATTTTTCAACTTATTTTAGTTTTAGTAATTTGGTTGATTGTATGTTTTGTCAATTTGTAATAGTTCTTACAAGGGGAAGTCGTGACCTAAATGGTTAGAGAGTCGGACTTGAGCCTCAGGTCTGGTCCCTCAATACCACAAGTGAGACCCTTGAGCAAGGACCCGAACCCCCAGCTGCAGCAATATGGCTGCCTGCGCACTCGGATGGGTTAAATGCAGAGCACAAATTCCAAGTATGGGTCACCATACTTGGCCACATGTCACTTCACTTTTTTTAAATGTGTATATAATTTATTACTTTTATTTCAGTTTTAGATATTGTAGTACAACCAAGTTAAACTAGAGGAAATGTAGAAATGTTTCCTTGATAATAATTGTATTTTTCCCCCACTGTATTTTAGTTCATTTTATTTCAATTGATTATACTATACAACTATAATAATCCTTTGAATTATTGTTCTTTCCTGTACATGTGTGTATTAAGAAACAACTTTCTTGCGGCCCTTTTGTTGTTTTGTTAAGACGTTTTTTTCTGCATTGGTTATGTTTCGCCTGATTTACAGGAAGATACCTGCTTTTATTTTTTACACAAGTTGGGGCTGTGGGAGGGACTTGAGAAACGTGTGGGAGGTGTGCATGTTTTTTGTGTGCATGGAAGACGTAAGTGTATTATATACAAAGATGTATGAGAGCACACCTTAGTCGCCCGGCTGAACTCAGGGAAACAGCCTACAGCAGTGATGGGTCGTTTGGATCTGACAATCCTCTTACTCGTGTTGTCTGTACTGCTGGAGGTCACAGAAGCCTCTCCAGCACAATTCAGCCATCAAAGAGCAACAGCCCCTGGAGACATCATTATTGGAGGTCTTTTCCCCATCCATGAGGTAGTAACGCCAGTGAACTACATGGGCTCAAACAGCTTTTCTACTCCTCAGCTTCGCAACTGCAGCAGGTGAGTGTTCATTGAGGAGAACCCGGTTATCAAGGTCAGAAAAAAGGGCGACTGGACTGAACTGATCATTTTTGTCATTGGCTAAGTCTGTAAATATATCTGTTGGACATTTTAATGCTTTTTTTCTGTTTGTTAATAAAGATTAATGGACATTACGGTGAAAGATTTGTAGGGTAATTTTTGTTTATTTTGAAGTCAACGGTTAAAGTTAGACCCAAAAATTGGGGCAGAAAGCTGTGCCATGTTGTTGCTGGAGTTGTAATAATTGATTTGAATCATAATTTATAGAGTTATTTCTTAATAAAATTCCATTAATTAAATGCACACTTCAATATTTATTATACCATATAGGTAATTATTTATCTGAATTCATATTCATTGTTATTATGAGATCCCTTCAATTAAAATGTGTACACTAGTTTTGGTCCAGTAAATAAAAAAATATATATAAAAAATAAATATAGTGAGGAAAATAAGTATTTGAACACCCTGCTATTTTGCAAGTTCTCCCACTTGGAAATCATGGAGGGGTCTGAAATTGTCATCGTAGGTGCATGTCCACTGTGAGAGACATAATCTAAAAAAAAAATCCAGAAATCACAATATATGATTTTTTTAACTATTTATTTGTATGATACAGCTGCAAATAAGTATTTGAACAACTGTCTATCAGCTAGAATTCTGACCCTCAAAGACCTGTTAGTCTGCCTTTAAAATGTCCACCTCCACTCCATTTATTATCCTAAATTAGATGCACCTGTTTGAGGTCGTTAGCTGCATAAAGACACCTGTCCACCCCATACAATCAGTACGAATCCAACTACTAACATGGCCAAGACCAAAGAGCTGTCCAAAGACACTAGAGACAAAATTGTACACCTCCAAAAGGCTGGAAAGGGCTATGGGGAAATTGCCAAGCAGCTTGGTGAAAAAAGGTCCACTGTTGGAGCAATCATTAGAAAATGGAAGAAGCTAAACATGACTGTCAATCTCTCTCGGACTGGGGCTCCATGCAAGATCTTACCTCGTGGGGTCTCAATGATCCTAAGAAAGGTGAGAAATCAGCCCAGAACTACACGGGAGGAGCTGGTCAATGACCTGAAAAGAGCTGGGACCACCGTTTCCAAGGTTACTGTTGGTAATACACTAAGACGTCATGGTTTGAAATCATGCATGGCACGGAAGGTTCCCCTGCTTAAACCAGCACATGTCCAGGCCCGTCTTAAGTTTACCAATGACCATTTGGATGATCCAGAGGAATCATGGGAGAAAGTCAGATGTGGTCAGATGAGATGAGTACCATCCCAAGAACACCATCCCTACTGTGAAGCATGGGGGTGGTAGCATCATGCTTTGCGGGGTGTTTTCTGCACATGGGACAGGGCGACTGCACTGTATTAAGGAGAGGATGACCGGGGCCATGTATTGCGAGATTTTGGGGAACAACCTCCTTCCCTCAGTTAGAGCATTGAAGATGGGTCAAGGCTGGGTCTTCCAACATGACAATGACCCGAAGCACACAGCCAGGATAACCAAGGAGTGGCTCTGTAAGAAGCATATCAAGGTTCTGGCGTGGCCTAGCCAGTCTCCAGACCTAAACCCAGTAGAGAATCTTTGGAGGGAGCTCAAACTCCGTGTTTCTCAGCGACAGGCCAGAAACCTGACTGATCTAGAGAAGATTTGTGTGGAGGAGTGAGCCAAAATCCCTTCTGCAGTGTGTGCAAACCTGGTGAAAAACTACAGGAAACGTTTGTCCTCTGTAATTGCAAACAAAGGCTACTGTACCAAATATTAACATTGATTTTGTCAGGTGTTCAAATGCTTATTTGCAGCTGTATCACAAATAAATAGTTAAAAAATCATACATTGTGATTTCTGGATTTTTTTTTTTTTAGATTATGTCTCTCACAGTGGACATGCACCTATATATATATATATATATATATATATATATATATATATATATATATATATATATATATATATATATATATATATATATATATATATATATATATATATATATATATATATATATATATATATATAAAGATGTCTGTCTCTTATTTTCACCAAGGCTGCATTTATTTGATCAAAATAAAGTAAAAACAGTATAGTTATGTAATTATAGTGTCATTCAAATGTTTCTCTTTGACTGAAATTCTGTTATTTGATTTGTCTGTCATTATTTAACTAAATTGTCAAAATGCATTTGCATTGTATTACATATTATGCAATAAATCAGATGACAGTTAGGATACGTTTCCCCCGGGGAGCTTCTTGACCCAGGTATAGGGTTATCCCCCTAAAAATATATTGGATGATGCATAATCACCATCATTATGTGCCTACTAAAGTCTTCTCTAGAGTATCTTATGCTTTTAATCTGAAGAATCTTGTCACAATCATCACACATTTTTTTCTCTAGATTCTACCCAAAAGGTCTAAATCAGGCTCTAGCTATGATTCATGCTGTGGAAATGGCAAACAGATCCCCCATGTTGAACAGTTTGAACATAACTCTTGGATACCGCATCTATGACACATGTTCTGATGTCACGTCTACACTTTGGGCCGTCCAAGATCTCACAAGGCCATTCTCAGACTGTGATTCACCAACAAACTCTTCTCCACCTGTCCGGCCTATAATGGCTGTAATTGGGACCGCTTCTTCTGAGATCTCCATCGCAATTGCCAGAGAACTCAACCTTCTGCTGATTCCACAGGTAAGCTCTTGTAAGCTCTCCACTCATAGCTCAAAATTAGGATGGGATAATATATTGTTGTCTGTTTATCTGTTCTGCAGATTAGTTACGCATCTACAGCTACGATTCTGAGTGACAAAATTCGTTTCCCAGCTTTCATGAGGACTGTCCCCACTGATGAGTACCAAACCCATGCAATGGTAAAACTTCTGAAGAACAATAAATGGACCTGGGTTGGCATTATCATTACAGATGGAGACTATGGACGTTCTGCCATGGAAAGTTTTGTTAAGCACACCGAAGCCGAGGGAATTTGCGTGGCCTTTAAGGCGATCCTACCAGACTCACTAGCAAATCAACAAATATTAAACTTCCACATCAACAAGACCTTGGACATCATCGAAAAAAATGCGAAGGTTAATGTGGTGGTCTCGTTTGCTAAATCGTCTCAAATGCAGTTGCTATTTAAGGGCCTACTGACCAAGAATGTTTCAAATAATAAGGTATGGTTGGCCAGCGATAACTGGTCAACTGCTAAAGATATACTGAAAGATGTAAACCTCTCAGATATTGGAACAGTACTGGGTTTCACCTTCAAGATGGGAAATGTTACACTTTTTCATCAGTACCTTAAGGATCTAGAGTCTAAAGGTGAAGATGAGATGAATTCATTACTGAAGGAATTTTTAAAACAACCTGGTATAGCAAATGCTTCACAAGCAGTACAGGCACTAATCACATATTCGGACATGGTCTTCAACATTCAGATGGCAGTCGGTGCTATTGCTAACGCTGTGGTTGAACTATGCAGAATAAGACAATGCAAGACCCCAACAGTTATCCAGCCCTGGGAGGTATTTTACCACACTAAAAGACACTTGCTGCCAAATTGCTTTTTTTAGCTTGTCACAAACAACATCCTAAAAACCATTGCATTTTTGTGTTTCAGCTCCTTATACAGTTGAGGAATGTCACTTTTGAGAAAGAAGGAGTAATATACAAGTTCGATGAGAACGGCGACATTAATTTGGGCTATGATATCTACGTATGGGATGAACACGAACCTGAAGGACGTGGCAAAATAGGAGAATACGATCCATCCAACAGCAGTTTCATTTTTACAAAGAATTTAAGTGATTTTCAGGTAATTTGCATTTTTATCAAGACAGTTTTTCTTAAGCTGTCCAGTTTTCTACGATACCAGTATCATGACAATTAGTAGGCTAGTATCGCGGTATTATTTCGATTATTACAGGGGGTTTTGGTAGTTCTTTACAGTTTACATAAATGTATTAGACTATTGTTAATATGACCTTTTTTATTATTAACGTCAACTGTGTCACGCCTCCATTTTCCAGTGCATGTGTTTTGCATCAGTGTCTCTTGCATTCGTTTTCGAGGCTCTGTGCCTCTACCATTGGAGAAAGGCTAACTTGGGTGTGGTTTATTTCCTCAAAAAAGCGGTTTATACCAACTATGGAAGCTTTCCGCCACAGAATAAAACATTTAATATAAGATAGCCTAATTGGGACTTTTTATCTCTTGTGAGTTTACATCTCGCAATTCTGACATAGCCTAAATGCGCAATTGCGAGTTATGAAGTTATGAAATCACCTGAATTCCGAGGGGGGAAAAGACAATTCTGATTATTTTTCTCAGAATCATGAGTTTATATTTCACAAATCTGACTTTATATCTAGAAATTGCATTATAAAGTCATTGCGAGATATAGGCTAAACTTGCAATTGTGAGAAAGGCTATAAACTCGCAATTGCGACTTTATATCACACAATTCTGAGAAAAAAAAGTCAGAATTGCTAGAAAATAAGTCAGAATTGTGAGATAAAAAGTTGCAATTACCTTTTTTTTAAATTCTGTGGCGGAAACAAGCTCCCATAAAAATTCGCAATTTCCTTTTTTATTTTTTATTCTGTGGCGGAAACAAGCTTCCAGAATAGACCTTTTTCAGAGCAGTGCCAAGAAAAGCGAGGCTGTGACGGATAGACATGTTTTCATTGGCATCTATTGTTTAAAAAAAAAAAACCTGTATAAAGTTTCCTGATTACATATAATTTGTCTGGAGTTTTTTGTCTACTGAAACTTCCTGGAAAGACATTACAACCCACTGAAAATATGTATATCCAGCCCTCTCAGCCTCACTTTCATTGCAGTTAAAAATCCAAAATGGCGCTGTGAATAGGGTTTATTCCGCGTAGTGAGGCCTCTCCTCCATTGACATTCATTTAAAAAAAAAAAATGGTGTCTTGTCTCCTTCCCTGTGTACTGCTGCGTTAGCAGGCATTATGCTTTTTCTAAGGTTGCAGGCTTGCCTTCAAGTGGCTTTGGTCTTACTACATTATGATACCGTACGCAGACCCAAAAGGGACATGGTGATGGAAAAAAATAAGAGTTTGGAAGAAAAAAAGTCTTTCGATGCTTTTGTGTTTTCTCACAATTTTTTTGTTTCCCCCGAGAATCTTTGCGTTTGCTTGCAAAAAATGTTGAGAGTGCTGATTTTCACATGGGGAACGTAAAACAATGAGAAAGCAAAAGGATTGAAATATATATATATATATATATATATATATATATATATATATACATATATATATATATACAGTAGGGGCTCTGTAGAATCGGAATACTACGGTAGGACCGGTATACCGTTTAGAATGTGCTCTGCTTCTTTAATGTTTCACACATGGACCTCTCAGGAAAGTTGAACTTTTAAAAACATGCCTGGAGACTCTTCCATTCATTAACACGGCATTTTATTGTAAAACAGTATTTTCTATGAAGCATTCTCTAAAGCAGTCTTTCATTTGTTTCTTCTCAGAACGTGGTATCTAAGTGTTCAAACAGCTGTCAGCCAGGGGAGTACAAAAAAACAGCAGAGGGTCAGCACACTTGCTGTTATGAGTGTCTCGTCTGCGCGGAAAACCAATATTCCAACCAAACAGGCAAGTTCCTTGGTGTCATTTTACTCTAAAGGTGCAAAAATTTCACAGGCAAAATTTCAAGTCGTCATTGAGTTCAAGTCGGTCATGCAAGCATGATTTGAAAATGACTTCTATGTGAGCAATGTGTCATACATCTTTACGCTATTGACAATGAACAATGAAAATTTGGCTAATTCAACTGCACCTTCCGGTCATTAAAATACTATGTTTTTAAATTGTCTTACAGATGCAGATGCCTGTTCCCAGTGTGACGCTAATAGTATGTGGTCAAGCAATCATAGCTCAGAATGTCGTCCCAAGACTAATGAGTACTTTGAGTGGAATAGTGCGTTCGCTATCATTCTGTTGACTCTGGCTGCCCTCGGCGTCCTCCTCCTCTTCTCAATGTCTGCACTGTTCTTCTGGCAAAGGCACTCTCCAGTGGTAAAGGCTGCAGGTGGACCCCTTTGTCACCTGATCCTCTTCTCGCTGCTGGGCAGTTTTGTCAGTGTCGTTTTCTTTGTGGGTGAACCGAGCAATGAGACGTGTAGTGTGAGGCAGGTCATCTTTGGCCTGAGCTTCACGCTGTGTGTCTCATGCATCCTGGTGAAGTCCTTGAAGATTCTTCTGGCATTCCAGATGAACTTAAACCTGAAGGAGCTACTGGACAGACTCTACAAGCCCTACGTGATCATCTGCATCTGCACAGGGCTGCAGGTCATCATTTGCACTGTTTGGCTGACCTTGCATAGTCCGTTTAAAAAGAATGCAGTGCAGTCCCAAGTCATTCTGCTAGAATGCAATGAAGGTTCAAGTGTGATGTTTGGGTTAATGCTGGGATACATAGCTTTGTTGGCACTTATATGTTTCTCGTTTGCTTATAAAGGCAGAAAACTTCCGCAGAAGTATAACGAGGCCAAGTTCATCACATTCGGTATGCTTATCTACCTCATGGCCTGGGTCATCTTCATCCCTGTGCATGTCACCACCAGTGGCAAATATGTACCGGCTGTGGAGGTGGTTGTTATTCTTATTTCAAACTACGGAATCCTGAGCTGCCACTTTTTCCCGAAATGTTACATAATTATTTACAAAAAGGAGCACAATACCAAAGACGCATTCATGAAGAATGTTTATGAATACGCTAAAAAGAGTTCTGAGAACATCAAGGGCTTGAATGGAACTGTGCCACAGAGTAAAATGGAGAATTTAGTCTACATCATATCCAATCCGTCACTTGTGCCTGAGGAGGAACAAAAAATAGATACTGTGCCTAGGTACCACGAGTCAAAGCAACCATTTTGATGACGTTGTCTTCATTTAACTTAAAGTTAAAAAAGAAGAACTTATATATGATGATTAAAAGGCCTACTTTAATTTAATTATGGAAAACTAATACAATGTTTGTATGTATATGTATTTGGAATATATGTAATGTGTATATACTGTGTATAGTTTAATTTTCAAAAATGTAACTAATAACCTTCATTGTTAGTTCATGATACTTAATGCATTAACTAATGTAAAATTGAACCATATTGTAAAATGTTACCTGTTTAATTTTGCATATCCACCATCATCTGGAAAGAAAAATGTATTTGTAAAATGTACATATATTTGTTAAATGTATTTTAAATTTTATATATGTATATATATATACACTGTTAACTGTAGCAAAATTGTAATTGTTTCATTTGTTAATATTAGTCAATGCATTCCAAACTAATGTCGTTTTTCAACATTAACTATTGATTTAATTAAAAAAAAACTTTATATTTCAATTGTTTCATTACAATATAGTTTCTATTATAAGAAATATGTATCAAATTAATGCATTCGGAAAAAAAAGAGAAAACAAATCAGTTGAAAATTGTTTACTTTATTTAAATGATTTTTCGGGAAGCTGCCACTTTTCCCATGGTTTTACAGCAAACATCACCCATATCCTTTTCAAAATGAAACCGTCTTTTGCTCTTCTTTTCTTTAATTCACGTGACAGATTCTCTATTGGCTTTAGGCATATAACACGTCACTGATACTAAGAGAGATAGTGAGAGTGCCAGAGGCTTGCTAACAGCCCCAAACTCTCATCTCCGACAGGGAAATAGATCAAGTTTCTTATGTCATGCTGAAGTGAAACCCTTTTTCCCTCAATCACCTATGCTAAGTAATTGGCTTTTGTTTCAATTACTTAGCACTAAGTCCAGCTCAGGCATTCAGTTACATATAGGTTACCATAAAGTGTTTTTGTAACGCAGTGTTAAGTTGATTCAGTCATACAGCTCGCTTTGAATGTAGCCCACATATTTGTATTTGCATGTCTTTCTCTCTGAAGGTTTATGTAAATACAAAATGTTTAGGTTTTCTGTTTATCTCTCACCCTGAGCATAATATTACAGGCTTCGGTATCAAATGTCACTCAGCATGAGAAAGGTCTTGCTCGAAATATGAGAAACGGTGCAAATAGGCATTGGCTCAGAAATTTACCTTACAGCGGTTCTAAAAATGTGACAGATGATGAATCAATTCTTCATTGTCACTTGTGTGAAACGTCATCTGCACAACTGTAAACGCAGACAGTGGAGTGATTATTGCCAAAGGCACGCAGCCTTCAGACGTTGTTTGGCGGTATTCCCCTCTCTGAACAAGCATGTCCAGTTTTGTCACCAGCACCATTTTCTCTACGTCAACACAAACATGATATTTATTCATATTTTAGATATTTACACTGAAATTCGTGCGAAAGATGCTAATGACGCACAATAAAGCTGCTGGAGCTCTTGTTAAATATTTGTCGAGATGATTATGATGATCTAAATACACAAACTCCAAGAATGTGTTATGATACCCATGTTTATATGTAGACAAGCAAATGAAGACACAAGTGACAGTGTATAATGTGAGCTTCTCAACCATCAATAGGCCTACTGCTGTCCCCTAAAATGATCCTTTCACTTAATTAGGGTTTTTCCATGGGTAGTTGACAAATAAGAAGTAAAAAAATGCTTTTTATGTAAAACCACTTTTAGAAATATTGTTATGTAGTGTGAATCAAATCATAAGGGGTCACTAACTTTGTCAATTATTTCACTGTTTTTTGAAATTTTTTACTGAAATGTGTCCTATGGTATGACTTAGCATTAAGAATATAGGGGTGTCGTAGTAACATGACCTGGAATGGGGTCCTTCAACTAATTAAACTTGTCAGTGGAATTGCCTGTTTTAAAATCAGGATATGGTGTCACACCAGAGGACATGTTTTCAGTGACAAAATGTATCAAGTTACTAAGCTTTTAGAAATATATGGATGCAAAAAATGCCTGACGGACACTTGTAAAATTATGCCTGAGGAATTTATTAACATTTGTATGCTTTTCTTTTTAATTTATAAAAGTTGTAATTCACATCGAACCATGCTTGAGACAGTCACACCATAGGACAATTTTGAGATTTGGCTCAAAAATTAAAAAAAATCTAAAGCTAAAGCAGTTTTTATAACAACAGGTCCATGTAAGACAAATAAATGTTTATTTACTGCATTTTAAATGATATATATATATATATATATATATATATATATATATATATATATATATATATATATATATATATATATATATATATATATATATATATATATATATATATATATTAGGGCTGCAACGACGCGTCGACGTCGTCGATGACGTCGACTACGAAAATACGTCGACGTGCGTGAAATGCGTCGACGCGTCGGCGGCACATTATTTACGTTCTAGAATGGAACAGAAGATCTAGAATAATGGCAGCTTCTGCTCCCGGGCATAGTGAAAATTATCATTTATCATATAAAGCCAGACCGCGACATTCAAAAGTGTGGGAGTACTTTAAACAGAAGCCGAGTAAAACTGTGCTTTGTTCGCTCTGTAACGCCGGTTTCACACTGCGCGCGCAGGCAGAGCAGAAGCTGTGCGCGTGGAGAGCGGGAGCTTTCACACTGCCAATCAGTGTTGCCAAGTCCGCTTTTTTCCGCGGAATTGGGCTACTTCTACACTGTTGCCGCGGGCTGTGTCTCATGTCCGCGGGTTGAAGCAAAAAAACACACATATTTAACACCCCGAACGCGATGTTTACCAGAGAACCTCCCCGAAACGCGATTGGGCTTGTTTTGGGCTAGTTTTGAGTAACGAATGGGTGGGTTTTGTTGTGTAAACCTGGCAACCCTTCCAGTGTTCTCTCGCGCAGCTGAACCGTGGCGCGTGTATTGCAACAGACGGTCACATTTTCCTGGGTTCTTCTCCGACCCCAGTACGTCTCGTGCTTTTATTTATTATGGGCTGCATATATCTCCTGTTAATGCGACCTGGTTCCCCTCTGTCCCAAACACATATGCATAAAACATGCTGTATATAGGTAGTTTACATGATTAAAGTAACATTAAAGTTAAGATATGCCTCTAGCTTTAATCATTTAAATGTGTCTTTGAAGTTTGGGCAAAAACTTCTGGCAGCTTTAGTCGTTGTTTATGCACATGTATCTTCAAAATAGACGACTAGTTATACTATATTAAAACTATGCTGAAAGCTCCTGTATGTGAACCTTTTGCAGATAAATACTAGTGCATTTTCGTTTACTATTGACACAAATCAATAAGTAAATCATACTCAGCTACTAGCCTATAGTAAACAACTTTTCCTAATTAGGCCTACTCTGTATACATTTTATGATGAATAGTATCATTATATATTATGTTTAAAAAGCTTCTTGTGTTCATATATTTCATTATAAAATGGCATACTATGTACACTACCTTTCCTGAAATACAATTAATATTGTCATCATTCATTGATTTCATGTTAAAATAATATACAAATTCACTACCCTCTTTGAAATACAATAATCAGTAAAAAAGAATCATAAGATTAATCTGGAAAATAATCGTTAGATTAGTCGACTAATCGAAAAAATAATCGTTAGATTAGTCGACAGAAAAAATAATCGTTAGTTGCAGCTCTAATATATATATATATATATATATATATATATATATATATATATATATATATATATATATATATATATATATATATATAACCATTAATCTTGTTTTGTCCGGACAGAAAAACCTCCCCCTAAATCGGTTGCAAAAATGTCATTAATTTTCAATTTTCACAAACGTCATTGCATGCGAAGCATTTTGAATCATCTTCACTGGAAATAGCCAAACCACAGACTGTAAAGAGCCAAACCTGTAAATCAGGGGCCTCGGTTATGAAAATTGTCTTATTTGATCTTTGGATGTTTCGCCGCACAATTAATGTCATTATTGACATATAAAAGAGCATTAGTCAACGTCCAAATCCTTTACTTGAAACCAAGCGGCAAGAATTGCTTAGATTTCCAAATACCTGGGGCCTCGTGTATAGAACTTTTCGTAGATTTCACCCTAAAAGTGTGCGTACGCACATAAGCTTAATATGAACAGTGGCGTAGATGTTTACGCACACTCTATGGCTGCGTCGAAAAACCTAGGCAGCTGACTTGTTGCCTCGCTGC
The DNA here is from genome assembly GCF_949357685.1 of Gobio gobio. Lineage (NCBI taxonomy): Eukaryota > Metazoa > Chordata > Actinopteri > Cypriniformes > Gobionidae > Gobio > Gobio gobio. The sequence goes on from NC_137108.1 coordinate 33,114,876, forward strand.
CTTATCAGACAACAGCTTGTAAGGCAGCGTTTGTGCATGAAGGCACCTCACAAAACTGATTTTCGGACAGACTTCTAAGACAGTGTAACCGTTTAATGATCTACAGCAAAATAGAGAGAGCTTTGGTGAGAACCCACATTTAAAAAAAAATTATTACTACATTAGTAATCTCACTAGAAATTACATCAGAAGTGGAAAATGTTGGTAAAAAATGTACATTTACACACTAACTGACCAGAAAACGCAACTTTCGGGCGCCATCTTTTATTCTAGCTCAACTCAACTGTCACAGAATAGAACGCACAGGATTGTGGGATTTCAAAGGCAGCGAAGGATACATATATGCTGCCTTCGAAAATCGATCAGATGAAGGTATCTCAGGAGACAGGAAGTGAAGCTAAGATTAAATTCGGACGTGCCTTGGTGCCTTCCTGCCTTGAAATGTGTCCTCTGAATGCAGCATTTTCCAGGTTTCGGGCGCAGAAATCGAAGTGTTTTGAGGCCCCAGGTGTCCACATACTTCTTGCAGTAGTGTTCCAAGACCACGTGCTTGTTAACTTCCTAGAAATGCTTTTATTAGTGCACAACAACTCCCACACATCTATTGTCACTTATGTGGAATTTAAAAGATGCAACACATAAATGACGACTCAGTTTTTGTTTTTATCTTGTCAGGCACACTTGAGTGCAATTCCCTCACCTGTAAACCACCGCAGACAGTGATTCATTTCAAACGTTATGAATCAAACAGATCTGACGTTTATCTTTTCACCAGAAAAAATTATTTTGGGCTTGACGCCTCACGGAAATATCATGTGAACACTTACATAACAATAAAACAAATAGGCCTAGTGTTACAGTCGTGTTAAATTCCACGACATATAAACAACTTTTAATTTTTCACTATTTCACTGAGCAAGAATGGGACTTCGCTTAAAATAACGTTTATCATCAAATAATGCATAATTATTCTAGTTCCAAGTTACATTTTTATATTGTCTATTCAATATACAGTATATTCTGTATATACTGTATATACTGTCGATTTTAAAGTACTATTACTTGTTTATAAATCACTCAATGACCTAGGACCTAAATACATTGCAGATATGCTGATTAAGTACAAACCCAACAGATCACTCAGATCATCAGGATTAAGTCAATAAGAAATACCAAGGATTCACTCAAAGCAAGGAGAGTCTGCTTTTAGCTATTATGCCAGCCGTAGCTGGAACCAGCTTCCTGAACAGATCAGATGTGCTCCAACAGTAGCCACTTTCAAATCCAGACTCAAGTACATTAATATTAAAGGTTCACAACAGAGCCCAAACTATTAGCCTAAATTCAGTTGCTATTTATTTTTAGGTATAATAATCAACACTCAAATAACACATTGTGTGCAAATATGTAAACTTCACATAAGGCAGTTTTTGCATTAACTTCTAAATCTAATTATAAAATAGTTTTTTTCTCCAAATCGTTGTTGAAATATAATATACAGTGTCTGTCATTTTCATGACAGGTTTATTTAACATGCATGAAATAATCAAGACATCACTAACAGGTTAAGTAGAATATAATGAATATAACGGCTAATATAGAGCATATATTTAGCGAAAGAGTTGATTTCTCTAGTGAATAAATTCTGTGGACACTGAATGACTGCCTGAGGTAAATGTGATGCTAACGTTACATGACATTGTTTAGTTCACAAGCAGTTATATTGACATCTTTCCGCAGTTGAAACACTGATTTAGCGATTACACCACATATATACATGACAGTAAATTGTAATGTATCCTCAGCATACCTTCAGATCGTCATTCATGTTTATTCTTGAATCTTTAGTAACAGATGATCGATCGCCTTCACAGATGATCGCGTTCACGCGTGCGGCCGCTTGAACTGTGATCAGTGACCAGTCACGCCACATTGAGCGTCAAAACGGCATTTATCGTTTGAATTTCGTGATAAAATGGACTGAATACTTAATATGTTCGTGTGGGAACTCGGATTTAAGTGTGTTCCGGGCTTACAACAAGCCGACAGTGAACTGTTAAAGATTACATTCATAACCGTTCGACGCGTGCACCGTTCACAAATGATCGCGGTCACGCGGCCACTTGAACTGTGTTTAGTGATCACTGATCAGTCACGCACATTAAAGAGCATCAAAACGTCATTTATAGTTTGAATTTCATGATAATATGGACTGAATACTTAATATGTTCGTGTGGGAACTCGGATTGAAGTGTGTTCCGCGCTTACAACAAGCCGACTGTTCAGGGCCGGCTCGTGGCATAGGCGGAATAGGCAAATGCTAGGGGCGCCACTCATCCATAGGGGCGCCAAAATTTATTACTGATACTATTTTATTAATATTAATTTGAAATATTACCAAATAAAGCGCAAAAAACTTAACTAAGTCCGCCGCATCTTCCTGGTCCGCCTCATCAATCTCCCCCCGCCGAGCTACTTGAAGTGCGTCAGAAATATAACGCGCGATCAGTTTAACTTATGGAATTTGTTGTGTCGCGTCGCCTCTCGCCGCATCTAATGTAGACAGGATTGATTTCATTTTTTAGGGTGCTTGGCCGCTCGCTCCAGGTGTAGACACGGTGTAAGTTGCCTGATCATTTATGACGGATGGCCGGATTGTAGTGTCATAAAAAACAGAAGCCCTCTGATGCAGGCAAGATAAGGGAAACACTGCAAAAATGCTCTTCTTATGTAGAATTTATGTCTTGTTTCTAGTCTAAATATCTAAAAATTCTTAAACCAAGATGCATTTACTAGATAAGTAAAATAATATTTTTTCTTAAGTGAGTTTATGCTTAAAACAAGCTAAATTATCGGGGTGAGAAAAATAATCTTGTTTCTGATTGAAATCTTGTTTCTTGTTTCTGTCCCAAACAGAAATAAGATAATTCTTCTCACCCCATTTGGCAGATAATTGTGCTAGTTTTAAGCTAAAACTCACTTCATTTAGATTTTTCCCCCCAGAAAACAAGGAAAAATTATCTATGTCATTTTACTAGTAAATACATCTTGATTTAAGAATTTTTTGATGTTTGGACTGGACACAAGAAAAAATTACTAAATAAGAAGAGCATTTTTTGCAGTGTAAAGACAGAGGTAAAGTGATGTAATGAATGAACAGTTTATTTAATTGCATATTAGTAAAATACTAATGTATGCTAATTAATTCCAGTTTTAACTTAAACTATATGCAAGCAGCTGTTCTGGGTTCTCCAGTGGCCACAGACAGTGTATTTTGTAAAAAAAAAAAAAAAAAAAATCATATCTGTTTTTTTTAAACGCATGTAATATCACTTTTTTAATAGCCTAATGTTTTTACTCTACAGTCGTGCAGTTTTAAGGGGACATATGGACATCTTAAAATGTATTTTCCGAAATTAGTAAGGATATTTATATACAGGTTTATTTAAAATAGATACATTTTATGTAAATTTCACATTAAATATCTAAATTTCTCCAAAGTTTAATTCATGGTGAAAACATGAATGTGCATATTAGTGGAAGTTTGCTGCCATCTACTGGAAAACAAACACTTTTGCTAGTTCTCAATAGTTTGTGCATGAGTGCTAGATGCAATTAGGCTACTCGTGATTTATGTTTAGGCTGTAATGTGGCATTGGTGCTATTTTTGTATAGTTTAACTATCATCAGCCTTTAAAAAATAAATAAAAATAATAATATCATGAACATAATGACGGGGTAGAATGGACTGGACATCATATAAAACAACAACAATAAAAATTAAAAAACATCAATGCATTAAAAAAATAAAACAGTACCAGTGTTTCCGCAACTTAGACTGAAAACATGTAGTGCTAAACCTTGATACAAAGGGCACCAAGTAAAATCTTGCCTAGGGCAGCAAATTGGTCAGGGCCGGCCCTGCGACTGTTAACTGTTAAACATTACATTCATAACCGTTCGGTACACGCGTGCACCGTACCGGAAGCCCTGTACCAAAACGGTTCAATACGAATACGTGTGCCGTTACACCCCTAATATATATATATATATATACACACACGTCCAAGAATGTTAGATATGGTAGGTTGTTCTAGGATCTTGTATGGATCAAATCCACTAGTGATTTTTTTATTATTTTATATTGTCTTGGTATGTCCTTTTGTATTCACAGCATTTATTCGCAGTCATAAGGTTCCTGCGTTTCACTGCACTGCTTTGTAATTTCTTTTCTGTGCAAATATATTACGGTGCGCATGAGCGTTGTCCATAAGCACAAGTTCAACTGTTTTGAACTGCGTCTCGTTCTTGTGACTCGAGGCTGCGCTTCGCAAGAAAGCGTTTTGCGTGAACGGATGCAATTAAGCAGCCTATATTCAGCAAGGTCTTCCGCTCCTTATTGCTCAATTAAAACAACAGTACACTTATTTAAATGTGCAACAGAACATTTTATTTGTCTGTTTATTTGCCTACATCATTTCACACAATATCAACATTTGTCCTCGAGGAAAGCAACAATCTCCTCTACACTGAAGGCTTGTACCAATGATAACTTAAAATACAGATGTTTTTTTTTTCTTATGCGAAAAAAAACAACCCAAACTTAGAAAACATTGTACAAACATGAGAAATTTTACAAAACTATACACAATTGAATGTGCTTGATAAAGTTTAATTTTACAATCTCAATGTTTTTCTTGTGTGTAAATATACTTACTTTACGTTATTATATCTCTTATTTGGATCAAACTCATTTCAAAGGGAAAATGGGTGTCATTTACGGGCAGAACATGAGGAGGAAGTAAATAAATCACACCAAAAACAAAGAACTGAGAGGAACTTTGTGCCAGACAGGTTTCATCACAAAGGCAATCTTCTGCATGTAAAATCAGCTGAAGCGATTCAAAATAAAAAGGATTTAAACAGGTTCCTTAAAGGAAATTTGAGCACTAGAGGGGGGACGTATGAGAAAGTTCTTCGAATGAAGAATGTTATAAAAAAGACGCTTTCCTTGCATTAGTATTTCACTGCACACCAAGACCATTTCACTGAAAAACTTCCTCCTTCTATCCTCAATGTATATATAATATACACATTTTACTACATCTCAACACTTTCTAACATGTGACATTAAATAAATCAAATTAAAGCCAGTAAGCACAAAAAGAAACACCTTCAGGTGAGATGAGAATGATATGCATACATACAAACAACTGCATCCTAGTGATCACGCGACCACACTTAAATAATTTCATGCAACGCTTTTAACGCAATTGCAAAGTGGGTGCTGAGAGGAAGTGGGCTATAGTGCTGGTCTCCCAACAGCTGGAGCCCACAGACCGGTTCCTTCCAAAGAGCACAATAAATACGGCTATGAATCTCCCAGGTCAGCAGTTTGCTGCTAGTTTACAAAACGGCAGAATAAATAGTGTAACTAGGCTTGACATGCCCTCAGGATGCATCGTGAACAAATACAGTGGGTGTGATGGCACACAAAGTCAAGGAATACATCCAATGCAAATGTATCAATGCAAATACATTAGTTACTCTTTCTGGCCAAACAAAAGACCTTGTGATTTCTGCCACCCCAAAATTACATATTTGTTTGCATAGAAGCATTTACTTAGCAAGAGAAGAGAACTGTCAGAGCTAAAGGCTGGGTGTCTGTCAAACACTTTATTTTCTGATTGAAGAGGTAGTTTCACATTTCTCAAGGGACATGGAGTAAAGTTTACTTTACAGGACACCAGTGCCAATGTCTAATAATAATAATAACAACATCAACAACAATAATAAAAGCAAGATGCCTTTTGTAAGTCTCAACTGGACTTAAACTACAGACTCTGAGCAATGCCCTCCTTGGTTCACCTCACAGATCTTCTCTCTCGATAAAGGAGCTTGGAAGATAGGTAGGATGGAAATAGAAGATTTAGTGGGTTGGATTTGGGGGGCGCAGGTGTCATCTCTGCTGTGAGTAGCGGAGCCGGGTCTCCGTGTCTTGGAGCGAAGGTCCTGCACTGCAGAGAGAGAGGGAGAGGAGACTCCAGGTAGGATGGAGGAAGCAAGGCCTGAAGCTTGGCCAGTAGCACAGGTACAAGGGTTAGAGCTGGAAGCCCTCCATCGGTCCCTCGGGCTGCTGGAAAATGTACTGGCCCTGATTCTGATCCACCTGCGGAGCGATGCTAGCATCTTCCTCTTCCACCCCGAAGTAATGCTCGATCAGGTCAAATGCCTTCTGGTAAATCTCCTGGTTCTCGTGGCTCTGCAGGAACTCAATCTTGTCTAAGCCTGAGGAGGAACATCAGTCAAACAAAAAACAGCTAATCAAACACAAATGTGCGCTTATTTAATAATAATAATATTATATTATAATCATTACCCCTCCTGGTCTAAATATCCCTGCCTCTGCCGAATTATTTTTATCCTCGGTTGGAAAAATAGATATTATATATTATCATATATAATAAACTGATGCATAAATGTATTATGAGACAGAATGCTGAAGTTTACATCATCGTATAAGGTGGGAATTATTATCACGTAATATTGACTGTTGGATTGGCTTTCTGTGAGTCATTAAGAAATGATGGTTCTATACTTTCTAAAGAAATATGAGGTAAATATGTGAATACATTATTTCTCCACGTGCGCAATTTTGGACTGAAAGTTTGTAGCCTATGTTGTGTACCAAAGCACTGTAATCAAAAATAAATGGGCGCTTATGCGATTGAATATGTACAGGTTTGCGTGTGATATTTCCATTCAGAATATCAATAACTACTGATTAGTTTTGCATTCCTATCAAAAATGAAGAATTATTAGTGTCATTGTAAATAGTTGTCAAAAAGCTAAGCTAATCAAATAATTCAAAGCTTAAATCGCAATTTTATATATACACACTCACCTAAAGGATTATTAGGAACACCATACTAATACGGTGTTTGACCCCCTTTCGCCTTCAGAACTGCCTTAATTCTACGTGGCATTGATTCAACAAGGTGCTGAAAGCATTCTTTAGAAATGTTGGCCCATATTGATAGGATAGCATCTTGCAGTTGATGGAGATTTGTGGGATGCACATCCAGGGCACGAAGCTCCCGTTCCACCACATCCCAAAGATGCTCTATTGGGTTGAGATCTGGTGACTGTGGGGACCATTTTAGTACAGTGAACTCATTGTCATGTTCAAGAAACCAATTTGAAAATGATTTGAGCTTTGTGACATGGTGCATTATCCTGCTGGAAGTAGCCATCAGAGGATGGGTACATGGTGGTCATAAAGGGATGGACATGGTCAGAAACAATGCTCAGGTAGGCTGTGGCATTTAAACGATGCCCAATTGGCCCTAAGGGGCCTAAAGTGTGCCAAGAAAACATCCCCCACACCATTACACCACCACCACCAGTCTGCACAGTGGTAACAAGGCATGATGGATCCATGTTCTCATTCTGTTTAAGCCAAATTCTGACTCTGCCATCTGAATGTCTCAACAGAAATCGAGACTCAGACCAGGCAACATTTTTCCAGTCTTCAACTGTCCAATTTTGGTGAGCTCGTGGATCAAATTGTAGCCTCTTTTTCCTATTTGTAGCGGAGATGAGTGGTACGCGGTGGGGTCTTCTGCTGTTGTAGCCCATCCGCCTCAAGGTTGTGCGTGTTGTGGCTTCACAAATGCTTTGCTGCATACCTCGGTTGTACCGAGTGGTTATTTCAGTCAAAGTTGCTCTTCTATCAGCTTGAATCAGTCGGCCCATTCTCCTCTGACCTCTAGCATCAACAAGGCATTTTCGCCCACAGGACTGCCGCATACTGGATGTTTTTCCCTTTTCACACCATTCTTTGTAAACCCTAGAAATGGTTGTGTGTGAAAATCCCAGTAACTGAGCAGATTGTGAAATACTCAGACCGGCCCGTCTGGCACCAACAACCATGCCACGCTCAAAATTGCTTAAATCACCCATTCTGACATTCAGTTTGGAGTTCAGGAGATTGTCTTGACCAGGACCACACCCCTAAATGCATTGAAGCAACTGCCATGTGACTGGTTGATTAGATAATTGCATTAATGAGAAATTGAACAGGTGTACCTAATAATCCTTTAGGTGTGTGTGTGTGTGTGTGTGTGTGTGTGTGTGTGTACACACACACACACACACACACAAAAGTTAGTCAGCAGTAGAGTGAGTGATATTCTTAGTCTTTTGTTGTTTGATTAACATTAAGGCAGCAGGTTTATTGGACTGCGATATTAACGATTAACTGTTTACATTTACTTAAGACATAACCGACTGTGTTTACATGAATACTCCGTCAGACTTGCATTTTGACATGATGTATGTGAGTTTATTTGACAGTCCAAGTGTAAACCATTAGATTTGCCTAATTCGTTACTGATGATGCATGATGAGGCGGCCTCATTTCTGTCTGCCGCTTTAAGTGTGTGCACACAAAAATCCGATATATATCGACATATCGCCCAGCCCTAAGTTATTTGGATTTAAGTTGGTATTAAAAGTTATAATAAGCAATTTACATTTCTCTAGGTTTTCTTTGAACATGTCGGTAGAAAGTCATGCCAGACACATCAGTAAGAGTTGATTTGCAAAATTTGCAAATCCACAGAGTGCTTCTTTTTACCGGATTTCTTGCAAATCAACTCTTTATGATTTTCATAAGCAAAACAAATTATTGCTGACTTTGAAGACATTGTCCTAGTCACGCATTGCGATCCAGTGTACAAAATGTCCAAGTCCATGTCAAGTCCAAGTACAAATTCACCCGAGTTCGTGACAAGTTCGAGTCAATTCAAAATTGAGTCCAAGTTTGAGTACCCCAACTCTACTATATAGCTCCACTGTGGATTGTGATTTATTTTCATGGGGGGGGGGGGCTTTTCAAAAAGGCCTCTTTTATTAAGACATTTCCAGTAGTTTTCCAGTTGTCTGAGATTATTGGATTTTTTTCTAAAGATTCAATTGCACACAAAAGTTCTAACAAGTTAATATTTTCAAGCTTAATTAGAAATATTTATAATGACAATAATTATTTATAAATAACATTTCTAGACCTGGAAATAATCATTAAAATATGCATCAGGTGACGCCTGCCTACCGTAAGCCTCTTCAATGAGAGCGCAGTAAGGGTTGATGCCCGATCCGTTCTGTTTGGACTCTTGTTCTCCCAGTCTGAGGATGTTCTCCAGACCATTCAGAGCCACCTGCACAATCTTGGAGTCCATCACTGTGAGCAGGTCACACATGGGCTTTATGGTGTTGAGAGAAACCAAGTACCTGTGTGTAAAAAAAACATTACAACCACTAAAAATATGTCGGTTAAATATAACAAGCATCAGACGAAAATATCACTTCATAAAAAAATAATGACTTTTTACGGCCTTTTAACATATGATTAATAGTGTTCCTGTTTTTATAATTAAGTGCACTAAATGAATGTGCTAAATTGGAAGCCCTAGTATTTGCATAACCACAAAATGTGATCTGATCTGACCATTACTGCCATCTACAGGCCAAAAATGCGCATTGATTCTACTCAGTGGTTTAATGACTGTTATAAATCTAACCCAAATCCCAGCATAATTACTAAGCTCTTCAAGCCTGTCCTAAAACAGATTATGAGTAAATGGTAACCTGAGGCAGCATGTGAGGGGTTTAGCGTGCGTTACATAAGAAAACTAATATTAACATTCTCAGAACATTTGAAAAATATTGAGCAGCAATGAGTCCTCCTCAATCAGAATAAATCCTTTCAAATTCCAAGAATGAGGTAATAGGCAAAGCAAAAGAGCCCACAGTGCACCTCATCTGCTCTGGCGTGCCTCCCGAGGTGGCATTGGTTATTGCCCACGCGGCCTCCTTCCTGGTGCGGAACTCGGCTTTCTGCAGAATCTCGATTAGCACTGGGAATATGTTGGCATCAATCACCGCCTGCAACAGAAAGAGCATCAAGCCACAGCTTTTCAGACACAATGTGTGTTGTGTAATAATATTATAGTGTCACAGTCTGGCTGAAGCACCTGGATTTGCACTCGGTTCCCAGCGGTGATATTGGAAACGGTCCAGCAGGCCTCTTTTTTGATGGATTCCTTCGGACTGCTAAGTAAATGGAGCAGGCAGGGCAGAGCGGAGCAGTTCAGAATCACCTGGCGTAGGACAGAGCAGCACAACAGATCAGAAAACGGTTCCTTTTTGACACTATGTGGACAACGTCGCATATCACAAAGGAGCTACACTACCTGGGTCTGAACATCATCTCCTGTTACAATGTTCCCCACCGCTCTCAGTGCAGGGGACACCACTTTGTAATCACTGTGCCTGTGAATAGCCAAAAGAGATGGATTTTATGCCTAAATCAGTGGTAAAACAGATACCACAAGGTTTATTGCTTGGGTTAGCATGTCTGTTCCTCACATGAGCAACTCCACCAGCCTGCGACACACGCCTGAGTCAATAACTGTCTGGATTTTGTCGTTGGGTCCATCTGACAGATATGAAAGTGCCCAGCAGGCATCTGCAAGAACATCAGGATCACTGCTGAAGAGCAATCTGGAGAGCACGCTCAGACTTGGTGACACCTGTGAAAAAGGAACATTTGCTTAGTCATTATATGTAACATGTTTACAGAGGAAAAACGCTTGTTTAAACAAAGAGTGTGTTTGTGTGTATGACTGAAATTTGATAACTATGCATTTGGAAAGTGGTTTATCCAGAACTGGTTTGAGAACTCACTTTTGCAAAGTCCGGAGGGGGATTTTTCCCTCTGCACAGGTTGGACAGTGCCCACACGGCGTTCCGGGTGGTAGTGAGCCGATTTGATTTTGCAAGCAACCTGCAGAGACGAGGGAAAAATAAAACCGATCAGACCACTAGATGGTGGTCATGTGAAAGTCTTATGCAGCACAGTGAAACATAAGCACACCATCTCAAGTCACAAAGTACACACCAGCAATTTGAGAGTGGGAAACAATGATTGTTGAGAAAGGTTTATTCAGTTTTAGTTGTTCTTATGAGAATAAGGCTCCTAATCAAAAACAAGATTTTAATTCTTTGAACTGAGAAATTCCATACATTTTGAACCCCTTTAAAATCCATACAATGAGGGGGATTGACAGGAAGTGTTTTTATTGGACCCTAGGTAATGCAACTTAAGTCTTAAAGCATCTCTCAACATTGACAGCATACACAGCTGTGTATTCTGACTAAATATTATATATATTAAAAATATTAAATTTTATCAAGCAGCACACAGGATCTCATTGCTTAATGACATCAATTCAGCCATGTCTATTAAACCTTTGACAAGTACTATTACAGCAGATATTCAAATCTGTTTGTGTTCACACTGTCTCTGAACCAGAGAGAGCAGTTATGAAACAGCATCACAGTCTTTTCAACCACACAGTAACATTATTTCTGTTACAAAAGTTCACATTAATCACAGAAGTACTAGTATAAAAGTTTATAGTTCAGATATAAACACTGATGTCTACACAGCTATCAAAAGATAGCAAAATTAAGTAAATTGAGCATGAAATAAAGATTGTATCAATTACATAGTTATGCCACAAGGTGGTGATAAGTGACTGTTACAAAAAGTAGGCTATTTGTCACTGAATCATTCAAGAGATTCAAAAACGTGGATTCATCCATTAAATGAAACAAGTGAAGTATTTATATTTATGAGAGTCATTGAATCATTCATTTTGTTGACTGTTCAGAATTGTGGAAGAATAGTGATCTCTATTTGAAACAAAAAATCGTGCAGCTATAATACAAACACACATGAATGAATAAAAGTATTTCTTTAAAACACACACGCACGCACACGGTTAGAGTGATGGCAAAGCTGCATTTTCCGCAGCCATTACAGGCAAAATATAGAAAATTATAAAAATGACTTTAAATTGTAATATTTCATAATATTACTATTTGTATTGTATTTTTGATCAAGTAAATGCAGCCATGATGAGGCTTCTTTTAAAACCATTTAAAAATGTTATTGACTCAGCCAGGGCTCTGAACCGGTTCAAGGAACGAAAACGAAAACCGGAAACGAACGAAATTTTAAGAGGAACAAAAACGGAAACGAAATCAAAATCAATTTGAATCGTTCTGAACATAAACGTAAATTTGAAATGACCATTAACCGGTTAATAACGTTATTTTATCGTTCTCTTTAATATTTTAATTTGGCAGTGACCAATCATGAATAGAGTAGCTACAGCATGTGACGTTGACGGATCAAGCGTGAGTGAAATGCCCGCGCACCATCATCTATGAATCTACCGGTTACGCAAGTCAGTGTAGAGCGCGCATTTACATGCCTCAAGTACATTTCTTTCCCTGCTGAGGTCATCAATGAAAGCGCAGGTATTGGAGGACATTCTTTTCGAACGTTTAAATAAGCAGTACGGACTTTAAGCTCAAATAGACTGATTTAGGCTAGTTTATGGATTTTGTTTAAGCCTGTCCAAGCAGGCTACTAGCATCTATCAAACATTTTTCCTATAGTCTTTCAGATTGCCAATACAGGACAGGTAAATGTTTTCTATATAGACGGTTGATGCTTCGTATTAAATGGTATGTTATATTGCATTAAATGATCAAGCTTTATCAGCTGACTGAATTTGATTATGTGATCCAAGGACGTGTTGCGCAGTGTTTGCTTTGAAATTAGCAGTTGACGGTGCATTAAAAGAGCAATAGTTATCCAGTTTATTTATTCTTTATTCATGCAATTTTTAAAACAAGTCGTGTTGAAAAAAAGTTATGTACAAAGAATGTTATCACTCTTCTGAAAATAATTCGGCAAAAGAGACCACTTTCGATTGTCTAACGCTCCATTAAAACAGGTCCGCTGTTTATGCTTTGTAATTAATGCATGTATTTCTGGTTTTAAAAATGTTATGAAATAAATATTCAAGTTTAATTACCATGCGTTATATTATTATTATTGAGTGAAAATAAGTCTATTTATACATATTTGTTTAAAGTATAGGCTAAATTAAAATAACGTTATTAACCGGTATTTTTTCATATCAAACCGTTTTCGGAACAGTAATGTTTATTGAGGAACGCAAAAACGGAAACGCTATAATATCGATTCTGCTCGGAGTGAACCGATTGATATTTTTTTCCGTTTTTAAGCCCTGCTCAGCACCGAATGGTTGTGTATATCAGCATTCAGCATTAAATGGATGTGTATATAACCTAAGTTGCATTTTAGTATAGTAGATGTATGTTAACAGTAGGGCAGCCCCCTAATGGCTGACTAACCGTTAGTCGACGAGAGGAGACTTAGTCGACTAAATTTTAATTGGTCGGTTAGTCACAGGGAAAAAAATTCCAAAGGAATTGGCAAAGTCACGCAGTCCGTGATGGACAGTTCGTTGGCTGGTCTATGTGGCAGTAAATCCAGACATTCATTGACATCAGACATGGCTTATCATTTGAAACTTGTAAGTAGTAGCCTAACATTAGCCACTTTACATGGCCACTCGCTCTAACATTAATGTTAACCTAGATAAATGTGCACTATTATTAGGCGCACTTGTGTTTGTGCGGAACGTGGAAGCTAAATTAGTACCGCATTTGCTCCATGCGTACTTTAACATGCATTTCCTATACTGTGGATATGACGAGACAGAAATCACTAGTTTATTAATAAATTGTTAAAATGTTCAGACAGTCTCTTTGCCTTTTTTTTACGACACATTCATAATCATTACTGTTGCCGTTGCGCTGCAGCAGGCTTTGTGTGCACGCTTGAGCAGGGGTTTGACATTAACATTTTTGCTCACCAGCCACTGTGGCTAGTGGTTTTCCAAAGTTATTAGCCACTCAGCATTTTCACATAATGTAACAAATGCAAGTCGTCACAATTTTAACACCAATACCATGGGGATAAACTGCCATATAGATATTTTTTAATATCATCTCAGAATCTGGCAGCAAGTAATTAGGCTGCTGAAATTAAAATTGAGCAATATGCTCAATCCCACTCCAAAATTCAAGCCCTATAACACCAACAATATTCAACCAGAGCAAATTACCAGAGTGAGGGGAGAACGCACAGCTGGTATCGTGTATCTATTTTGTGGGAGGTGACTCTTGGAAGGGTTTCAGATATTTCAGTATCGATATGTATAAAAAAATATATATATTATAAAACCTTTTTTACAACACAGCATTGCACTAATTTTATTATTTTAGATGCCTTTTTAAAAAGACTACAATTAAAAAAACACATACTATATATAAAATTCAACCCGCCAAAGTAGCTAGTAGGAGTGACCGCATTGCATGACACTGCATAGGGCGGGCTGGCGGGTGTTAATGTCAAGACTTGTTTCTCTGTAATGTAGAACAATATTACATATAATATTTTTTCTCAGCCACGAAAACTGAAAGCGGTAATTGGTTTCAGTTTCGGGTCCGAGTACATATATTAAATTAAATTAAATTATATATTATTAAATTATTATAACAATTAAATTATATCATAAATGTCAGACTTGAAACATTTTTAGTCAGTGGCAGCCCTAGTTAACTGTGTCCAATTTGTTAGAAGGGCTCTTTTAAAAGCATGAAACAGACTTATATTTTCCCTGTCTGCATTTTACATCACAGCTCAGAATATTAGCTAGAGTGTGTTAATGCCATCAAATGGCATTTTCCTGATATATGTAGGGATCTGAATCTGAAAAATGTAGGGACCTGCGCTATTGAGATAATGGATAGCTTCCAGCAGGTATTATACACTTCCTTAAAAGCTAACAATATAAACGCATACAATTGCAGTTTTGGAATTAGTAGAAGGCACTCACTGCTGAAGAGAAGGCAAGATGCCACAGTTGAGGACATAGTCTCTGCATTCTGCATTATCCCCAGCAATATTTCCTAACGCCCACACTGCCTGCGAAAACAGTTATACACAACAGATTACTTTCATGGTGCTGTGGAGTTCTGATAAACCAGCTATTGTCTATAAGGTATGAACCAGGTTAAAATCTGCAAATATTACCTGCTCTTGTACATCCTCATACTCCGAGTTGAGCAGCTCTATGAAGATGGGCACAGCCCCCGTCTCAATGACCACCTTGGTGTGTAGGAAGGTCCCAGAGGCAATGTTGGTCAGAGCCCAGGCTGCTTCAAACTGGTCAAAACAAGCAACAATACCATCTTAGAGCTTGGCTGTAATGGCAATTCAGCTTTCAAAGAGCTTGAACTATGACATGTTCTTACCTGCAGAGTGCAGTTATCACTCCTTTTTAGGAATTCGACAAATCGGTTGACGACACCAGGTGTGAGGATGACCTCATCAATGGGAGGATTGGGTTCTGAAGGAAATTAATAACATTGTAATCTTTAAATAACTGTCATCCTTGAATTTATGAGACTTAGGAATGAAGACACCAACCTTTAGAGAGCAACTTCCTGAACCTCTGAGTGGCTATGAGCTGCTGGTCTGGATCCTCAGAGAAGATCATTTGAATCATGTCTTGGGTTATAACTCCTTCCTGCACAGATTGACATAATGTTCATACTAGATGTGCTTTAGGAATTTAAAAAAAAGTTTAAATGAACCAGGAAAATTGACATAATTTGGTCTTGAACATTCACATTTTAATGTCTGTCAGTAAGATTTTTAAGGACTACAACAAACGGCTGGTAGAGACTACAACGAGCTTCTCGTGGGTTAGTGACATCACTAACCCTACAATTTACATAAACCCGCCCCTGGAAACACACAACAAAGGCCATATTGAGAAGAGGAAGAGTTAGTAGTGTTGTTGCCATGCCGTCAAAAGGTTGAACCTCCCTGAACATTATAATCCAAATATAGATCTCTGTGCTGCACATTTTACAGAGGACAGCAGTTCCCACTTTAAAAGCAGAAGCTGTTATTTATGGGCCACAACCTGCAAGTATGTTTTATTCTTTGTTGATGTGTTTTCCATGAATAGATTCTATCATTATTTTTATGCTGCAGCAAGGATGTAAACAAAGGGAAACACTGTTTGGCTCTAACAGAAGATTTACAAATAAAAAAAAACATCATTCTGAAAGATCCTGTATCAGCCGTTCTTGCGCAGGTTCTGCTCGATCCTCTTCACTAATATTCTCCGGGTATAATTCGGGCTCAAATTGATAAGGCAATATTGATGCCACTGTTTATTAGGGATGGGCAACAGTGGTCGAGTAATCGAGTACTCGAACGTGACAGCGATCATCGATCATGAGAACGATGATCGCCCTGAAAAAAAAATATTTGTCTCTTTTTTTTATTGGTTATTGCTTCGTTTTGCGCGGTACCGGAGGTCTGATTGTTTAGCGTTATACAGCCTCCAGACCGCGGCGAAATAAAGGGAAACTGAGGCGTGCACTGCAGTGATGTCTGGAATCACTGATCATTAAATGGTTAGTGCAAGATGTGCAGCGCGAATCTGTCATAGCCTACATAGCATTATAATGACGTAGAAATAGAATGCTGTCAATGATCTGTGCTTAGTGTGTATCAACTGATCAACAGAGAAACTAGTGTGTATCAACTGATCAACAGAGAAACTAGCGAGAACACTCAGACTAGCCCGTGAAGTTCATGTGCGCATTCGCGTCCTTTTCTGCAGATGCACGTTGTAAGATTACTTTTATGTTGTCTATCTGATTAATCTAATATAAGAAGCGTTTGGTTGAGCTTAATAAGCTAGCAAAGCGCTGCCGTTATACCGGCTGTTCATTCTCTTCAGTTTCAGCTCAAACGCATATTTCATGCTCGACATGATGGTTTAGAGACAGTCATATTCTTTTTAGATAGGCTATTTCTTTCTCAGAATCATTGATATTAGTAATGCAGCACTGCTATACTGTTCTCGTATTTTTTAACAGTAGACTAGTTTATTTAAAGTTGTTTTTCGTTATGAGTTCGAAAACGCTCAGTGATGTCTGTAAACACTTCGATCATGAATAATACAATTAAGTGCATGATGTGCAGAGTCAATCTGTCAAAGCATTATAATGAGAACAGGATTTTAATAAAATGTTGTTTCTGTGTGCTTTCGTTGTCCGTGTATCAGCGTTGTTAAGGGAAGAGCGCATTCAAAATGTTCCGTTTCAAACCATAGCCTGTCAAATCTAGCACGCTGAAGTTCACGTGCGCATTCACGTCCTTTTGTGTTGATTTTTGTCGTAATAGGTTCATAATAATCTTCATATTAATAGGGTGCGTTTGGTTGAGTTTATTAACCAACTAGCAAGCTCTGCAGGGTGGTGTTATTTCACAGTTTCAGCTCAAAGGCAATGCTCGATATTACTGACTTGGTTATTTGAGACGGTCATTTTATAAAGATGTTTCTTTTTCAAAGACATTTATACATCATAATCTAGCAGTTATTTTTTGTTTTATATGTTCATGTTTTCATATACCTGTTTTCATGTCACGTTTGTATTTGTCAACAACCATTTTCATAACAGTTTTCATTATCTCAGTGACGGACATGCCCCGCCCCCTGCACATGCCCCGCCCCCGAGTACTCGAGTACTCGTTTTTGAGACCTATCGATGATCGAAATGAGAAATTGACAAAAATGCCCATCCCTACTGTTTATTACAGTACACCTGAGCATATGCAACTACCCGTAATGGTAAGGCGCGAGACGTTTCCGGACAGCGTGCACTAGGCGGTTAGCGAATCACAACTCACTGGGCCAGCTAACCAATCTGAGCCCAATGTGTATTTCTGAGGGAGGGGCTTCATAGAACCAGGAAGCGATCCGGCCATTTTTACAAGAAGGGACACAGCGGTGAAGAATAAAGGTAAAATGTGTGAAAAAGAATGTGTTTTTTTAAAACAAACCCCATAAACACAATAAACCCAGTACACCCCATAAACACAATCAAGCTTTCGAAACAAGCTGATCAACCACCCCTTTAAATTGCTCAAAAGTGACAGTAAAGACAGGTTGGAGTAATGGCTGCCAAAAGTTGTGTCAGTTTTGCCATCACAGGAATAAATAAGAAAATATACAAATAAAATATAAAATCATTTTAAAATGTATAAAAATGGAAACTAGTGTCATTCTAAATTGTAATAATTTCACAATATTTCTGCACAAAAAAATTCAGCATTCGGAGCATAAAATATATATTACTTGATATGAATAATTTATATTAATATAATGACATCATTTAGATTTAATAATTCTATAACATGCTTCCTTATTACACAACTTATACAGCTGTGCTAGATTTGAAGTGCAGTATAGTCAATTTGAGATATATATATATATAAATAAACAAGCATGGCAAAACTTTACTGTCTAATTATCTGTGTAAGGGAAAGAGTGTTTAGATAGTGTTTGACAACTGACTGGATTACTTACACCTGATACAGGTACAGTGGAGCTGATATCAGGGTCTTGAATGGGGCATTCAAGCATGGACTCATCCCCAGGTGGTATAGACACATTCCTCCTCTTGAACAGCTACAGAGAAGGTAGAACAATTTACTTTCCTATTTACACAGAACTGATGTGTCAGATAAACAAATCCGGTCGTATTCTTCAATATATACACTTTTATTCCATAATGTACAATAAATCCTTCATAAACACAACTGTAGTATAATGTGCTTTTATAATAAAAAAAGAAACAATAATGGCAAACCTGCTCCTCCCTCTTCTGTTTACGGAGTTGTACCCCCTCCTCCTCTCTCCGTCTCCGCATTTCCTGGGTGTTCAGGGCTTTATTCTTGTAGCTCTTCATTCGATAGTTTTCTTTGCCCGGGCTTGCCATTGCGTCTTCAGATTAGACAAAGGAATGTGGTCAGATGCACTTTCTGATACTCAATTTCTGTTATCTATTCTGCACATCAACTCCAAGCCTATAGCAATGCATACAAGATACACAACTGGTTGAGCCAGTATGCAATTCTCATGTGAATCCAAAAGGAATGGTTTATCTGAAAGCAATTATGATTGTCAATACTAGCATTTCCTGTGTAACACTGCTGAGTGCTAACTGACACTTTGCATGCTGAACTTCCTTCAATATCCGTTTAACGTTCTTGTTGTTCAGCTAGTTTGAGAACACAGTTCAGAACAGTGTTGGGTGTCATACATTACTGCAATTAATTTCTGTAATTTAAAGGGATAGTCCACCCAAAAATGAAAATTCTGTCATTAATTACTGACCTTCATGCCGTTCCAAACCAGTAAAACACTCGTTCATCTTGGGAACACAAATGAAGATCTTTTTGATGAAATCATTGACAGCCGTGTAACTACCAATTTGTCACTTCAAAAAGTTCATAAAGAGATCGTAAAACTAACCCATATGAATTGAGTGGTTTGGTCCAAATTCTCTGGAGATACACGATTGTCTTATATGATGTACAGCTTGAATATAGGCTTTTATTCACATATAAACATTCATCAGTGAGCATAAAAAGAAGCTCAAACGAACCCGCTTGACACACAAGAACAAGCTACGCGCGGAAGCTCAAACGTGCTTTGCAAGACATGAGAAGGAACCTCATTGGTTCTTGCACATCAAGCGAACATGCTCAATGGTCTGTTTACCACAACTGATGTGCGAGTTGATGAACGTTTGTATGTGTATAAAAAACAAAATTCAATCTGTTCATCTTATAAAGCAATCGTGTCTCTTTGGAACATTTGGGCCAAACCGCTCAGTTCATATATATAATGTTCATAATGTTTTTAACGTAGTCAACGTTGTAATTGCTTAGCTGTCAATGGAGGGACAGAAAGCTCACAGCTTTCATCAAAAAGATCATCATTTGTGTTCCTAGGATGAACGAGTGTCTTGTGGGGGCTGTCAGTCCCCACATCTTTTGTGTTCCACAACAGAAGAAAGAAAATCATACAGGCTGTGATTGGAACAACATGAAGACAGCAGTTTCAATTTTAGGAGAACAGTTCTCTTTAAGCTTCAAACCATAAGTCCATATTCTCGACCTTCTAAATACTCGGTTTACACAAATGCAGTACTTGTAAACAATGCTGTTTTAATTGGATCAGCTTATGTATGAATAGGTGAGGACTGGAGTCTGGACTAATACTACACTACATAAAAAACCATGGTTCTCATTAAACGTTTAACGCCCAGTACCAACATTGATACCACACAGCTTATTTGGCTCTTCAAACAACTAAATGTTCCTGTCTATTTCTGTTGCGCATTAGCACATATTTAATGTGCAATAGCTGGACAGTTGGAACCAAGACCATACAGATCACAAATCAAATCAGTCATATAAAGCCACAAACACACTTTTAATACGTTAGAGGTTTATAATCACTTAATTCCAGCAGGCTTTTCCACTTTCGTCCTAAACTGTACTCTGTGCTAACATGCTAACGTTAACCGTGTTGTGCTAGCTTGGCATAATCGTCAAAATTGTCTATGCACCCTGTTGCCCCATTCGCTTCCTGAAAAGAAAAGGCATTTACATCTTAGATTGTGTATAATACTCACCCATTAGTCGTAGATTAGAGAGAGAAATGCTGGTCGTGTGTTTTTAAATTTCTCTCAAGACCCTCCCGAGTTCCTCCAGCTGAGGGCAATATGGCGTCGAATGATGGCGAGAACGTCACCTCCGCTGCTGTTTCCGGTTTTCATAAGCGGCCTCATTCAATAATAAGAAATGGAAAGTGAAACGGGTTATTGTTCAATTCAACATATCTACCTCTAAAAAGGTACGTTGCGTACAAATACGATTTCGAGATAATTTTAGGGTGGATTTTTGTTGTTGTGCAGTCGGTAGAAGAAGACTTACATGTTATGTTATGTTATTGTGTAACAGCCGGATTGTCCAGTTTTATTGTTAGCTAACATAATCGATGCTTAATGTCGCGTCTGGAGCGTCTCTATCAAATATAGGTTTCAGATTAAGTAAGGTAAAATAGCCACCTCTCAGACTTTTGCAATTTATCGATAATTATATTTTGAAAGCGTCCATTACAAAAAATTTACCAAGCTAAACATATCTGTCACAATTATGAGTTTTGGCTGTCGAATAATTGTCACACAAATAAATGCAATTATATTGTCCCGTTTGTCTTTTATAAACAAACATTGCACAGGAGTAGATTGACATGAAACACAAATATATAATACAAATAATTATTACTAATAGTATTTATATTAAAATAATAAGACGTTTAACATATTTCTCTTTTTTTCAACCACTTTAATCTTATTCCACTCATTTAAGGTTATGGTCTCAAATCTCAATCATGGTTAAAATTGTATTAAATATAATTATACTGTTATGTAATACATATATTTCTGCAATTCCTCCACTTTCTATTGTAATATTAAGGCAGTATAATTATCCCACAGGCATTAATTTCAAAGCAAGAAACGTTAAAATCATTGTGACAGGTCTGTACTATTGCAAAATCAGAAGAAAATGCTGAAAAGAAGAAGCTTTTGGGATCACTCTATCATTTTGATATATTTTCCTTGATGGCAGTGGTTGTAAATTTGTCCCAGTTTTATTGTGCTAACAAAACCTGTGATAACTATGACATTTTGGCTGAAACTATTCTTCCGTTCGTTTCATCCAGCCTTGTGACGATGCCTGTATGTGAAATCTGCTGTGAAGAGCTCCCATCTGAAGCTGAGATGAGAACCCATCTCCTCCTGAGTCACATGGATAATGTGATGGCCTGCCCGTTCTGCTCTTTGTCTGGGGTCTCGTACGATGAGCTGAGTTTCCACATCAACGCTGCACACATAGAAAAAGACTGCAAGGACATGAATGTGACAGTGATTGACAGTGGACAGAAAACCTCAAATGGCTCGATTGCTCAAAGTCCTAATACTACAAGGACTTCCAATGTGAAAAATGCACAAAAGGTATCTCAAGTCTCACACCCGGCATCTGGCCACCCTTCACCCTTTCAGGTAAACGGGATGGCCACGCCGATTACAGGGACCTCTCTTTCTCAGGAAACCTCGACTAGCTTAAAGAGTTCACCACCTGCCGCAGCCACAGCGAATGGTGTGATAAAACTGGTCGGAACTACACAAACAGCCACCACCAACTCCAGAATAGAGAGAGAAGATGGGCATCGAAAATCAAAGCAGAAGCGCCTTTCCTCACCTAATAAAGGTGCTCTTGACTTTACAACATAAAACTGATTTTACATTAAGCCATTAGGCTAATACTTTTCCCTTTGTGTATGGCAGAAGGGGGCTTTCCATGCCCAATGTGCAGTTTGGTCTTCAATGACTGCTTTATGCTGCAAGAGCATGTTGAGCTTCATTTACAGGACCAAGACATGACTGAAGGTGTCTTATCTCAAAACATCAAGAATATTTGCATGTTTACAATGTATATCACTAACTTTCTATGATTGATTTCTGATATGGTTTTCCCTCTTAAGGGGCCGGTCCTGATGTTGGCACTTCAACAGAAGCATCTTCTACAAGCAATGGTAGATCAGGTGAGTTAGCAAGAATTTGGCATCTCTGCTCATTCACAAAGTCAATGACCCAACTAAACTGTAACTGTTTAATTGGAATCTCCAGGTGTGTTACTTTATGAGTGTCCAATGTGTTCTTTGAGCTGTTCCAGCAGCACCTCCCTACAGGAGCATGTTGAGCTACATCTGGAATACGGCTCAGCACCTGCAACAGGTATGTGAATATTATTACGTACGCAAATGCATATGACATTTTTCCTGGAATTGTTTGTTAGAGTTACAACCTAAGTTTCATAGGTTGTCTTCACAAGTACAAGACACCTATAATTAATCAACATGGAATCTTTTGTAGCTATTGGCACAGCAAAACTTTGGTTTGTTAAAACATCTGACTTGAAGTTCATCTGGTTTGGGTGTTTTTAGGACATTCACCTGGAGACCTGACTCTGGCTAGGAAGCTTCAGGAGGAAGAGGAGCAAAAGTGGAGGGAGGTAGAGAGCAGACGGGAAGCCGAGAACTTTAAGAAGCTCCAGGTAAGCTATCGACAACTTCACTATGAGAATTCAAGGAATGCGCACCAAAAAATTGAGAGAAAAAAGTCGACCCACCACAAAAGACTTTAGTTTATCTTCCAGCGAATGTATTTATTTGTTTTAGAAGCAGTTTGGGCTTGATAACAGTGGTGGTTATCGCAAGCAAATGGAGAGGAATATGGAGAGGGCTGTTTCTCGAGGTCAGATGGTTCCTGCAGAGTTCCATAGGAAAAAAGTGGAGATGCTTGAATCTCTGGCCTCCGGGGTCGATGATGGCAGAAGCAAAACATCAGGTCTGATTGGGACTGCATCATAGCTATACCAGTAATCTTGACAAATTTGGTCCAGTTGGTGAATTATTAGACTGAAAAGTTCTATATCTTTATAAATAATTTAAATGTACAGTACCGTTCAAAAGTTTGAAGTCTCTTTTGCTCTGCATTTATTTGATCAAAATGACAGTAAAAACAGTAACATTGTGAAATATTTAAAATATTAAAAATAGTAAAATAAGTTAATAACTGCTTTTTTATTTTCTAAAATGTAATGTTTATTACTCCAGTCATTTATAATTTGCTGATTTAGTGCTCAAGAAAAAAATATTCTTGTGCTGCTTAATATTTTTATGGAAACCATAACACACTTTTTTTTAAATAGATTACATCAAATAGATTTTTTTTTGTTGCAAAATTATGAATGTTTTTTTTACTGTCACTGTTGATCATTTTAATGTCTCCTTGTTGGAATTTTTTTTTTTTTTTAAGAAATCTTGCCGACCCCAACATTTGAACGGTAGTGTATGTATATATGTTTAATTAATTAATTAATTATACATTATAATACATGATTCATTTTAATTTAATTGATTTATTTATTTTTTGTTTTTTTTTCATTAATAACAATTTATTGCTGTTGTTGTTATTATCATTATTATTATTATTATGTTATTATGTAATTGTTACATTGAAATTATACAGAAACCTGTAGAAAATGAAAATCCATAAAACTGAAGGTTTAGACTGGTTAATCTTTCTGTTTCAGGACTTATGGAAGCTCTGTATAGGTACTACCAGAGGGATGCCTCTGATTGTGCTCATGTGTGGCTCTGTGCTGAGACTGATCACTACTCCTCTTCGGAGGGGGACAAAGGTTGGGGATGTGGCTACAGAAACTTCCAGATGCTTCTTTCATCTTTGCACAGGATGGAGCAGTATAACCTTTTACCTGGTACAACATCAGCGACATCATGTTATTCTCTTAGCGCCTTGTTGAATAGTACCTATCATAAAACTTTCCTTCAGTTTCAGTTCCCAGCATCCCGAGAGTGCAGGCCATAATTGAGGAGGCGTGGGCTCAAGGCGCAGATCCTCAGGGTGCTTCACACTTCAAACATCGGCTGCAGGGGACACGGGCTTGGATAGGAGCTACAGAAATCTATGCAGTTCTCACCTCCTTTAGTGTGAAGTACATATTGAAGCCTCAAGTTTACATTCACACATACACTACCATTCAAAACTTTGGGGTCACTAAGATTTTTGTTTTTAAAGAAATTAATACTTTTCAACTAGGGTGCAATAAATAAAAAAAATGACAGTAAAGGCTTATATATTGAAACAAGATTATATTTCAAATAAATTATTTTGAACTTTGTATTCATCAAAGAATCCTGAAAAAAAAATGGCTCCACAAACAAAAAATAATTTGAAATATTTATTGAGCACCAAATCAGCATATTAAAATGATTTCTGAAGGAACATGTGACACTGAAGACTGAAGTAATGCTGAAAAATCTGATTTGACATCACAGGAATAAACTACATTAATATTAAAATAAAATATATTTTAAATTGTAGAAATATTTCAATATTATTGTTTTTACTGAGTTTTTGACCAAATAAATGCAGCATTAGTGAGTACATGAGACTTATGTGCTCACTAATGAAATCTTAAAAAATCTTACTGACCCTAAACTTTTGTACAGTTCATTTACATAACTTAAATAATATTAATTGCATATCTTAAATGTCCTTAATTTTAGAGCCCGAATTGTGGATTTCCACAAGCCCACTGGCCCAGGAGACACACACCTCAGAATGTTTGAGTGGGTAAAACAATATTTCTCACATTCTGCCAGTAGGAGTGCAAGACTGTCACCCAAAGTAGTGCATACAACATTACCACCTATATACCTCCAGCACCAAGGTATTCCAAGACTCTGGTTTCTATTGTAAACTACAGCACTTTAATCAGAATAAAGTGAATTTATAGCATTGACCTCACAGAAAAATAATTGCCTTTGTAAGATAACGTACGTGTTCCGTCTTTATGATCAGGCCACAGTCGCTCGATTGTAGGAGTGGAACAGAAAGTAAATGGCAACCTGTCCTTGCTCCTCTTTGATCCGGGGTTTGCACCTGGGGAAATGAGGAGACTGCTGTCGCAGGATACAGTAGCTACTATGGTACGCCGTATGCGCAAATTGCCCAGTGGCCTAAAACACAGACAGTATCAAGTGGTCGTCGCAGATGGGGTGCTAACAGCCGAAGAGAAACGGGTAATTAAAACCTACAGAATTCACTGCTTGTTTGGGCATCATAACTGCTGACATGAACTATTATTTATTTATTTATTTAATTTCAGTAATGTATTTCATCGAGATTTTTTTAATATGGGCAGTCTGTTAAACATTTCAACTACTGAATCGTGTCTTTGTTTTTCAGACCTGCATTCTTAATTCAAGGACTCTATGTGCTGAGAAAATTCCTTGATGCAATTGTGCACATCTGCTGACTGCAGTTTTAACTAGTCCCTGCTACTTTTATCTACTACTTTCTTGAAACAGACTTTGAAACACTATTTTTGTATATAAATGTCAATAAACAATAATATAGTTTTATCTTACAATAAGTCAGTTATTCTTGTCATCATGTGTGTGAATCTTCAGATTTTCTTTCCACTAGTTGTATTCACATGGTATTGTTGGCACGTGGTGAGATTGTTGACCCTATCTGTGGCCTAGGGATGTTTGTCAGCCTTTAGCCTTATGCACTCTGAAGTCAATCCGAACTATCAGCAACCGACTCCGCCTTTCCCACTCTGTAGGTGAAATCATTTACAGAACCTCACCTCCTTCCTGTTTCCTGACTAAAATGTGTAATGTGCCAAAATACGCTTCCTGATTTAATCAGGGCAGACAACCGACAAGTCACAAGACAGACAGAAATCTCACAGTCACTCCAGAGAAAGTGATCACCTGAATTCAATGATTTGAAGGGGTGACCCAATACTTGGCAATATAGTGTGAGTGTGTGTATATATATATATATATATATATATATATATATATATATATAGCTGTTTAACCTAAATGCAAAATAAAGTTAATTTCAAACAAACTATTGAGAGGTAAAGAAACTGTATTAGAAATATTTCACAAAGATTAAATTTTGTCTCAGTTTTTCTAAAAGTATTTTTAAATATGCTTAATAGCCTTATATAAGAAGAGACAGAGGGAAAACAGTAAATTATTTTTACTGAGAGACTTCCTGCCAGGCCACATTTTTGGGAAACCTCAACTTGACTCTTGTGTAAATGAAGCCATTCATATTAATAAGAGAACAAGTCAATGGTTTTTAATGGCAATAATTGTACAAATGACTATATGTTTGTTTGACAGTATTCGTAAAATGCTGCACCATAGATGGTAGTGACTGAAAAGTTTGTGTTTAGCGCAGTTGAGCTAGTCCTGCTCCACAGGAGGATATTGGCATCTATACCATTCATATCAGGTTGAGCTTTAACACAATTCAGTCTTCATCACTGGCTAAGTCCAGTGGGTTGAAATCAGGATCGTCCTCCTCCAAGTCCAAATCATCCATGTCTTGGAAGAGCGACTCGTCCACTTCCACACTGTTCCCACCTACATGGAAAAAGCAGAGAAGAGTAATTTTGAAGGACAATCGAAAAAAAGAAAAGCTAATGGTATCCAATAATAACAATTGACATTTCTTACCGTCCTCCAAGAACTGGATATCTGATGTGTCAAGATTATGGTCCGTCTCAAAGAGCTGTTTTCCTGTAAAAGAAAAAAAGTAAGTGAGCACAACTCGACAAAAGGTGGTAAACAGGGCTGCACTGGGGCTAAAATTCAGCCCTGGACAAACCCAGCCCATCCGGCACATTAGTTCCTCCGTGAATGTTTTTGCCTTAAATTCGAGTAAATAAATAAAACTAGACAGGGACAAATAATGATGGATATTATTGAATTTACTGCAAATGCAGTTAACAAATGTAATATTGCACTTTTGTCACGCAGAAATGAACTTTACAGTAAAGAACTGATTTTGAGCTAGGATGCATTAAAGTGAATTTACTGCTTTTAAATTCTGTCATCATTTACTCGACCTCAAGTTGTTCCAAACCTGTTTAACTTACTCTCTTCTGTGGAACACAAAACAAGATACTTTAAAGAATGTTGGCAACCATTGAATATTGTATGGACAAAAAAAAAAAAAGACTCTCTTTTATGTTACACAGAAAGAAATTCATTCAGGTTTGGAATGACATTAGGGTGAGTAAATCGATCACATTTTTGTGTTGAACTACCCCTTTAAAAACAATATTTTGATATCTAGCTTTCATGAGGCTCTATTTGAAATAACATTTAATTATATTTCATTAGAAATATTAAAAAGTTCATAAAACATTTAAAAGAGAAAAAAGTTGTCCTTAATTCATTGATCCAGGCTTTAAAGCTGTTAATTGTTGAATTATCCTTTAATTACCCTAATTAAAATCTATTTAGTTTAATTGTAGTTTCATTTAACTGTAAGATCATGGTAGTCACAGATAAAATCATGCTCCTTATTACCATGGGTTTCTAAATAAATAGATAATAATACATTTGTAATAAAAAAAATATTACACAAAAAAATATTAAAGGAAACCAGCCTCTAGAAAAGTGATTTATATTCTGCGATATTTAAATGTTAGTAATAATCCTACATTCTTTAATTAATGCATTTCTGCCAAAGCACCATATTTCTTCACTGTTAGTAGCTGCAAGGTAAATTATTATAAAGGTGTGGTGGTGCTAGATTGACAAGTTTGTAGTTGTGTGTACGTTTTCCAGTTTACCTCGTCATGTATTTATAGGATCGCGGCTGTTTTCAGCTAATTCACCACAGAACCTGTAATGTTCTCATATCACACGACTGTATAAAACAAAATTCGGAGTCAAAGTGCCGTTCATCACTTCATAGAGCATATTCGCTTCATAGATATTCGCTTTTTGCAGTTTCCCAAGCGCTCAAAAAAAAAAGATATAAAAACAGCGCCTAATATGGACAAGCGGAGGTCTCTCTCGCTTTGGCCTGTCAATTCAGAAGACAAACCAATGGGCCGCTGTCCCTGCATGATGGGCAAGTCAGTGGCAAAAATATATAAATAGCCTTGTATCGGCCCCAAAGTGCGTCGGCCCACCGGGAAAATGCCCGGTATGCCAGATTACCAGTCCAGCCCTGGTGGTAAATCAGATTAGTAAATATCAGGTTAGTAATTCACCTGTGAGTTTTCCCTTTCCAGCCTGCTCCTCTTCTTTCTGCCTTTTACTCTTTAATTCTGACATTTCTTGGTCAAATTTTGCCTTCCATGATAAGAAGTTCTCAATTGTGACCACAGTGCCTTGGAATGCGAACTGTGAAAAACAAAACAGAAACAAAGTTCAGTCTGAATAACAACATTTTCCATTATAATATAAAAAGTACCTATGTACACTGGGGGTCAAAAGTTTGAAATAATTAAGATATTTAATGTATTTGAAATTAGTCTCTTACCAAGGTAGCATTCATTTGATCATAAATACAGCAACACAATAATATTGTGATTATTACATTTTAAAAAGACTATTTTCCATTTGAATATATTTTAAAATATAATAATTTGTGATGGCAAAGCTGAATGTTCAGCAGCTGTTACTGCAGTCTTCAGTGTCACATGATCTTGCAGAAGTCATTCTAATACACTGATTTAGCGATTAGTTATCAAATCAATTATTATTGGAGCTCAATTATTAAATATTAATAATGGTATTTATTTTTATCAATGTTGAAAACATTTTTGCTGCTTAATATTTGTATAAACTGATACATCTTTTCCAGAATTCTTTGATGAAAAGAACATTTATTTGAAATAGAAATATTTTATAAAATTATAAATGTCTTTACTGTCACTTGAATCAATTGATGACTCTTTGTTGAATAAAAACAATGAATTTCTAAAAAATTAAAATGTACACTTTTAAATGGTAGTGCATCACAGTTCCCAAAAAAATATAAAGCAGCACAACTGTTTTCAACATTGAAAATAATAAGAAATGATTCTTGAGCAGGAAATCAGCATATTAAAATGATTTCTGAAGGATCATGTGACACCAAAGACTGGAGTAATGAATGCTAAAATTCAGCTTTTCCATCACAGGAATAAAAAACCTTTGAAAATACTGTATATTAAAAAGTTGTTTTAAATTGTAATTATAATTTACAATACTACTGTTTTACTGATTTTTTGATCAACTAAATGCAGCTTACTGTGACTTCTTTCATAAACATTAAAAATCTTAATTATTCCACCTTAACTTTTAACCCCCAGTGGAAGTACTATCAAATCTACCATTCAAGACAATAACATTCTTTAAATAAATTATACAAAAGCAACATTGCCTTACAGTTGGGATGGTCTATTTAAACCCAAATCGTCAAACTTTTGTTGGTTATTGTGGGCCTCTACTGGTAGATGCCGTAATTACATCTCTGGTACATTTTTGCTTCATTTTGACAGCACAGTACTTGTGTATTCTGGCTAAACAAATGCTATTGAAATTAAGATTTAAATCACAAATCTTTCTTTATTATATAATAATCTTATATTCTTTATGGCAATCTTTCCCCATTGCCAGTTTTTAAATGGCTCTAAACTATGGAAGCCCATTTCCGCCACTAAGTAAAAAAATATAAAGAGTAATTGTGACTTTTTATCTCAGAATTCTGACTTTTTTTCTCACAATTGCGAGTTATAAAGTCAGAGTTCTGAGATATAAACTCGGACTTGCGTGATATAAAGTCACAATTCTGAGATATAAACTTGCAATTGCGTGATATAATGTAACAATTCTGACTTTTTCTCACAATTGCGAGTTATAAATTCAGAATTCTGACTGAGAGAAAAAAAAAAAGTCAGAATTGTGACTTTATATCACGCAATTGCGAGTTTATATATCAGAATTCTGACTTTATAACTCGCAATTGTGAGAAAAAAGTCAGAATTAGGAGGTAAAAAGTCGCAATTACTCTTTTTATTATTTTATTTAGTGGCGGAAACGGGCTTCCATACTAAACAGTATGAAATGGACTTTTCCCTGTCAGTTGAATTTCATGTAACAGCTCAAAACAGTCAATGTCCTGAGGGGTAAAATATGCCTTTGGATTTCATGAGTAATGTTACACTAAACTCAGAAGGCACATGCTCACAACAAACCTTCTCAGCTTCTTCTGCCTCCCTTTCTTTTCTTTCTTGTCTTTCTTTCTCCTCTTCTCTTCTGCTCTTAATCTGGTCTACTATTTCGTTAAGTTTTTCCTGCACCGCTGTTACTAATGTGAATATCATGACCATTCCCAGGTTTTCTTCAGCCTGCAAAAGAAAGAGGTTATTAGAAAGGGCTAGGAAAGCAAAACAAGTGTTAGCCATCATCAGTATGTGCACTTTAACAATTGTTAATGTGGGTATGATGTCAGGTGTGCAGACCTGTTGCTTCAAAAGCGTTAGAATGTCTTCATTGTCTGAATCTTCCAGGTTCTCCTGTGAAAAGATCTCCCAGAGAGGGGGCTCGTCTGGATAATTCTCCACATATGTAAACTTTAGGGTCACCTCCACCGCTAAAACAGACAGAAATCAGTGCTGGTGGTGCTTTGAGCTCAACTTTAATGATGGTTAAAGATACTGTAACACATTATGTGCACTGACATAGTTCGACTTTTTATGAGAAAATAGGAACTTACTTTCATCATCTTCTCCTGCATCAGAAGTAACTGTGATGGTGAAGCTTGTGGGCTTCTCAGAAAGCACTGCAAAAACAAACAAACGAATGAAACATTCAGAGAGAAACGATCCAACATCCTGGAAGTAAACAGCTTTGTGTCACCACTGACTACAGAGACTGGCACAAATACCTGAACTCCAACCAGTACTTTGACAGTTTATTAAACGCAGCACGTAAACATAGATCATGTTTATCAGTTACCCAGTCAACTTCTGCTTGACATATCGCTGACCATATGTTATCGTTTGCAATGTTTCTTATCCTTTGACAGCTCAATCTGCTGCTATAAATAATGATATCAAAGCGATGACTGGGTCGCTCGTACGGTTAACTAACTTTGTTTCATGAAAAGCTAGGCAGCTAACGGAAAGCGTAACGAGGTTATGGACATACAAACATATACTTTGCGTTCTATCTTACCTGTAAATGAGTCTGGGTAAATGGACTCTATTGCTTCTAGCTCATTCCTCTGCTCCTCGCCGTAGTCTGTCATTTTATGTCACAAATGTCCATAGATTAGAGTCTGCATGGAAGAAACGTGTGCTAAGGCCCGTCCAGCATCGATGTCATCTGCGATCGTCAATAGTGTCTGAGCTTGTGTAGGGGTGGCGTGAGTAACCCCCAGATTTTACTTGTTCCGCTGAACATTAGTAAAAAAAAAATTTATTTCGGGCTGTCACACTGTTGAATATGTTGCAAAAAAGGTTTTATACATAATTAAC
The DNA here is from genome assembly GCF_949357685.1 of Gobio gobio. Lineage (NCBI taxonomy): Eukaryota > Metazoa > Chordata > Actinopteri > Cypriniformes > Gobionidae > Gobio > Gobio gobio. Next base: position 33,146,695 of record NC_137108.1, read on the forward strand.
AATGGATAAAAAATAAACATATGAAAAGGCTCGAATCTGGCATGGATTATATAGCCTGACGGCCCAGCCTCTTTTCTAAAACTGCGGGTGCGTCTCAATCATTTTTTTTACAGTCTACTCTATGGTCTCAATCAGCTCCCTAGTTCAGTAGTCAGGGCACAGATCAGGGAATCAGCCCATTGATTGAGACGCACCCTCTCTACTCCACTATCAAAGCAAGTTTATATTTAGGCCTATATAATAAATGTAAATTAATATCTGTACTGATATTAGATGTAATCAGTTTTAAATGATAATATCCAATAATTAATTTATTATACTGTCTATTATTATTACTACTTAATTATAGTTTAACTTAATTAATTTATCTGTCTAGCTGGACATGCTGCTCATTTCACAAACATTTTACAGCATGAACTGGGATTTATGAATTAAACAGACACTACATTTTTCAACTAAACATCGAAATAAATCTAATTAATAAACTAAATTAACCATTTAAACTAAATTACTGATCTAATTATTTATCTAAAGCCCACACTGTTACTGATAATTGAAATGAACTGATGACATCAGCGTTTTCTCCAGAATGGCTATACAGCTGAATAAAATTATGCTGCATTATTTTCCTGTTTAACACTGTAAAGCTGCTTTGAAACAATCTACATTGTTAAAAGCGCTATATAAATAAAGTTGACTTGACTTGACTTGCTGGAAGTGTAGGTCACAGGTTAAAACCTGTTCGGACCAGCTTAAATTCTAAGATTCTTTCTTCAGCTTCTGGATAGATATACTGGCAGTTTGCTATTGTTGCAGGTAGATCAACTTGACCTCTGTCTTCATGTTAAAGCATCACACACCTACAACCAGCAATAAGTTTTAATGGGTAATTTAAGCTATAGGCCTATTCCAACACAAATTGTACTGTTGTGCTATGTTATTGGCAATTTAAGATGTGTCTCAGCGGAATGGGATCATACAGCATAAACCAGAATTGACCAGCAATGCTGGATTTTTCAGCAGGGAAAATAACAGCACCATTTTTCTTTTTTTTTAATGCAAGAAACAAATACAAAAAGTATAGCAGTACAAAAAAATCTGTATAAAATTGAAAAAAAAAAAAAAAACTGAACAATGCATATAAAAACACAATATAACAGTTCCACCGACTATATGTAGCCAACAGTGCCCTCAAATAATATTGGCACCTTTGGTGAATATGAACAAAGGCATGCTTTGAAAATAAATCTGCATTGTTATTCTTTTTTTTTTTAGCACACCAGGGTGACTAATGAACCCCCATTTTCACCATTGGGGCAAAAAATTAAGAAGTTCCAATCAAGTAAAGATGTTACAAATCTGAGGACATGAGTATGTATATATATATATATATATATATATATATATATATATATATATATATATATATATATATATATATATATCGTCCTAATGCACAATGGTGAGGATAGAGTGGCCAAAGACTCTCCAAGGATCACAATGGATAATTGCAGAAAACAAAGCCTAAAAGTCAGAAAGCCTAAAAAAAAATAATAATAATAATAAAATCAAACAACCCCTGCATTTGTTTGAGAGGGTTTAAGAAAATCCTCCTTGCTCATTTAAAAACAAACTCCACCATATTCAGTTGTCAGACACTGCTCAAAAAAAGAAAAAAAAGAAGAGCTTTTGGGCAGCAAACCCACCAGATGGGTTTGGTGCAAACAGGGATAAAAAAAAATACCCCATGCCCACGGGGCATATTTTTCTGCTGGAGGTCTTGGACATCTTGTTCAAATACATGGCATCATTGATTCTAGCAAATACCAACAGATTAAAAAAAAATCTAAACCTGACCGCTTCTGCTTATAATGGCCCGTGATTGGATCTTCCATCAGTCATTGCACAAAATTAAGCTTCTGCCATGACCGTCCCAGTCCAGTGACCTGAACCCTATAGAAAATGAGAAAAGCACCCACATGGAGCTGGGAATCTGAAGGATCTGTAGAGATTCTGTATCTGGATGGTTTCTGATCTCTTGTCAGATGTTCTCCAAACTCATCAGGCATTACAGGAGAAGACTCAGAGCTGTTATCTTGGCAAAAGGACGTTACAAAAATTGGGTGCCAATTGTGGCCAACGTGAACTAGAGAAAAATATTTATTTCATAATGAGATTTTCTCCCCACTTTCAATTGTTTTACTTTAATGAAAGGTTATATTTTTGTGATATTTTTGAATGTAAGACAATGCAGAATTATTTTATTAAACCCACAACTGTATTTGATTTATGTCAGGTTTTGTTAGTACAACTTTTAGTCCTTTATTGCCATTATTTGAAAGTGAAAAGGGCTGTGGCTGTGGCTCTGACTCTACTTCTATTTTTAAAACCATTAGTTATTAGGCTTGTTACTTCTAATCAGTATTTTTTTTTTTTTTACTTTTTGCACATGCACTTAAACTTGAAATAAACTGCCTTACAATGAATAAGTTAATAATGTTATTATTATTATTACTATTATACTTTTTACTTTTTTGCAGTACATTGACTATAACCTGAGTATATGTAGTTTCTCTTTCACAACATTACAGGAAATAAACACCCTAAACATGCAGGAAACCACAACTTTACCATGTGTAATCAAACCTGTTTTGATCACAGGGTCCCTATTCAGAACTGATATGTGGGTCAAAATTACTGAAGCAATGTGTGTCGGGGACTCGAAATGTGGTTTTCCTGTTTGTCAAAACTTAAAACCTGCTGGGGAAATAAGCATTGTGGTTTACATGTTCTATATTTTGTTGGATGGCATACGTACACTTTGATCATATTGCACATTTTAATCGGTATTGTGCAACTAGAAAATAACATATTCTGCGTATACAAGAGGTTGTCATGCATTAAAGTGCATTGAACACACTGCCTTAAAATGATGAAAATTATTTTCGAGAGGCATGAGAGAGCTTATGATTTACAGAGTGCTTAAATGACAAATGCCCTGAGAAAAGTTTATTTTTTTCTTTCTTTGACTTTGTAAAACCTGAAATGCAACATTCAAACAATATGCAGATTGGATGTTGTTATTGGAAACACCACAGACACTCTTTAGGGCCTTGTGGCAGGACCACTTCCTCAGTGGACAAAACAAAGCTTCCAGTTAGTTTATTTTCAGTACATGTTGTAGATACGAAACAAAAATCTAATTCTGCTTAGATTCACAGTGTTTTTCATCTTCAAGGTCATATTCTAGGCAGTTCAGATACCAGTCCATGCCGTTTTGTGCTTCTAAGCCATCTCTATGCCATCTTCCCCCTCTAGAATAAGGCGCTTCTCAGGGCTGAAGTCCCGATCTGTGCGCTCCACATATCTCTGCAGAGTGCTGTAGTATTGTTCGCTTTGTCTAAAGGTGTATACAGCAGAGATCTCCTCCCAGGCCCTGTGATTTGGAAAGGGAAATGCTTGGGGACATTTGTTGTCAAAGAAACTCGTAAGGTTTCTCTCTGCTAGTTTGGTGGCATAGTCTTCTGCAAACGCCTCAAACTTTTCCCTTTCCTTCTCCATGTAGATTTTCTGGAAAGTTGACTGAAGGTAACTTACTTGAGAGCGACAGTTCTTTAAGCAAGTGCCGATCAGCGCTACTATTGCAGATATGATAATGATGGACCAGCCGAGAATCTGCGAACATAGATCAATCAGTTGAATGTTATAAAATATATAATTTATTGGTGTAAATTATTACATAGCTCTCTGGAATACTTGATTAATAAATGTTAAGTTGCGGTCACATTACCTAAAATTTGCAGGCAAAAAAGGTCAGTTGTATTTGTCAATATTGTAGCGAAGCATGAAGCACGGAGCACACAGAAATCACTTACAAACTGTGGCGAATCCACGTGACAAACTTTAACCTGTTACCAGTGTTGGGAAGGTTACTTTGTAAATGTAATAGGTTACAAGTTACCCTATATAAAATGTAATAAGTGTTATTTCAATTACTTTATTAAAGTAATGTAACTGATTACATTTGATTACTTTTTGATTACTTTTCTACATTCTTATCCCTGGTGGCAACTCTCAGGTTGTAGTGGCAATGTGGATTGATGTAATTGGCAGATGTGGTGCTCTGCAATTTAAAACAAGAACCAATCAAAAGCATCAGAATAGCGTTACTTTACTAAACAGCCTTTAAATGGCAGGAGGCATATCTCCTATCATATGCACATCAAAAACAAGTGAAGCAACAAATTCATATTATTCAACATATAGCTTTTTACAAAAAAATCTGATGTAACCCCCTTTGTAATCATTAACATTTTCATAAATAACTAATTAGGCTACACATTTTTTCTCAGTAAATATATTTTGTAATTAAATTACATAATCTAGTTATATGTAAATAGTTACTCCCCAACACTGCCTGTTACTAATGCTGCCTTCATGTGCTATCGGAAATGTTGTACTTTCCACTTCTGAAGTCGTGATGACGAGCTAATCACATTCAAATTTTGATTTGAGAGGCCGTTCATGTCCAATTTTTCAACTAGGAAATTGTGTTTACAATAATTCAAATAGCATGTGAGGGCAGCATAAATCTGTGCGAAAACCCTTCGTTCCCACCTGAAATTCTCAATTTGTGGATTAGAAAAGACTGCATTTCCCTAGTGAAAACTTGCAGAACGACAGTAATTGTGACCACACCTCGAACACTGCAATATATAGGTCTTTTGTGGAATGGAAAGGTTCCATGGATGTTAAAGGTTCTCCATGTAACCATAAATGCTAATAAAGAACCTGTATTTTAAGAGTGTAACGTAGTCTGTGCTCACCTGTGACTGGGCTCGCAGCATCAACAGCAGTTCCATTTTTTCATTTTGAGGCAACTGGGACTTGGTGCAGGGCACTTGGGGTAGTTCTTCCCGGCACGTAGGTGTCTTGTTTTGGCAGAAAATGTTCACCACCATATTTTCATCCAGGCCACTGACAGCACACTCATAAAAAGTTCCATTTAACAGTGCTACAGTAAGCCACATAATAGGGGCAATGCAGGCTCCGGATAGCACTTTTACAAACACTGACAAGCATCCCAGAAAGTTACCCTTGGGGCATAGTTTAAAAGGGTTGAGACAACACCCAGTATATAACCGCCAAAGACGTGAACTAACAAAAAGACCAATCGCCAGCAAGACGACAGCAGGGCCCAGCAGGAAAGTTAATCCATAAGCAAAATTCTGTTCTCGGTTGCACGGACACTGAAAAGACACCATGGAGAAGATTCTTTCACTACCTATTGTCAAAATAGCCATAAAGCTGTAGCCAATAGTGCTCTTCTGGTTCGTGAGGAACCTTAGGACAGTCTTGAAAGAATCCATAGCTGGCACAGACATAGCTGGTAAACAATAAGTTGGTCAATTGAAAGAAGTGGATTCTGCTATTGCACTCCCTTTTCTCTCGCTTTGATTTTCACTTTGATTTCCACACCCTCCTTTATCTCCTCCTTTTCTGTCTCTGGCATTCACCACAGCTCATCAAATCCCTCCCCTGTCCATCCTTTCCCCCCTCCCACTCAGTAAAGGACCGTGAACAAAACCAGTTCATCAGGTTCTGCTGGTAGTCAAAACTGACTACAGTGTGTGGGCTCATTTACCCATCATGCAATATCAGTCAAACAAACAAAACCCCAACACTGTGTTTTGGATTAGAGGTATAAAGCTGATCTGTGGAACTGACAATGAGCTTTTTATTATTGGAATTCTGGAATCTGGAGGTTGGAATGTGGAAATCTTGAGGAAATTACCAAACATCTTTAAGACAGCAGAGAAGTGCATGTTCGAGCAAAGAGGTGTTTTGCAACATAGTGCTTTACATTAGTAAAAAAGGGAAGCGATTTGTTCTGGTTATGTATGAGGTTTCTGTTCTGCTCTTGTTTTGCCCCACTGTCATGCCATGCACTTTTCGCATAAAGACTCTGCTTTAATGCTAACTGCAAATGGTAGAGCCTAATGAATATAGATTTTTTTTAAGTGTGCTTTTAGCAGTGTGATTGTCAAATTGTACATGGTTACTTTACGAAAAAAAGCCTCAAAGTGCTGCCTGATGATATATGAGATCACTTATCATCATGTGCCTGAAAGAAGTTGAAATCACTGAAAGTCTAACATTATAATGCATCTATTTGTTTGTAGTCCCTTAAAAAGGTCAATGCACATCTGTTCAAATAATATATGTTGTTAATTTACTGGGGAAAAAAACACCTTCGTTGAAAAATCTGAAAACTTATTTATTTATAAAATTATAGAAAATACTTTTTATTTACATGCCATAAACATTTGTTTGAAAAAATATATTGAAAGACAAAACAAAAATGAAACAATAACAAAAGTCCACAATGTTAAAATCATACAATGGCAGTATTCAAATGAAAAGCTGAAAAAGCAAGACTAAAAAAGAACAATGAATTGACACTGTAAAAGGCACAGAAAATGAAGCGAGGTAAATAGCTGTTTATGTATTGACCCAAAATAACATGGTAAAGCATGAAAAGCTGTCAAAACACAGCATGCACATCTACAGGATCATTTTGCCCTCGTCCACAAATCCAAGTGCCGCTGGATTGGAAAATTCATGGTCAGACTTCAATGAAGCCCTCACGGCTGGATTTTCAAGGTCCTCACAAGTGCACACATACTTATGCAGGATGCTGTAGTATTCGTCCATGCTTCGGAACTTGTAGAAGGAAGAGATCTTCTGCCAGGCCTGTCTGGGAGGACTTTTCATGGGAATGGGTTTGGTTAACTCAAAGAAGCTTGTTATGTTTCTCCTAGCAAGCTTTTCGGCATGCTGAGCTGTATAGCTGTCCAAAAACGCGCTCTCCTTCTGTGTGTACATCCTCCAAAACTTCAGCTGCATGTAACTGATTGGAGAATAGCATCTGGCCATGCATGTGAGCAGAAAGGTGAACATCATGACGGAAGCTATCAGGATCCAACCAAGTACCTAGAAGTATATTTCAGTAGTACATTATAAAAGAAGTATATTGTTGTAAGAGAGTTAATAACATCAGATCTGTTATAGATATCGTATCATTTTAAGATGCATGTAGAGCAGGGGTTTTCAAACTTTATGATGCCAAGGACCCCCGAATGATGAACCTTTATTTGGGACCCCCTTCCTAAAATCCATCTATCTTTATGTACGAAAAAACATTTAAACTGTTAGATAAATAGTAAGTGTGACATTATAAATACAACATATTGTTTCCCAACTTAAATTGGCTATTAATGTTAAATTGGCTTTATTAATGTTAAAGGTCCTGTTCTTCGTGATCCCATTTTTCAAACTTTAGTTAGTGTGTAATGTTGCTGTTAGAGCATATATAATACCTGTAAAATTATAAAGCTCAAAGTTCAATGCAAAGCGAGATATTTTATTTAACAGAAGTTCCCTTTCAAAGCCTACAGCGAACGGCCGGTTGGGACTACATCCCTGTACATCCTGCTTTAATGACGTCAGTAGAGCAGTATGTCGACTAACCTCCGCCCACAAGAGTACGCGAAAAAGGGGGCGTGGTCTTGTTGCTCCCGCGTGGAGAATAGGAAGTGTTGCGTTCGGTTGCGTTCGTATAGTTTGTTTGTTGCCATGTCGTCGAGACGCTGTTATTTTCATCCCTGAGTCAAGTCACCTTTGTTTGGCTTTCCCAGGGACGCTGTACTTAGAGATCATTGAGCGCATGCATCCCCGTTATGGTAAGAGGCGTGACCTTTCCAGTAACGTACGCTCTGCGTGCGCTAAGCTGCTGTCGAATCACAACACGGGAACCGCTGGCACAATCAGAACTCGTTACGTGTTTCTGAAGGAGGGACTTCATAGAACAGGGAAATCTTTCAAGCCGTTTTGAGGACAGTGAAAACAGCAGTATACAGATAAGTAAATTGTGTGAAATGTGTTTTTTGAACACATGTTATATTGCACACTGTAAACACAATCAAAGCTTCAAAAAAACACGAAAAACGGGCTATTTGAATTTAAATTGGCTATTAATTAACTTATTACTTACAAAGCACTAAATGGTTTAGCTCCCCAATACTTGAGCGAGCTCTTAACATATTATACTCCATCACGTCTACTGCGGTCTCAAAATTCTGGCCAGTTGATAATACAAAGAATATCAAAATCAACTGCAGGCGGTCGATCCTTTTCCAATTTAGCACCTAAACTCTGGAACAGTCTTCCTAACATTGTACGGGAAGCAGACACACTCTGTCAGTTTAAATCTAGACTAAAAACACATCTCTTTACTGTGGCATACACATAAAACACTTTTTCAATGAAATGATTGTTAGGCTGTATTAACTAGGTCAGCCGGAACCGGGGAACACTTCCCATACATGTACTCGTGACATCATCAGAAGAATGGCATCTACGCTAATGATAGTCTCTCTGTTTTATCCCGAGGTTTACTGCAGTCAGCCGGATCCGGGCCGTATCCAGATCAGATGGTGGACCTGCGCCCAGACATGACCAACGCAGGACCCTGAAGTGTCCGCAGAGACTGTGTCAATTAGACTCCCCTGAAATTGCATCGTTGACACGGCATCCTCAATAAACCCGTCTCCGGCGTGATGACTCCGATTGTTGGAATATTACAATTTATTAATTCTTAAATCAATATGTCATCCTCAATAAACCCGTCTCCAGCGTGTTGCCTCCGATCTTTCGAATATTGCACTTTAATAATTATTTAATCAACATATCACCCTCAATAAACCCGTCTCCGGCGTGTTGCCTCTGATCCTTCGAATATTCCGATCTATTATGACCTCTGACCTGTAAAGTTGCCAGAATAATAATCATACGCTGTTTGTTAATTGGCCAGAGGAGAACTGGCACCCCAACTGAGCCTGGTTTCTCCCAAGGTTTATTTTTCTCCATTAGGTCACCTGATGGGGTTTTGGTTTCCTTGCCACTGTTGCCTCTGGCTTGGCGTGCTCAGTTGCGGACACTAAATTTTTCAACTAAATATCCAAATAAATATAATTATTAAACTAAATTAACCATATAAACTAAATTACTGATCTAAAGCCCACACTGTTACTGTATGATAAGTGTTTCATACCGTTTTCTCCAGAATGGCCATACGGCTGAATAAAATTATGTTGCATTATTTTCCTGTTTAACACTGTAAAGCTGCTTTGAAACAATCTGCATTGTTAAAAGCGCTATATAAATAAGGTTGACTTGACTAATGTTGGATGTATAAACCCGAAGAAGAACATTTTCAATTCAAAATTATTTGTATAAGCACCTTTCACAATAAATGTAAGCAGCTTATGTACTGTGTTAAGAAAACTGTCTTACAAAGGGGACTATGGTGAGAAAAACTCACTAGAAAGATACAAAGCAAACATATAAATTCTGGAATGTATACGGCAAGAAAGGAGAGAAACATTTAGAAATGAAACCGTTAGAATATTCGCTAGACTTTATCCATTTTTGCTTTGTCTTTTTATTCTCTGAAATTTTCTGGGGACACCTTGAAACCTTCTGGAGGACCCCTGGGGGTCCCCGGACCCCAGTTTGAAAACCCCTGATGTAGAGGACCTCAAAGGGATAGTTCACCCAAAAATGAAAATTCTATCATCATTTACTCACCCTCAAGTTGTTCCAAACCTGTATGAATGTATTTGTTCTGCTGAACACAAAGGAAGATATTTTGAAGAATGTTTGTAACCAAGCAGATAGAGCAACCATTGACTACCATAGTAGGGGGGAAAATATTGACTATGGTAGTCAATGGTTGCTCTATCTGCTTTGTTACAAACATTTTTCAAAATATATTCCTTTGTGTTCAGCAGAACAAAGAAACTCATACAGGTTTGGAACAACTTGAGCAGGGGCGCCGCTAGCAATTTTGGGCCCTATGAAAGAATATGATGTTGGGCCCCCTACCGCACCAACCTAGCTATCAAAAATCTTTGTCTGCAATTTAATAATACTGACCAATTAAGCTCCGCTCACTCAACCCAGAATGCCCCAATTGGTCGATGAAAAATTGATTAAAATAAAGATACAATTTATACAAAATTAAATTTACTTTAAAGAAAGGCTTTCTACAAAACAAAACTTAATGAAGTGGTCACAATCAAGTCTGACCCACTCCATGTCTCCTGGCATTGCACATCTTATGATGTGTCCTTTCTCACTCATGCTGTTCACTTTTCATAATCAACATTGACAGATTGACGATAGACATAAAAAATTACATTATAACATTTAAACATAAATATAAAACTAAATACATTTTATTATGCATTTTCTCTTACAGTACAGATAAATTTCATGTCGGAGTGGGATTTGGGCAAATGTCGTTTTACCCATGAGCGTTAGTGGTTTGTGAGTGGAGCGTTTTGCTGGATTTTGCTGGAAATTAGCCATCATTTTGTTATATTTGCAACTCTTTGGTAGATTATACATTTATAATTTCTATTACATTACTACTAGTACTATTACTACTAATAAAACCAATCTCTGGGGGCCCCAAAAGTGCATGGGCCCTTAGAATCGTCCTAACTTTCCCCCCCTTAGCGGCGCCCCTGAACTTGAGGGTGAGTAAATGATGACAGAATTTAAATAACAAGTATATAACAAAATAACAAATAACAAGATCTGTATAAGACAGTGCGTAGAATTGCTAAAATAATTTTTTTTAGGCCTACCTAAAACATTAACAGCATTTAGGCAACTGCACAATTTTGAAAATTTCCTTTCAAAAATCTAAATTTGCAATCAAGTCAAGGGTCAAGACAGAAGTAGCCATGGCTACATTTTTTACAGTCTTACATTTGAGGTCAAAGTTATTTGATGATACCAGATTTAATTGAATCAGATTAGATTTTTTGGACAAAGACTTAAGGATACCATCACAAAACAAGTACCGTTAAGTCTCTTTGACTTTTCTACCGTCTGCTCACCTGCGACTCCGCGCGTATAATGGACAGAACAGCCACTCTCTCACTTTGTGGAATTGCGGTTCCATCACACGGGAACTTCTCCAACTCTGTCCGACAGTGAGGATACTTTTCGTTGCAAAGGTGGTGTCTAAAGAGTGTAATGTTGGCGCCAGTCATTGAGCACTCGAAATACACCCCTTTGAGAAGAGCAACTGCGATCCAGCTGAGAGGTGCTACCACTGCAGTCATGGTGATTTGAAGGAAAACACACAAAAAGCCAAATGCGTAATTAAAACGACATAGTTTCGATTTCCTATGGCACAGACCTGTGAACAGTTTCCATGTTTTATTGCTCAACATGTAACTTAGGATGAGCAGTACAACAGCTGGTACGAGGAGGCAGACGTTTCCATAAATGAAATTCCAATCATTGCAAGGACACTTGAAAGCGAAGACCGAGAAGACGTGCTCGCCACCCGCTGTTATAAGAGCAATTAATCCGAATCCTAAATTGGTCTGCTGTTTCTGAGCGAAACTAAGCAAAGGTTTTAAATTATCCATGCCTGCAGCTGACGACCGTGAGCTCTTTGTTCATTAAATGACACTGTCAGTTCCGTTATAAGACTGCTGAGTCTCACCTTCAAGTGGGTGCGGAATAAAATATAAAACATGCCTACAAAGTGTCGTATATGCCACCTAATTTATTAAAAATGAGTAGCTATGCTTTTCAACTGTAGTGGGAGAATGACTTTATGAGAAATAAAGAAACTAAAAACATAGCGTACATATACAATGTTATGACTACACACCACCAGTTAAAGGCATTGCAAACCAATATGGGCAAAACATGTAGCCTAATGCCTTTAGTGACGTGTAAAGGCAATCTGCATATTCACAATCTAAACCAGCTCTGCCAGGGGCTTCAGCAAACTTCCAATGGGGCCTCAACATGACTTAAAGTTATTTCAATTTTAATTAATTTTAAGTGTGATTTCTGGACCTGGAAAAGTCATAAATGAATACAATCTTAAAAAGCCATCATGCATTTTTATAATCAACATAATTATAGCCTAGGCCTAAATATTTTCTAGCCAAGCCATGCTCAAAAATATTTTACTCTCAATTTTTACGCAATAAATATAACCTATTTAATAAAAATGTTCCCTTAATCATTACAATAGGCTATGGCTATTTAGTTAAAACATAATTGTACACTTTAAAATAATCGTACATATTTAATCAATTATTAAGTTATAAAGCCACATATCAAATCTCAACATAAGCCTCATTCTGATTTAATAACAAAAACGCAGAATGTTTTTAGCCATGGTTTGTTGCACTTCATATTCGGCGCCTCGTGGACACGCATGATCCCGGGCATGTGACCGCAAGAGGCGGGGACTGATTAAGACTCTAGCGTTCACAGTAGCTTAGACGCATCGGGCATAGATATAGCGAGTTGCACCAGTTTTCTCCTGGGGTCGATGCAGATATTTTGTTTGGGTCAGTCAAAGTTGATAAGTGACCCGACGTCGGATAAAATCAGTCTGACCGAGAGAAGAAGACACTGGACGCGAAGGTACACTGTGTACGTGCGTTTTTTAGCCGTGAATGTTTGTATATTTACGACATGTCTAACATACAGAAACGTTCAGACAGTGTTTACAGATGGATGCTGAAGGGATGTACCGAGACAGTTCACAGCTGAATGTCATGAGGTTGCAGTTGGGCGGGTCTTCAGTGAGGATTACATTTATTGTTGCCCAAATATTCTTGGTTCTACCCTGTTGCTAGGAGACCTTTGACAGTTGAGGTTTATAAGTGATTGTGGAAGCACTCTAATCTGCATTTAGTGACAGCTTTTCTTTGGGTTCGTGACGCAATAAACGTGTCAAATAATATTAATAATAGACAATATATCATCTGCCTACATGTTATTATTTTAGTAATATAACCTACAAGTTGATTTTAACGAGACGGTACCTTAAACTGTCATTTAGTTTGATGGATTAAGGGTGGACTCTGGTTAAGTAGGTCAGTGACAGGCTAGAATGATGGATGGGACCATTTGAGTGACAGCCCAAAGCTATTCAAATATCTGTTGTCTGTACTACTGTATCATGGGCATGAGTTTTATTGCTCTTTTCTTTTCTCCTCCATCGTCCATGGACTACAGTCTGCTGGCTGAAGGTCATTTTGTAATCAGATCAATATCTGCTGGGATGGCTCAGACACGATGGGCCGTTAGGCTCCAATAAGTCCTGCATCTGATCACCTACTCTCTGGCTTGATACCACACATCACACAAGGCTCTATGACAGGAGCTGCACAGACTGATTTTGGATCAGAATGAACTTTGCTTGTAGCTGTTTTGTATCCAAACACATTGTGCATCAATAGGGTGAGTGGTGGTTTTTTTATATTCTATTTTGTTTTCTTTGGATGAATTCTACTGCATGATGAATCTCTTTAAAACATATTTCATATTTTTATTATTTATATTTTTATTCTGCTTTTCATACAGAAAATTATGCTTGTATTTAGATCCAGTAAAGGATTAGTTCACCCAAAAATGAAAATTCTGTCACCATTTACTCACCATCATGTTGTTTTAAACCTGTAAGACTTTCGTTCGTCTTCTGAAACCCAAATTAATATGTATTTTAGTCTAAATTTTAGGAAGAGACGATTGCTTTGTATGATGAACTGATTTAATTTAGGATTTTATTCATAAACATTAATCAGTGAACATAAACAGATTGGCTCAACCGAACTTGCTTGACACGCCAGAACAAACCTTTTGCGAAAGCTCAAACGTGCTGCATAAGACAAGAGAATGAACCTCATTGGTTCTCACACATTAAAGTATTAGTTCACTTTTAAATAAACTTTTGCTGATAATTTACTCACCCCCATGTCATCCAAGATGTCCATGTCTTTCTTTCTGCAGTCGAAAAGAAATTAAGGTTTTTGATGAAAACATTCCAGGATTTTTCTGCTTATAATGGACTTCAATGGGCCCCAAACGGTTCAAGGTCCAAATGACAGTTTCAGTGTAGCTTCAAAGGGCTTTAAACGATACCAGACGATGAATAAGGGTCTTATCTAGGGAAACGATCGGTCATTTAAAAATAAAATAAAAAAAGTTTATGTTTTAAAAGCGCAAATGCTCGCCTTGCTCTGTTCTGTGATGCGCGTTTGTGACATCAGGTAATACGCAATTACGTTGAAAAGGTCACGTTTGACGTAGGCGGAAGTACAGAGTCAATGTTTACAAGTTGAACGTGCACATACTAAGTCAAACGCTGTTTACAAAAAAAGGGAGTTAAAAGGTAAAACAACGATGTCGGAACCGGATCTTTTTGAACCGGAATACACAGAGGAAGAAATTAGGCAAATGGAAGAGACTGCTACGGCGACACACACCTCTCAAGCATCGAGTAGACGAAGATCTAACGAGACGTGGTTGGGCACATGTTGCAAATGCCAACCATTGCCAACAGAGGAAGAATCTCAATGCTGCCACGACTGGACCATTTCAATCCCGCCATTAGAATCAGTCATTGAGTCAGCTGGTGAATGCGCTCGCGGCTCGACCTCGGCCATTCATAACGGAGCGGTGCAGAGCAAAGTGAGTGTTTCGACTTTTCAATGAATTCCTATGAAAGTTTAGCTTCCGTATGCGTTCAGAAAACGCGCCAGACTGGACACGTGCTGAGAATGACAGCTGCGCTTACCTCATACTTCCCTCTCGTGCTGAATGAAATCGGACTCCTGCTGTGTTTGTCCTGTGACTTTCGTTCGGCTCACTCACACTTTATGGAAAAGACACGTTCAGTTTTTAATTGTAGTGTTTATTCTCTAACTGAACAAAATTATTGTATTATTATGAAGATCAAAACGACGCTGGGGGCGGTGTAGGGAGTGGCCTTGTAGTGCAACGAAGCAAGTGCAATCTGGGAGTTGTTGTCTTTCATCCACATGAGACAAAAATACATTTTCTGTCTTTTCTCAGTCTAGAAGGCACCAAATTCAAAAATTATTTCACATTTCTACTACATAAATGACCCAGTTTAATTACACATTCATCTTCCCAGCGCTGAAGTGGCCCTTTAAGTTATAAAACTTAAACCTTTGTTTTTTTTTTTTTAAATGACCGGTCGTTTCACTAAATAAGACCCTTATTCATCGTCCATTATATGGAGAAAAATCCTGGAATGTTTTCATCAAAAACCTTAATTTCTTTTCGACTGCAGAAAGAAAGACATGGACATCTTGGATGACATGGGGGTGAGTAAATTATCAGCAAAAGTTGTGAACTAATCCTTTAAGCAAACATGCTTGAGCTTTGGTTTATCATAACTGATGTGCGAGTTGATGAATGTTTGTATGTGAATATTAAATGCCTAAATTCAATCTGTTCATCTTATAAATCCTATTAAAAATTTGGACTAAACCACTCATGGATTAGTGTTACAATCTCTTTATGATTTTTTTTAAAGCGTCAAAGTGGTAGTTGCATAGATGGTCAATGGAGGAAGAGAAATCTCTCCGATTTCATTAAAATATATTCATTTGTGTTCTCAAGATGAATGAAAATCTTACTGGTATGGAACGACATGAGTGTGAGTAAATGATGACAGAATTTTTTACTTTTGGGTGAACTATTCCTTTAAGATTTTTTTTTTTTTTTTGCCATCATACTGTTATTTTTATGGCAGCCAAGCACATATAACCCTAAAATAATAATTTAATTTGTATGGATGTTTGTGTGCAATTTTCACTATTCTCAATTCTTATTAGATTATTTTATTGTAAAATAGTGTTTATTGTAAGATAGTAATACAAATCTGATGACACAATGATTTTAATTTAATATAATTTAGTTAATTTTTATTATTTATTTTATTTTATATGTTAAAAAATTAAATCAGCATAAAGCTAGTACAACAAATGCTACCACAATGTTTTTTTGTAGTACAGTATAAGAATTGGGGGAGGAAAGGTGCTTAATTGTCATGAAATTAATGTCAGACTTCACTTACAACCTAGAAAGCTTATAGCATGTAGCATACATGAGATGTATTTCTCAAGGGATATTTCACTCTGTTTTGCAAAGGCAAATCATTTCAATCTTTAAAAAGCTCTTCATCTCAGTAGCTCCATCGAGATGCTCAGATATTCAGGCTGTCATAGGCTTCTCAGATATGCAGGCTGTGTCCTTATTCACTCTCCTTCTTTGCTGTTTCTGTTCTCTCTCTATAGAGTGCTGCACATGCTCAGTCGGGCCTGTCTGGTGTTTTGTAGTATCAACAGGGAGCACTCCTTCCTCCTCCCCCTCCTCCTCCTCCTCTTTCCTCCAGGAGCATGCCTTCTGAGCCTCCTCCCAGGTACATTCTGCACACCTCAATCTACCTTAAGAGATGACCATGTCCTCACGTCTTTTTTGTGAGTTTTAATTTGATGTAGACGCTGCTGGATTTGATGGGAGGTGTTGTGACATGGTCAGCGTTATTTAAAGAGCTCTGGAGGATATCTGAGGTCGTCCGAAGCTTTTATCTCCCGGAAGGCTGTACCACTCTGTGTAAACTAATACTGTAAAAGATTTTTGTAAAATTTACTGCAAAAATACAAACAATATACAATGATGATGCCAGTGGCATTTTGGTGACAATATTGTCCAATTTTTGTCTGTACATATAAGATTAAAATAATGTACTAAGATTATTATTAACCTGTTTGTTACTGCAAAATATAGTTAAAACAAAACAATTATAATGGACAGTCACATGATGACTTCATCAGTACCCCCCACTGACAGAGCACAGTGTCACCCACACCAGGGTAATGCATCACTCTATAATAATTATCTTGAATGAAATAATGTAAAATGTAGCTTTTAGCATGCCAATGTGAATAACTAACAAAAAAAGTGTGAAATAAAATATCAACAAATGTGATGGTTCATGCAGGGACTTTTGGTAAAATCCATATGCATATAAATTCAAAGGAGGTTCATACTTTTTACTATTTGAAAATGTAATTTTGTTGTAAAAGTGCATATATTGCCTTGTTAAAAATTGTATTAATATAATAGAAATTTAAATGTTGTTTTATACAATTATTGAAATAAATTAGATATACTAGATGAAATATATATATTGTATTGAAGTATTTGAAAAATAAAAATAAGATATAACAAATATCTTCAATAAATTAATAATAGTACATCTTTTTATCTTTTATCTTTAAATCTTTACAGTAAAATTACATGTGGTATTTTATTAATCATATTTTTAATGTGATAATGTAAAGTGAATTATTTAACAGGTATTTAACTATAACATTTTTTGAAGTACTTTTCTGTTCAAAATTTTTTTTTCAGTGTACAAACAGAATGGGAGCTAAATCTGAATGTGTTGTCCTGAAAAGAGCTATTCAGGGCCATGGGAGCAGTGAGAATCAATGACATCTCACATACTGAATAGACATATTGATAGACCTATAGTGGACAGCAGGGAGAAAGACACATCCACACTTCATTGTTTCTGGGCACAGGTTTCCATGATGAGATGTTCACAGAGTCCAAGCACGGGCTTGTCTCGCAGTGTTGTTCTTGTGTCTCAGCTCTCAGGACATGCTGACAGGACAGAGGCTGTGTCAATCCAAATCCCACCAGGACTCTGTCCTCTCTGCCCTTAATCAGCAGCGCAAGGACGGACTGCTCTGCGATGTCACCCTGGTCGCCGGGGAACAGAAGTTCCACGCTCACAAGGCGGTCCTGGCAGCCTGCAGCGATTACTTCCGGGTGAGTTTGTACTCTCTGCAGGTTCCATCTCGCTACCCCAGAAACATGATCAGTTTGCCACACAAGTTGCTTTAGGTTTCTATGCTATTTCTATGCTATTCTATGCCACTTATTCTGGCATCTATTAAAGAAACAGTTCTCCCACAAATCTTGAAATCATGCTTTGGTAAATCATAATCATAAAAAGTCAAAATTATGGCATACTAAGACATTGACAAAAACGTAATTATGACAAAAAGCCGCCCTGTGAAAAAGTTTGACTTATGTTACAAGTATTTCATAATTATTTTTTATTTCATAATTATGCTTTACCAAAGGAGGAACAGAGCTTCCATAGATATCCATGCTTTCTTGGAACTGAAGGGGAGATGTTAGGCACAATGTTCATGCTGTTCTTTTCCATAAAATAAAAGTAAATGGGGAGGAGTGCTGCCAAGCTCTAAAATAAATGTTTATATACAAATGGTGTATCAAAATGTTTTATGCCAGGTTTGAAATCATTGTGAAATTAAGAGAGCTGTGCAGCATCGTTGTCTTTCTTTATATGGAAAAGAGCAGCGTAAACACACGTTTGAATATCTCCTTTTGTGTTCCACAGAAGTCATACAGGTTTGGAAAAGTGAGTAAATGACTTAGCTGCACAATCCTGATGCAAATATGTACAGTTCACACAGGAGACAAGAGAGCAACAGACGGGAAATGAAAAATCGGCAGCGGCCTGGAAACCGTATCAGTGAGATTTGATTTTGGTTTGTTCAAAAGATTACAAAGAAGAAATACATCCAGCCCTGCAACAGAGGGAAAGATTATGTGCACAGTCCAAAGAACAGAATTAAATAGGGCAGGTATATTTATCTCTATATGTCTCCTGGGAAGCTCTCCACCTCTGTTGGGCTGGAATGATAAGATATTATCCCTCTGTTTTTGATTTTAGCCCTTGGTTTCTGATGAGGACACCTCCTGCTGTTGTTATCAAATGGGCTAAGGCTAGTCGTAGCTTATGTAAAACATGGACTGATCCAAAGCTTTAGTCATTATAGTTACTGTGTAAACAAATCAAAGCAAGCTGTTGGCTCTGTTTGACAGCTACCCTTTGACATAGTATGTCTGCAAGTTTTGTATTATTCCTGATTTCTATTAGGTGGAATGGTTGAATAGGTTTAAATAGAGAGGGGTGTACGCATGTGCCTGAGCATGTGTCTCATGCTCTATTGGGAATAGCAAAATGAGTTGTGTTTTGAAAATTAATCCCAATTTTAGGGCTTGTTGAAGAGAGGCGTATTATTCATCATCTGAAACACAATAAGTGGGTAAAAATCCCTTAGATGGATAGAGGGAAAGAGGGGACGCAAGTCATATCTATACACATAAATACAGTATCATAGAAAGGTGGGCTATTTTGACTTGGTCCAGAAAGCAATGACCTTCCAACCATCCAGAAGATGGAACCATAGAATTTCAGGAAAACCTCTCAGAACCATAGCAACTATTAGAAACACTGTGGCAACCATCCAGAACTATGTAGAATTGTGTCAATGAGATTTGTACAGTTAAACACCAGGCCATTTTCTTTAGAAAATGTAAAAATTTAAAAATCACACCAGTTTACTCAGTGTCGCCTGTCTTGTTCTATTTTTAGGCCCGATGTGCCTGAGAAATTAAAGGATATTGCACCCTTTCGAACACCTCAGTGGCACTAATGAATAAATGCGAAAGGTGTAATCTGCACCTGTGGCACTGCCATTAAAGACAAACACTGTAATAATGACATTACACAGTTGACCAGAGAAGTTCGTATAGCAAAGTTCTCTGAGTAAACACAAATTATACTTGCATGCTGTAAATATAAGTGTGTAGCAGTGTGTATCTTTAAAAAGTAATAACATCAGCAACAATCACGAGTAATGATTTTTACACAAGCTTGCTTCATTTACGGAATATAATGATTCAAACTGTATAATGACTCAAACTGTTCATCTTTTTATTTGTTAAAAAATCAACAGCGCATAAAAGCTGATTTGTACGGGAATCAGACTACACTGTTTGCATCATATGTTTTATATTCATTAAAAAGAGCTGACTCATAAGAGTCATTTGTTCGTGTATTACACTAGTAGTGCTGTAACTATATTGTTTTTGTCTGCAGTCCATGAAGGCAATAGTAGGATACTTCCTGCCATTAATTTTGTGGTTTCTATTGCATTCAAAACAGGCATAAAACTCGCAATGACACCTCATGTGAAATATGATTTTATTTTGCATGGTGCTGAAGATTCACGGTCCAGCTATGCCGGAAACACTGATGTGAGGCATTGAATAATTATTAATTTTTTTATGGCTCAAAAAGCATGTGTCACAAAGCTGCTGTCTGACCAGCCTGCATTGCTTTTCCAATGTCAGAAGTCATCCAGCCAGACATGTGACACAGGACTGGTCATCCTTATTACCCACAATCCCCTTCCAAAAAAACCCTTAAGTCTTGCTTATGGGCAGCGGTGTCCTAGTAAGGAGATCTCTGAGTAGCTGTCGACAAACCAACAACCCTTATCTCTAATGAGTCCTTTTGAAAGTCTGAATGTGAGCCGCAGTCAGTCATTAAAAAAACGTGCAGCTCTTAAAATAGAAAATAGAAAAACATGGTAGACTTTACCAGGCACTTTAAATGTGACATACTACTGGGGGAACTACTAGGTGAGGTTACAAAGATAAAAGATGATAAACACTTTACATCTATTTTAAGCACACGGCAGCTTCAGATGGAGCTAAGACCTGCATTAATATCTATTGATTCTTTCAAAAGACATTTCAATCCAGAACCAGACTGTGAATCTGTATTGCCAAAAGTATTGGGACACCCCTCCAAATCATTGAATTCAGGTGTTCCAATCACTTTCATGGCCACAGGTGTATAAATTCAAGCACCTAGGCATGCAGACTGCTTCTACAAACATTTTTGGAAGAATGGGTCGCTCTCAGGAGCTCAGTGATGCGTGATGCCGTGATAGGTTGCCATCTGTGCAATAAGTCCATTCGTGAAATTTCCTCACTACTTCCACGATCAAATATTAGTGTTATTATAACAAAGTGGAAGCAATTGGGAACAACAGCAACTCAGCCACGAAGTGGTAGGCCACGTAAAATCACAGAGCGGGGTCATCAGCGCATGCTGAGGCAAACAGTGCGCAGAAGTCGCCAACTTTCTGCAGAGTCAATAGCTACAGACCTCCAAACTTCATGTGGCCTTCATATTAGCTCAAGAACAGTGAGTAGAGAGCTTCATGGAATGGGTTTCCATGGCTGAGCAGCTGCATCCAAGCCTTACATCACCAAGTGCAATGCAAAGCGTCGGATGCTGTGGTGTAAAGCACACCACCACTGGACTCTAGAGCAGTGGCAACGTGTTCTCTGGAGTGACGAATCACGCTTCTCTATCTGGCAATCCAATGGACGAATCTGGGTTTGGCGGTTGCCAGGAGAACGGTACTTGCCTGACTGCATTGTGCCAAGTGTAAAGTTTGGTGGAGGGGCCGTTTATGTTGTGGGGTTGTTTTTCAGGGGCTGGGCTTGGCTCGGCTCATTAGTTCCAGTGAAAGGAACTCTTAAAGGTGTCATGAACTGGCTTTTTTAAATTTTTTATACTGTTGTCTGAGGTCAACTTATGATGTTTGTGTGACTTTTACATTCAGAAACATCATAATTAATAAGTAACAGGCTATTTTCTGCCTTGGTTTTGAGGCTCTCTGAAAAACGGTCGGTTTTGATGGGTGTGTGGCACTGAAGACTTGGAAGTAAATGCCCACGGCTAGGATTGGATAAGATTTGCATATTTAATGAGTTTCCGCTCCCCTGACAGTACACGTGAGGAATTGTTTTGAAAGCGTCTGGGGAATTGTTCACAGGACTCGCAAAATATCTTTATCAAACAAACACAATGATTAATCTCTCATCCACCTGCGATTGATTGAAATGTTATTTCTGTATCATTTCGCCCAATCATCAGTGGATATAACCGCGAACCGTACACACACACACACGCGCACACAAGAAAGGAATGTTATTTCACTGTAGCCCGCCTGAAAAACACATAGCCCCGGGACTTTGGGCTTTGCAAGCTGGCTTTACAAGTCCGAATCTGATCACGAATGAACCAATAACACCTTCTCCAGCCTGTGACAGCGTGCTAAGGTATGTAATCAATAGATATCAAACGATCTGTAACAATGTAATACTAACACATATAAAAAACATATTTTACTCACATAAGTGTGTTGCACCGTTCCTGTCGGATCCAATATAGAGGGCACAGCATTGTGTTTTAATCTCAATATATCTGCAAATCCAGTTTCGACCTCTATCTTGTTTACAATCGATTCTGCGGTGAAATGAAGCGAACAAACGCAATGTCTTACGCACGTGAGCTGCTTGGTAGCGCGACCCATTTAGCTCCACGAGTCGGTGGCTGGGCTTGAGGTGGTTCTTCTGCGTCCTATGACGTCAATCGTCGACATATTCTGAGATCTCGCGTTTTCTGGGCCTGGCTTTTCTTTGACTAACAAGGACACCAGTGCACAAAGCAAGGTCCATAAAGACATGGATGAGCGAGTTTGGTGTGGAAGAACTTGACTGGCCTGCACAGTCCTGACTTCAACCCGATAGAACACCTTTGGGATGAATTAGAGCGGAGACTGCGAGCCAGGCCTTCTCGTCCAAAATCAGTCCCGGACCTCACAAATGTGCTTCTAGAAGAATGGTCAAAAATTCCCATAAACACACTCCTAAACCTTGTGGAAAGCCTTCCCAGAAGAGTTGAAGCTGTTATAGCTGCAAAGGGTGGGCCAACTCCATATTAAACCCTACGGATTAAAAATGGGATGTCATTAAAGTTAATGTGCATGTAAAGGCAGGCGTCCTTTTGGCAATAAAGTGTGTGTATATATATATATATTAGAAATAGGTAGAGAGAGAGATAGCTTTAGATATATATAGATATATAGATAGATAGATTACAGATTTTTTTTTATTTCACACTGGAAGTTCATCATTAGGAGCAGTTAGGTTTGATCAGTGGAGTTTGGTAGGTGTAATGATGATCCAATGTCCTTTGACTTCCTCTTCTCCATGGGCTTTGATCAATGACCATCCTACACTCGCTCTGTGACAGGAATCAATGTTTTGATTAGTGTAGTCTGCCAGAGAACACAGCGGGACAGCACTGGCCTCTTGGATCTCTTTATTCTGTGTGTGTGAAAGTACAGTATGCACTGATTGATGGCCATGGACTCACTTTCATTCTCAGTTTGAAACTCTTTAGACTTGAATGAACAGTTTATTGACATTTTGCTTTAACAGCTATTTACAGGATGCTATATCTAGTTCTGTGGTGCATCCTGCTTATTAGTTTGTGTGTGTGTGTGTGTGTGTGTGTATCTTCAGGCCATGTTCAGTCTGTGTATGGTGGAGAGTGAGGCAGATGAGGTAACTCTCCAGGGTGTGACTAGCGTCGGATTGAAGCACGCACTGGACTTCGCCTACACAGGCCAGGTAAATTCAGCATAGCCCACACAGTAACATACAGCCAGAACATGCAAAACAAACACAATTTGCAGTGCCTCAAGCAAAGACAGGTCTCTAGATTCTGGAAAGACCCCATTAGGAATCATACGTAGCAGATAAGTGAGATACTTGTGAATAATCATATTTATTCTGGAGCTTCACGAATGGGCTCACACACTTAAAATTCTAAATCTGGTTAAAAATAATCCTAGGTTATTTTATTTCATGTTAGTTTGAAGATTTCACACTATATATTGGTAAACCCTGAGTTTATGTTCTTAGTTGCATGTTCTTAACAAAAGCAAAAACAAATTAAACAATGTCTACTTTACTCCAGTTAATGTGTTTGCCGTCGCAGTTTATCATGTCAAATATTTAGTTTGATTGGTTGTCTGTTGCTAAACAACTTTTGCATTCTAGTACTGCTAAGAGAAATATTGTAAGGGATAGAGATGGTCCAATATTATATACATAACTGTTCGAAAGTTTGGGTTCTGTAAGATTTAATAAATAAAATAAAAATTCAGCAAGGATTCATTAAATCAATCAGTAAGTGACAGTAAATACATTTATAATGTTAAAAATATTTATATTTCAAATAAATACTGTTCTTTTGAACTTTCTATTGATCAAAAATATTAAGCAGCACTTTTTACAGCATTGATAACAATAAATGCTTCTTGAGCACCAAATCATTGTATTATTTCTGAAGGCTCATGAGACACTGAAGACTGGAGTAATGATGCTGAAAATTCAGTTATTTCAAATTGTAATAATATTTCACAGTATTCATGTTTTTATGATATTTTTGATCAAATAAATGCAGCCTTGGTGAGCATAAGGGACTATTTTCAAAAACATTAAATGTATAAATGAATGGGCGAAATCATAATGCACACTATTCTTACAGGTAAAAGAGCCAGTTGTCTGTGTACTTGTATGTGCTTTGTGTATGTGTCTTTTATAAAGCAGGTTTATGCAACAGTTTTATACACGTTTTAACACAGGGTCCCTGCTCCGACTCTTTCTTCATTAAGGGATCCTTGGCCTGAAAAAGGTTGAAGACCCCTGATTTGAACATGGGATTAGGGAAGCAAGGTTGTGGTTTCTTACAATAGTCTTACCCAGGTCCTTTGTCTGTAGATTATGCTGGAGCCAGGAGTGATACAAGATGTCCTGTCTGCTGGAAGCCACCTTCAGCTGCTGGAACTGCTCAGCCTCTGTTCCCACTATCTCATTCAGGTGTGTGTACGGGTTATTTCTGCCTTGATTACATGCAAAGTTTTGGGAAAACTTATTTTGTGTTTTCAGCAAGTACTACACATAACACTACTGTGTAATAATCAGTAATACTTTTGTAAATTTTCTACTCATTTCATGCTTCTTACTGCTCATTTTTATTGGAGTATTTCTGAAAAAAGTCTGTCATCATTGATTCACCCTTCATTGATTTGAGTTTCTTTCTTCCACAGTTTTACATGCTCTTTTCAATTTGATTCCAATGAATGCATAGTAGTGGAGCTTTTAAGATTCAAAATGACACAAATAACCATAACATTATCATAGTGGTAGTCTATACGACTCTATATGACGACCTCTTTATTGCCCAATTTTGCCGTCTTTCTGCAGAATTCCATAGATTTATTCCATAATTTAGCCTGGGAAATGTGAAAAATATCTGTAGATTCCACCTGAACCTGTTCATAGTTCATCACTGCCTTTAAAATGTGCTTGTTATTCAATTGAACCAGTAGATGGCAGTCAGTCTCTGTGTGAAGCATCTTTCTTTATCCTGCCTATGTGGAGCATCCTGACTAGAGTTATGTCTCCGTTGTTCCTTCTTTTACTTTTTTTGATATTTTGGACTTTCATGAGATTCAACTCTCTTGAGCTCCCAATAATCATTCATCATAACTTTTTTTTATTTTTTTATTATCATAATATTAAATGCATTCATGGGGGTATCTATTATTGTATGCGTTGGTGTGCTTGTATGTTTCAAGGCATGTAAGATTTTATTTTAGACTGTAATGCTAGTAAAACTAGTTTTCATACATGAATAAAACATCCCCCCTGACTGTGAATCTGTCTGTATTTATATCTATGCCTGTAGGAGCTGAACAGTTTTAACTACCTGGACCTGTACAGGCTGGCAGACCTCTTCCACTTGCCGGCCCTGGAGGAAGCAGTGGTGGGCTTTCTGGTGGATCACCTCTCTGAGCTGCAGAAGAGCAGACAAGAGGAAGTGCTGCTCCTACCTTATCGGCTCCTCAGGGAAGTGCTAAAAAGCGACCGCCTCACCTCTCTCAGTGAGGAGGAGATATGGCAGGTGTGTGGGCCGCAAATTCACAGACTTTAACTCTTCAAAACATCTCTGAACTGCTTAGGTTGCTTTAATGCAAAATATTAGCATGGGGTTTAACATTCTGAAAACTTTACAACAAAAAAACAGTTATTAAATATGTATGTTTCTATATCATTTCTAGCTCACTAATGTGAGCCTATTTGTTCAGATGTATGTCAAGCTCAAAATGCTTTTTGGAACATCTTTGGAGTCATGTTGGACAATGTGATCATCAAGTTTGCTCATGCAGCTCAAGTGCTGCTGTCATTAAAGCAAAAGACTTTGTAATTAATGTACATTTTTAGTTCAACTTCACATTCAAATAATTCTGCAATAATGTGGTTATGAAAAATGTTGTACTGAATCAGAAAAGAACATCTCAGACTTTTAGACCCCATGACAATCTCTATAACACTGCCAAACACAAAGCATGATTAAGTAAATCTGAATGCTTAAGGTCATATTCTCACAACTCCGCCTGTTTAATTTGTGGTGTAAGAGTGAGAAAAAAAGGTGTACGGACAATGTGAGCGTGTGCATGTGTACGTACACACGGGCGGAGGCTGTAGTCGGGGGCTTGTGGTGTGACTATTCATTTGCACCAATCAGGCGCCAATCCCCCCCCACCACCCCTTCCCCCAACCAGCCTCTCTCTGATTAGGCCCACCGCGGCTCCATCAGCGCCTCAATCCCCCAGCTGTCACTCCGGCCGCCCTACTGATTGAAAACAATCAGGCCTCTGATGGCACAATTACCCTGACCCTTTAACCAGTCGCTGCTGCCATAATCAGGCCCTGATTAGGCTGCTTTGGGCCTCCTTCACTTTGCAGAGAAGGTTAATTTGGGCATCAGACGGAAGCGTGATGGGCACAGGGGCTGGTGCTGCCGTCCACCAGTCCGAACGTGCGCCCGCCAATACTACCCTCGATATAGTTTGGCTGTCAATCATCGTCATGCATCGTCTCTGAGTCTCACGCTCTGGAAATCACATTTTCTTCCTCTTTGTTTTTTTTTTTTGTTCTTTTTTTCTTCTCTCGCACTCACTCTCTGTCTGTCTTTCTCCGTGCGGGAGTGGGTGGGGGAGTTCATTTATTTTCTGCCCCGAGGAAGTTCTCTGATCCAGTGTGACCTTCACAGTCAACAGACGCTGCCTCGCTCACACCTCACTCTTTCTCTCTCTCTCTCCCTCCCGCTCCCATTTTCCACTCTCACTCATTCTCTTTCTTCTTCTCTTCTGCTGGCTGTGAAAAGGAGGAGGGTTGAAAAAAAACAACAACTAAAAATCAGAGAAAGGAAGAAGGCGAAACAGAACCTCAATAGAGCTTTACATGATTAATGACGCCAAGGAGAAATGGAGGGTTTTGCTGAAATCTCTGTACACTTAAAGCTTAAATGTGGAATTATTTAGGAATGCACACTATATAGGTACCATAAAGGTTATTGGTCAATATTACAGACCTTTTCATTTATTGGAATTGGTCAATTTTGGATATTGGCTGATAGATCTTTAATTGACCATGCTCAATTGTCATGTAACGCCCACTTGAAGTTAATCAATGTTTCAAACATTAACAATTGAATAATCTGTAATCCATAATAATACATGAATATCCATTTTTCATACTGCACATTATAATGTTGTGATGCCAAAATTCACTTGTAGCATTTAATCCGTTTTTTAGACACTACAATATGAATTTTTATCAGAAATGTATTGCTTATCAGCCATAACATGTAGGCACATATAAAATAGACATTTTAATTAGAGTAAAAAAAGTTATCTTTTTTTTAAAATATATATCATTTGAAAAATTACTTAATTCACCTGGAGCATTTCAACAATTTTATTTTATTTCTACTGTGTTTTTTTATATATTTATATTTTATTAGATAATATAGTCAATTATCTTTTATCAGCAATGACATAAAAATAATAATTATAGCCTTATTGGTATTTAACATAATTTTAATATGAGTAAACAATTACGCCATAAGTAGTTTAAAGGTCTCTAAAAGTGACTTTGCTCTATTTGAGCATCTGACGGAGCAAAATCATCTCAACCAATGCTGCGAGTTTGGGGGCAGGATTATCTGTTAGAACAACCAATGGCAAAAGGGGGGGAGTGTTTGGGAAACCTGTTTAACAGTAATCATTATCTCTGCAATTCAGTGCTGCTAATAGCATATAAATAACACAACGTACCTTCCTCAAATTAGTGCATTGGAAATCATTTTGTGTATGTACAATGAAATGGAACCACTTCACAGATGAAATACTTCAAGAAAAAATATATTACAAGCATTTAAATTTGCCATTTGTGTGTATGAGACAGCCGCGGAACGTCTAGAGGTGGTGGCCCATGATCTCGGGATGCTATAATAAGTTCTCTGTCTCAGGGCTGATTGTGTTAAAAGCCACTTTGTTTTCACGAGAGTGGCATTGCTTATCTCCAGCCATCTCCGCCGTACTCGCATGCCTCTGCAGCTAAACAGTCTAGATTGCTCTCAAGTTCAATTAACTCCCCTTTGTCTAACTCCCTTGGCTGTGCCGGAGTGTGTATGTGCGTATGCTTCACACGCACACCTCATGACTATGCGTGTGTGCGTGCTCACAGATCCCACCCCACCATCTCATCTGCGGTTGTCTTCTCATCACTGTATAGAGACACAATATCTTAAGCATTAGCATGCAATGATACAAAGCGTTGGCCCTGCGTAGACAGACAGTATTGTGTGGATGGTGTGAGCTGCAGCCTGTAATATGAGCAGTGTGATCTCCTGATCCCGAATCGGTGCTGAATACTGATGAGCCACTCTGCCCTGCTGTAGTTATTGGTGCGTTGGCTGGAGCACGACTGCAGATACCAGTACATGGAAGAACTGCTGCAACACGTGCGCTACGGCCTGATGGAGGTCTCCGCCCTGCACCGTGTGGCCAGCAGCCACCCCTTCCTCAACTCCAGCAGCACCGTCGCCGCCCTGGTGGAGGAGGCGTTGGACTACCACCGGTCTGTATTTGCACAGCCTTTACGTCAGACGGCCCGCACCACGCCACGCTTTCAGTCACTAACTTTATATATTATCGGCGGGCGCAAACGGGAGGTCAGCCGCGTGCGGGAGTTGCGGTTTTTCAACCCCGCCGCGCAGGAGCACACGCGTGTCTCTGGGGGTTCGAACTGGAGTGAATTAGCACCCATGCCTGCTGGACGAAGTCACCACTGTGTGGCTGTCATGGGCAACTTCCTGTTCGTGGCTGGAGGGGAGGTGGAACACGCCACTGGAAGGACGTGTGCGGTGAGGACGGCGTGCCGGTACGATCCGAGGGTGAACCGCTGGACTGATATTGCACCGATGAAGGCGTGCAGGGAGCACTTTGTGCTGGGAGCTCTGGGACAGTATCTCTATGCTGTCGGGGGGAGGAATGAACTGAGGCAGGTTCTGCCCAGTGTGGAGCGCTACTGCCCCAAGAGGAACAAGTGGACCTACGTGCAACCTTTCGACCGTTCGCTGTCCTGTCATGCAGGATGCGTGGCTGATGGGCTGCTCTGGGTCTCAGGTAATAATAAATTCCTTCACGTTTACCACACTATTCTGCATATATCAGGAATCTCCCAAAGCATGTAAGACTCTCACAAAGGTTCTAGGCCCAAGATTTAACATATAATGACGGCTTCTTCTGCTGCAGGTGGTGTCACCAACACAGCTCAGTATCAGAATCGACTGATGGTGTATGACCCAGGACAGGTAACATATTGCATTTATAATGTGACTGGTTAGTGCCTCTGCCTCATCTTAAATAATTACAATATTATAGATATTATATAGTTATTATATTATAGAAAGAGAGAGAAAGAGAAATTATACTTTTATTCAGCACAGCAGGGATGCAATACATTGATCAACATGACAGTAAAGACATTTATAATGTTATATTAATTTATAATGGTATAATTATATTCCTTAAATGCTGTTCTTTTGAACTTTCTGTTCATCAAGAATCCTGATTTTTTTTTTTTATATATTAAGCAGCACAACTGTTTTCAACATTGATATTTTTTTGCACAAAATCAGCATATTAGAATAGTTTCTAAATGATCTTGTGACACTGATCCTTTGCTATCACATATATATATATATATATATATATATATATATATATATATATATATATATATATATATATATATATATATATATATATATATATATGTATTAAAATAGAAAATTGTAGTTACTGTTTCTGAAAATTATAATGTATCTTATTTTAATGTTGCTTAGTTTAATGTTTATTTAAGTACATGTTTTGTGTTTTGTGTCACCAGGACATAAACATTTTCAGTGTTGTGCCAGCTAAATGACTAACAACAAAGTTAAACACATTATGACCTATTGAAAGGACATAAATTACATATGGCATCTACCCTGATTAAGGTCAATGGTGTTGCATACGCCTTTAACATACAAATGGCATTTAACATTGAATAGAGATGAAATATTAACTTAACAAAACAAAAAAATAACAAAACAAAAAACCCAAACCCACACAAGGGACTTTTA
The DNA here is from genome assembly GCF_949357685.1 of Gobio gobio. NCBI lineage: Eukaryota > Metazoa > Chordata > Actinopteri > Cypriniformes > Gobionidae > Gobio > Gobio gobio. Next base: position 33,176,903 of record NC_137108.1, read on the forward strand.
AAATCTTCTACACACCACTGTAATTTATTCATGTTACATTCAAAAAGACTTAGAAATAAGTATCGTATAACTTCTGTGGTCAGTGCAAGTGTGTGTTTTTCAAAGAGAGAGATATAAAGAAAGAAGAGAGGAGGAAAGAACAGGAGGCAGAGGCTCATTGGTATTCAAAGTGGCTTTGCATTCACCTGCCAGGAACAGCAACCCCCCACCCACACTACCCTCAACAGATGGTCGCCAAACACACACGTGTATATTCACACTCTCACTCACCACTGCTTGTGCAATCTCTGCATAAACACACACATCTCACAAATAAATGCACACACACATGCACTGGAATATGCAAAATACATTATTGTTAAATGTTGGTTTTGACATAGTATTTAAAAAAAAATGATATACTGTGTACACCTATCAGGCATAACATTATGACCACCGTTCTAATATTGTGTTGGTCCCCCTTTTGCTACCAAAACAGCCCTGACCCGTCGAGGCATGGACTCCACTAGACCCCTGAAGGTGTGCTGTGGTATCTGGCACCAAGATGTTAGCAGCAGATCCTTTAAGTCCTGTAAGTTGCGAGGTGGGGCCCCCATGGATCGGAATTGTTAAGCACATCCCACAGATGCTCGATTGGATTGAGATCTGGGCAATTTGGAGGCCAGGTCAACACCTCAAACTCGTTGTTGTGCTCCTACAAACTGTGATGCACTGTGACACCTTTCTATCAGAACCAGCATTAGCTTCTTGAGCAATTTGAGCTAGCTCGTCTGTTTATTCGGACCACACGGGCCAGCCTTCGCTCCCCACGTGCATCAATGAGCCTTGGCCGCCCATGACCCTGTCACCGGTTCACTACTGTTCCTTCCTTGGACCACTTTTGATAGATACCGACCACTACAGACCGGGAACACCCCACAAGAGCTGCCGTTTTAGAGATGCTCTGACCCAGTCATCTAGCCATCACAATTTGGCCCTTGTCAAACTCGCTCAAATCCTTACGCTTGCCCATTTTTCCTGCTTCTAACACATCAACTTTGAGGACAACATGTTCACTTGCTGCCTAATATATCCCACCCACTAACAGGTTGCCGTGATGAAGAGATAATCAGTGTTATTATATAATGTTATGCCTGATCGGTGTATATACAGAAAATTAAAAAATGAAATACTTTTCAAAGTAAACATTTGCATATTATTTTGCATATTCCAGTGAAATGTGCAATTTTAAACTATACAATTGACCAGTAAAAAAAACTATTTCCCTGGTCAATTAGTTTGAAATTACTTTTGTTTTAAGAATAATTCAAAATGAGAATAATTAAGTTTTAATGCTGTTCTTTCCTTTGTAAATTCCTCCTTGTCATAGAATCAGTGGTTAGCACGCAGTCCCATGTTGCAGAGGAGGGTGTACCATGTGATGGCGGCAGTCAAAAGGCAGCTGTATGTGCTTGGGGGGAATGATCTAGACTACAACAACGACCGCATCCTGGTTAGACACATCGACTCTTATGACATGGACATGGACCAGTGGACACGCTGCACATTTGGTCTCCTCACAGGTCACCACTTCTTTTCTTTTCTCTTTATAACTTAGCTTTTCTGTATAGTTTTTTTAATATGGTATTACTGATTCTAGTACCCCTTACAAAAAGTATCAAGAGGGTAATGTGTGCAAAAATTAACCAAGTTTAGCTGGCTAAGATGTTTTTAGAAGTGCAGACTTTGGAGACAAACTACCGTCATCCAACCAGAACATTTACACAAACTGTAAAGATAACAACTTTAGCGCAAAATGAGAAACTGTGCCTGAAAGGGTTAATAGACCATGGTAATAATTTTTTTTAAGCGTAATCTCTACATTCTCCTCATAGGCCAAAATGAGGCAGGAGTGTCCGTCCATGATGACAGAATCTATGTGGTTGGTGGATATTCCATCTGGACAAATGAACCCCTTGCCTGCATTCAGGTGAGTTGACTTGAATTGTGCTTCTGTTTGAATGACATGGGGAATAATTAATGTTGAAATCCTACCATTTGTCTGTTTGGCAGGTGCTAGATGTGAGCACCAAGGGTAAAGAGGAGGTTTTTTATGGGCCAACGCTCCCGTTCGCTTCAAATGGAGTGGCGACGTGTTTCTTGCCTGCACCGTACTTCACCTGCCCCAACCTGCAGACCCTACAAGTGCCGCATCACAGGATAGGGGCTCTCTAACCTCTCCACTCATAACTCATTGAGGATATTCCCACAAAACACACTATGAACCAGTGGAATCATGTAAGAGCCTATTCTACTCACACAAATTGTGACAGATGGATGGAGTCATCGTTGATCATTTAGAGCCAGTATGAAGTGTTCTGATGGATGTGGAAACATTCAAAAAGAAGTTCAAGAGTTTTTTTATTGTCAAGCTTGACTGGCGTTCATGCATTTCTGAACTGGATATGCTATGGTGCTGCACCATGCTCATGCAGTTTAACAAGCAGTGTGTAAATCTGGCTGAATGATTAAGAGACACTTCTTTTGTCCCAAATGGTACTCTTCATGTGAACCTTTGGCCTATCAAGTCTAAAAATCTGTAGGTTGTGCCAATTGTCGTTTCAAACATTCAAAAGGCTGTTCATACCTCACAGTTAACTTTCACTCAATCCATGCACAATTACATCAAAGGGACCGGTTTTCATAGATTCTAGGATTCAATCCACTCTCCACTCTGACCTTAATGTTCTGCGACACAGCTAAACATCAGTTGAAGTTCCCTTTCATTCCATGTCATTTCTCAGCCTGTGTCAAACTGTACTTTCTATCAAAACTCAGGATGAAGACCGAATTGTTTACTGAATGTGTATGACCACAGCATCTTCGCAATCTGCGTCAACAGCGGTAGCTTGACTGTTCTCCATCCTACCACCAAAAACTGCCCATTCCACAAGAAAACATGTAAGGGCACACTTTTTTTACATAATGTCTCTAATAAATTTATGCAGTTGTGCAATAATGATTACAATGGTGAGTTCTTTAATCAGTGATTTACTGGATACAAACAAGAGACGAGCAGTAGCTTTATTCCCTAAACCTATTTAACGTCAGAACCTTAAAGTAAGCTGCCTACCTATATGCTTTTGGCCATGATAAGGCAGCATTGCGCAAATCTTTTGTATATATGGCAGGAGAGAGAAAATGTAGGCCCTACGTGTTTCGTTCAATATCAAAAAGTAACGAAAAACGAGCTACTTTTATAGGCCGTAGCAATTTTGGAATTGCGCTAATTTGTCACCATACTATAACAATTATTCTACTTGGTCATCTTAGGGGGTGGAACTTCTCATAACTGTTAAACCATATAAAATCTCAGAGTAGCACAATGAATGACGTGACAGAGATACGCGCCGACTGAGGCGAGAGAGACAGTGCGGCTCATTTGATGGCTCTGCTCTAATGAAGTGTGATGCATGTGCCACACTGTGGGTGCGAGCGTGCCGGCTGCAAGAAAGGACCAGGAGCTGAGATGGAAATGGAAGGAATGATTGGGATGGAGGAGAGGTGAGGAAAAAGAAGGGTAGGAGGTGGAGAGTGATGAGAGGCTCTAGGCAATTTGTGCCCAGAATTGCATGAAGATTGCAAACAGTATGAATAGTTAAAGGAAAGGTTTTGTGTCGAGGTGATTGAGGGAGCCATAGGTGTCATATTTGTGGTTTCATGACTGATTTTGATTACTAGTCTGTTCAGTTGTCAGAAAAGTGGACTGTCCAGAAGTGCTGTTAGATAACAGTAGACCATATGACATCTCACCGCAAGTCCCCAAGGTGCGACTGGCAGAAATAGGGCTGGGTAAACATTTTCCTATTAATCCCGAGCTTTATTTGAGCAAGCTCGATGTTGATTCATGAAATCTCTATGTCTCTTTGTGAAGTCATAAATCCCTATGTCTTCTTTGAGACATGCAAATTTTTCTGTGGATTTGTTTGGAAATATTTTCATTGGAAATTTTGTGAGCAAAAACAGACAATACCGTCTCTAAAACGCAAGTCACTTAATAGTAACTTCTTGTTTAATGAACTGTTGTATAAAATCAACAACACATTTGCAAGTATGCTGATATTCAGGGGGAAAAAAACAGACTTGTATGGTATTTCTCAACTATGTTTTGAATATGACAATAAGAACTCATACCGGGGCATTTTTTTGCAGCCATATCTTGAATTTTGGCTGAAAATGACCTTTAATTTTTGACCAGCTATTCACTGACCACCACCCTAACTAAAGCAGATGTCTGATAGCAAAGCACACAACACAAGGGTATTCTAACAAAATTTATTCACAATATCCACACATGAATCCACTATCAAGTCAACATCATGTACACTGTTTACATCAGAGGATTAGGAGTTGATGCATGCACTGGTCAGTCTTCTTCTAAACTAATCATCTCAGCCTGTCCACTGTCTCCAAGCAGGGCCAACAACCTCCTATAGCCATTCCTAAAATAGTAAGAGAGATTTAAGTTGGAAAAATAATGCGTAGTCAAAAGCAAATGGGAATGGATAGCACTAGTTTTAGTGCTAGGTTTCTTCTCGGTTCTCAGCTGACATGTAGGTTACTTTTGCCGTACCTGAGTGAAGTATTCTTTCCCAGACCTCTCTTGCACTCTGTATTCCTAAGGCTCAGTGACAGAAAGGGAATAAGAGCCGTCACTGTGGAGGGGTGAAGGACAGCTACAACTTCTAGAACATTATACACTTGCTGGTCGTATACACCTTCATTCTCTTCCACAAAAGCCCTGGGAAAGAAAAAAAGAAAGAAAAGAAAAGGTAAGTCGGAGTGAGAGTACAGTCTCTAAAGCAGCATTGAGTAGTGTGGCTACCTTACCGTAGAATAGTAGTGGTGTGTTCACATGGCTGCTCTCCTACTGCAGCGGTGCACCTCTCAACAATAAGCTGCGTGACCTCTGTGCTCAGTCTCTTTACTGAGAGAAACACAACAGGGATCTGATTAATAAAAACAATGAAATGTATGTTCCATTTTCATTTTTAGCAGCACTTAGGAGGTATTTTTCAAAAATGATCTCTCTAATTGATGGGTTACAATGTTTTAGAAAATGTCTCACTGCTTGTTTTATTAATGTTTTGGTAAAATAAGGTTCATGACTTCATATTACATAAGTCCTGGTGGGTAACCATATGAATGCAATAGTAAAAGAAAATCTCTCTTTTTATTTTTGTTCATCTTCGGAACACAAATGAAGATATTTTTGATAAAAATCGGAGAGATTTCGGTCCCTTTCATTGACCATCACTTAGACGCATGAAAAGATCATGAAGATATTGTAAAACTAAAGCTGAAAGTATACTTTTTTACGCGTACGTGCATAGTCAAACGCACACCCTTGCAAAGTATACTTATTTTAACTTGTACGCGTAAACAGGGGTTCGACTAGGGCTGGACGATTAATCGAAACCGAAATTCAGAACCTCTAACTGACGTAATTTTCCCATGTCGGTTATTTCGGTTTTAGTCACGTGACCCCGCCACGTCAGTCACATCAAGTGCAGTTTGCAGGCACATGGAAAAAATCAGGAGCAGATATCTTTGTTTATACAATCTGGATGCTCAGAATTACTATGGCAATTGCTTGTTTTACAAAGTTTATACAGATAAGTTAATTGTTGTTCTTATATGCGGTGCTACATGCACATAGACGGCGTGCGCACTGCTAGATCACTTTCACCTGCAGAGAGGAGCGCAGAAACTCATTGTCAACACTGTCCTGTGATTTATCACTAAAGTAGCTTAGAAACTCAACTGTTATAGCATAGATTTGTCTATCTTTGAAGTAACTACACACCACAGCTTCATAATTTATAGAGACGTTAATTCACATACACAATCACTCTCTCATTAGTACATTCAAATAAATGTAATGTAGGCCTACTGTGTTCATTTATCTGTATCTGATATAACAGTTATAACAGAAATCTGTTAGAAATGTTACGACCCATAGACAACAACTGCTGAAAGTGGGCCGTTTCCTTCAAGTATTTTAAAATCAACAAAAAAGTAACTTTTTCATTAGAAAAAAATTATAGTTGAACATATTTACAGTACAAACCTTATCAGTGAACTATGAGGGCAAAAAAAGAAGCAAAATAATCGTTCATTAATCGCAATCAAAGTAAAATGTTCAATTAATCGAGATTTTGATTTTAGGTCAAATCGTTACAGCCCTACATTCGACGCATGTGCAGTTGAGTGATCTCTCGCCACGAGTTACAACCCATGTAAATACTGCAAAAACATTAAATGCGCATGTGTAACCTGCGCATACAAATTATACGCGGTTACGAAAATCCGGCGGTGCACGTTCAGTACGCACGTACTCTTCTGATGACAAAATTCACGTCACACGCAAAAAGATTTCAATTACAGTATGTTCTCTTGAACTTTCTATTTATCAAAGATTTCCACAAATGTATTAAGCAGCATAAAGGATTTCAACATAGAATGATTTTTGGAGGATCATGTAACATTGAAGACTGGAGTAATGATGTGGAAAACTCAGCTTTGCCATCACAATAATAAATGACATTTGAAAAGATATTATAGAAAACAGTCATTTTAAATTCATTTATTTATATATATATATATTATATATTTATATATCTTTTTTTTTGTTGCTGATGAACAAAAAAATATTTTGACAGAAAATGAGTGCAGCGCATGTTATTAAACTATCTTTCTTGCTGTGAATGGGCCTTTATATAATTTGTCCCTGCCTACCTTGTGGCTCGTTGACCAGCATCAGTGAGCGTAGCACCAAAGGAAGGGGTATCGTGAGCAAGGAAGGATCTCGGTCACTGTTCCTTTTCAGGAGCTCATACAGGAAAGAGAGAACGGCAGCGAGTCGAGGAGGAGGAGCGACACCTTTAAACTGGAGGAAGTTTTCTCTGCAGAGACGGATAGAAAATGTTATTCATCGTAACACTAGTGTGAAGTTATTCCTGAAAGGTCTGACATCTTCTATACTCAAGACTATGTAAGAAGCTACATAGGATTTATTTAAGTATACATATGAAATTAGGAAAGGAACAGAGGAAAGACTCATACCTCAGCACGTGCAGAATAACCCTTCTGAGTCGTTCCCCCTGCTGGGTGGCTGTTGATTCACAGGCTGCCAGCAGGACAGGATGATTGACCACCGCTCCAGTAGAGGGCGTGGCTGGGAGGAAGCGGCTCAGGTACTGGGAAATGACACTGTGCAGCTGCTGCTTTAGGTAAGCCCCCTGAGAATGGGACACACTCACCGCCATGGACAAACCCTGAAGATGCCAATAAAATCTTAGCTATGACAAAGTCGGGGAATTCACACGTATCCCCCGTTTTCAACAATCCTGAAATCAACAATGACCTTTGGATATAGAGAAAGAGTTTGAGCAGTCTAAACAGAGTACATATTGGATTTGCACAGTATGTGAAGGAGGAGTTTTAACCTGCAGGAACAGAGGCAGACTGTCTTTGAGGGCCGACAGCATTTGAGTGTGCGCGCCACTGTCTTGCTGGAGGAGAGCGTGGGGCAGTAAGAGCACATCTACAATGCGAAAGAGCAATTGCTGGGCTTTGGTGGTGGCCAACAGGTGACTCCAATGCTTAACCAAGCAGCCTGAAAAATGCACAAAACCACCATAAACTTATAGCAAACATGAAGTGCTGTTCGCAACCCCAATTTACTTCACTAATAAGATGCATTTCCAAGTGAAAATTGACTTCGAGTACACTGTTGGCAAAGGGCACAGACCTATGGTCCAGTATGCCAGCTGCAGACCCTCCCGGCTCTTGTTCAGCAAGTAAGGCTTGATGTATTTGAGGATGTCTCCCACATACTCCAGTGCTCGAGACACCATTGAAGAACGCTCAGAGAGGATCTGGAGCTCACTGTATGATCGACCCACAGCCTAGTAAAGCACAAATACAGTGTTGGCAATACAGTATGGCTTATTTATTAGAGCTTCTGGTTTGATTGTGTGTGTACCTTGATGAACACAGCCATTGCAGGTTTGGGATCTTTGACAGCAGAAGGATGTAGGCCTGCTCTCTGCAGCACAGACTCCACTTCTGGAAGCCGTAGGACCTGTCTGGTTAACTCGGCCAGCTGTTCATCCAGACTTCTGCCTGTACACACAATACCACAGCTGCTCGCTTTGACACACCCAAACCATATTGACAATACCGATTTTCTACCATTTGTGGGTGACTTGGGGTTGAAGGGATAATTCACACAAAAAAAAAACAATTTATTGCGCACGTAGTTCTAAACCTGTATGGCTTTTTTTTTTCTGTGGATTTTTTTCTTCTGAGATAATTTATTGAATATCTGGTTAGGTGAATTTGATCGCAGTATATTGTCAACAAAAAGTATCTGTGGCTCAGCTTCAGTCAGTTTTGGTGTTTATATTCAATTTAAACAGTAAAATCGTGTGCCATACAGTCCAGTAGGAAATGCATCTTTTACGTTGGTTTGCCAACTGTGATAAAACATCAGGAGAATCTCTAGCAGACTGTAGAAAATACTGTATATACACACCAAGATGGTTCACTCTTATTACTATGAATTGGAAAAATTGGTAATCGCCAATTGGTAATCGTATCACTGCCGGCCTTTCATTTTTACATGAATCATCTCTTTAACCACATGCCTAGGGATGCACCGGAATTAAAATTCTTGGCCGAAGGCAAAAATAACATAACACTTGGCCGAAGCCGAATACCGAACGCGTTTTTTTCTATTTTTTGACAGCAGACATACAAACAAAGAACAATATAACTAACTAACTAACTAAAAAAAAAAAAAAAGTAAAATATATATATTTTTTATATGGCCATCTTATCTTAGGCCTATTATGCCTACAGGTATCATAATCAAATCACTGAGGGTGCTTCTGAAATCACTGAGAGTGCTCTATTAAAGTGCAGATGTAGGCTAAGCAACGGCTCCACCGCAGCAGTGGGTGTACAGTGAGACATTTAAGATTATTTAGAATTAAAAAAATATTTTGCAACAAATATTTTTCTATTAATCTATTAGTCTGCCTTTACATTGCTTTAATGCGTTACTATTTCACTATGTCACTTTCGAAACTATGCAGCGTGCAATTGGCCATTAATCCTTTTTGCAACATGACAAACAATCGTTTTATTCAATGGATCACATAGACTGTAGACCCGAAAGTGAGCCAAGACCGCTCCTTTACGATCACTAAACGCTGTCGCTATGTCAGCTCACCGCGATCTCACAAAGTACAAATTTCAATGAAGCTGCTAACAATGCACAGTAAATATCTTACGTCAATTCGTGTCTACACTTTGTTTGTTTGTTTGTTTGAGAGGTTTTGCGAGCCTGTCACCGCTGTTCGCTGCAGAAACACGTTGTAAATGGATACATTTGACGTTCTACAGACACAAATATGCACTTGAGCATTTGCCAATATATTATTACAGTATCAACTGAGGGTGCTCTTGCTTACATTTGAGGGTGCTTAGACAGTGTCTGCAAACGGCCATTTTTGCGTCTATCTTGGACACTTTAATGCTTCCACACTTCCGACATGTTTGTTGTATTTAGAAGTGTCCGCGCCTCTCTCTCACGCGCTGGTTGTTATATTTGATCGCGTCATCAAAAACGTCATTGTTCTTCATTGTCTTTTCACTTATTCAGCCGAACACCGAAAGTGCAATTTTTGCTATTTTCGGCCGAATAATTTCAGTTGCCGAACATTCGGTGCATCCCTATGCCGTACCATGCCCGGTATTACTTGATGAGATCTTTGTACCTGCTCTTGTATCAGGGGCATCTTGGTTTTTATGGAGGTACTGCTGTAGAACACAGCGAATCCAGGCACGCACGCACAAAGCCTGGGCCGAACCTGAGCCTGGCCCAGAGCTGACCCAACTGACCAGCTCTCTGTGAGAGAGAAGAAGAATTGAGCTCACTTTCACAGTAGAACCAGTCTCGCTATACACAGGAAGAAAGAGTAAATGGAGAAAAGACACTCACCCATTTTGCAGCAGATGATTTAGATAGTGGGTTACCAGCAGGGGGTGAAGCATCTCATCCCAGCCGAAGCTCTGCATAATGGACTGGATGGGGTGGGGTTGTAGGTTTTGAGGGGCAGAGCCAGGCATGTCTAATGCCAAAAGTGTGAAGCCTAATAACATAAAATACTGTTAGATTTTATACATTCATTCCCACATTTCTACCCTTAAAAAGAGCTATACTTCTCAAACAAAAAGATCCCCCCCCACACACACACACACACACACACACTGATGAGTTGTTGTGGATGTGTGCATCAGAACGGCTGCACATGCACACAATTCCCTTCTATTCAGCTCTTTTTGAGCACAGCCCACAGAGAAAAGGCAGCCATGCATAGAGAGCCCCTGAGAGAACAAGAGTTCATTTTCTCCGTTTCCCTGACCTGCTGCGGCGTCTGCAAGCTGTGGCGGGGGGGTCTGGGAAAGCCTCATGCTGCACAGGAAGGGGAAGAAGTGGGACCAGAGTGCTGCTGCCACCGCTTGGTGGCGCTCTTTAGCCACGCTGTGGAGAGGAGCCCAACCGGTAGAGTCTACGGAGTGAGACGGCTGGCCACAGCGCTGGTGAACTCTCCTAAAAAGAGAAACAGAGAAACAGATTAATGCCAAGCGCACACTTCAAGACTTGCAGTTTCTTGGCTGTAGTGTTGTGAGCACTTTGCACAACTAATTCCTCCAGAAACAAAAAAATGGGAAAGAAATTATGTACTGGAAACCTTGAAAAATTATTTATAATGATACATATATTATAAACATTTTAAATACAACACTACCATTCAAATGTTTGTTGTCGGTAATTAAAAAAAATATATTTCTGAAAGAAGATTCTTATGCTCACCAAGGCTGCATTTATTTGATAAATATAAATGTTTTTCCATTTTAATATATTTTAAAATGTAATTTATTTTTCTTAAGCAAAAGCTGAAATTTTGGTCTTCAGTGTCATATGATCCTTCAGAAATATTTCAAATATGCTGATTTCTTATTATCAATGTTGAAAACAGTTGTGCCACTTAAAATTTTTGTTGAAAAAGTGATACTTTCCGGGATCCTTTGATAAATAGTTCCAAACAACCAAATTGATTTGAAATAGTAAGCATTTGTAATATTATAAATATGTTACCTTGATCAATTTACGGTCCTTCCTGAACAAAAATATTTTACTAATATACTTCTGACCCCAAACTTTTGTACTTCACGTATATTATATACATATCCTAAAAAGAACTATATTTATTATATCATTATTTAAAACACATTTATGTTATATATATATATATATATATTTGAAAAAATATATTAGCCAGAATACTTTGCTACTTTTGAATGGAACCAAGGAGGTCAAGAACAGACTGACTGTTTTGGAAGGCATATTAGCCAAACACCTAACTTGTTCTTACAAAAACTTAAATCATTCTCGATGACATGTCATCAAACAACATGCAAGAAGCTTTTGCAACTGCTTTCATGTTACAAGGAAGAAGAGGAGCTTAAGAATAAAAAGAAATGAGATATGAGATAGTGGTTGGCAGATGTGAGGAGCAGTTTGATGTTTTGTCCCATTGCCATTCCCATTTTCCCCCCACAATCAGGACAGTGCACACACTTGACAACTGGTCAGTCAGATTTAAAACAAGTTTGAAATTTAACATAGTACCATAATTTTTTTTTTTTTTTGCAAAACAAGCATTAAGAGCTTAAAAATAATTGCTCCTCTCTTCTCAAATTCAGTCAACCTCACACAAGTTCTTATGTTTCATTCCCCCATCTCATCTTTCCAGATTCATCCTTATTACAGCTTGACTGCTGCCTTTCTCACTGTCTGTATTATCTCCGTCCCCCTCTGCCCTCTCTTTCACTGCGAATTCTCCTCATCTCTCTGGACAGAGGGATTAGACGGTGTGCGCTGGTGTGGGGCAAGTGGTTCCTCCGTGGCCTGGCAGTAGCTGTGAGGCTGGGTCTGAATGGGAGGCTGAGAGCACGAGTCTGGCTCTGCAGCGGCTGGCATTAGCTCAGATAAGCAGCTGAAGGGGCTGTAATCTCATTTAGACTGGAGATGATCCTCCTGTCCTGTCATTCTCAGCGATGAAAGCGAGAGCGCCAGGAAAGGGCTGGGGTGAGCGTCACGTGTGCGCGCACATGCACACACCTTTGCGCCTTCCAGCAAGGTTGCATCTAATCCACGGAGAGCTGAGACAATCGATTAGAGAGTGAATTCATTAGCTTCGTTACCGCGGCGGAATGGGCCTTTCACACCCATCAACCCTCATTGTACAAGACATCGTCAGAGACCCCACTTAATCCCCTCACTGCGGCGTCTTACACGCACACACCCCATACCATCTGAACACTCGTTTAATCTCTCCCTGGACTGCAGCACAGATTTTGAACACACACCTCTGGAACGTACACACAGACTTACACGATCATGCCGGGCGCACTCGTGTAAACTGACACACGGAATCACACACTCAGATAAGCATCATGAGCATGCCATCTGACACAGCGCATAAGCTCTGATATCTCGGTATCGCTCAGCACACACCCCACGTTGATGGAGGACCACGTCCTTCACGGTGACATTAAGCAATAGTGCTTATTTCTGACCATGCATATGTTATAGTATCGGCTAATATGCCTTTCAAAATAGTAAATATACTAGACTGGGGTGGGGATGGACCCTATGAAATCAGAATCAAAGTTGTGTGGCTTTTAATCTATGTCTTTAAGCTTTGAGGCTAATCTATATGCTAGTGTGCTCCTTAAAGCAGATGAAACCATTTTGCTTTCCATTTCAAATACGTCAACACAAGCATCCGTCAAACCATTTCATTGAGTCTTGAAGGTTTTAGTCTTTTAACATCAACATTTTGAGGGCAAACTGAGTACTGAAGAGTTATTGGATGAAATTCCCATCAGTAAGGCTCTAGGGAACATTTCTGTGCAATTAATGTAATTCAAGCACATGCTAAATATTAATTAACAGGAAAATGAATACTAGCTAAGTTTCCAACGCAGCATTCAAAGATGTCTTGAAATCAAAATTCAAGTTATGTGTTAGCTTAGCTTTGAGGCCATCTATATGATAGTTCAGGGGTTTTCAAATTATTATAATGTGCCGATTTGGTGCTCAAGAAACATTTCTTATTATTATCAGTTGAAAACAGTTGTGCTGCTTAATATTTTGATGCAAACCATGATCCATTTTTGCAGGATTATTTGATGAATAGAAAGTTCGACAGAACATTTATTTTCAACAGAAATATATATATTATATACGAGTCAATGACATGACATGTTTTTTTTGTGTCCGAATTCATTATTTTCCAAAAAAGATATTTATCAAATTGATCTACAATATTTCCTTTTTTTTTATTCAATTGACTTTTTGAGTTGTGGTGTTTGAAAGACCAACAATGTCAGGTGGTGCGACCGTCCGCACGTACAAGCAGAAAACAAAACTGCAATAAAAAGGTTCATTTCCTCAGTAAAATTCTTAATCAAATAGTTTGGCATGATTTTACGTTAAATTCCTTATAAACGAGGGGAAATAGTGTATCAGTACTATTTCAAAACTATTTACTTAAAAAACTTTTTTATTACTTAAAAAAAATTTACTTCTCCAAATGTCAGGGCGACCGACATAAAAATGCCATTTTAGGCAATGTTACTTTAAGAAAACCATGTGACAGCATATGACATCACACAGAATACCCCAGAGGACCCCTTTGATGCAGTAACAATGTTAGTCACCCTCCCATAAATATTAGATCATTTTACATTTTTGAGTAATGATGAGGTTAATTCAACTTATGTCAGGTGGTATGACACCTGGAAAACTTTGAAAATGTGTTATTATAAAAATGTGTATTTGATTTAAAATGTTTTAATTGAGTTAGATTTGAATTGAGTTTGAAATGTCAGGTGGTGCGACCAATATGTCAGGTGGTGCAACCAGCAAATTTAATTTCAAAATGAAGTAAGAAATATAACTGTAAACCGTTATATAATGTATACAAATAATTTTTACAGTTAAAAACAAAACATAAAAACTCAGCTGAATTGGATTAAAAGGGCAATACATAAAGAAATGGAAAGGGAATTAACCATGTGATATGCATTTTAGACACTACAATGATTCATATGTATATTATTTTAAATTAATATATGGTCGCACCAATTGACATTTTCTTGGTGGTAAAATCTGAAATCTTGTTTAATAATGAATTAATGCTGTCTTAAAAGCTGTAAAACTAATATGAATCAACACCATACATCTTTTAACATAAAAATGCATTTTAAAACTTTTGCTTAAAATTATAATTTTTTTATCTTAAAAAAACATATTTGTCATTGGCCCATATACATACATAGTGTGTGGAAAAAAATAGTAAGTGTGATATTACAAAGACAACATTGATTGAATTAAATAATTGGTATTAAATAATTGGTAATCATTATTAAAACAAACTGAAGAAATTATTTATATATGAACTGGAAAATATTCATTTAAAATAATTATTCAGATGCATTTACATTTTTTTCAATATTTACAATTTTCTCTGAAAACCCTTGTGTAAATGTACTCCTAAACATTGACAAAAATCATTTAAAATGTCATTCTCTTCCTCGAAAACATCAAAAACACAGATGACTCATGCTGCACAACACAAATTATTATCTAAACAAATGTCTGGCCCATTAATACCACCTGCAACTGACTAGCAAGTAGCAAATCATAGTTCATGGCTGTGATGTAACTTAACTATTTTAAGGCAAGTAAAAACTGGTTTGTGTTCTTAAATGAGTTTGACAAACAGCCCCTGCTGCGTTGAACAGAAACAGAGAAACAGCGAGATAATGCTCACCACCTCCCTTTCTTGGCCTCAGTGTCACCACGCTCTCCGTTTTCCTGAGGGGAGATGGGGCGCACGGCTGAAAGCGCAGTGGGAAGGAACCAGATTAATCGATTGGCGAGAACTCGATTAGTCACTTGGCAAAGGCGCCACCGTGCTGCAGGGGTCACCATTGCGATCTCACTGCCCACACACGCAGAGGATCGTGGCAGGGAATGCGATGAGGAGAATTAGAGCGTGACTAGAGCCTGGCCTGTGTTATCTGCGCGAATCATCCGTCAGTTACAGTCTGCCTTACATCGCCCTGTAGCCGCATGCTGGCTAATTCACATAAGGCTTGCGCATGCTGCCTCCAACCTAACAGCCGTAATGAAGCCATGGCTTAATTTACCAGACCACATAATAACGCATTAATTGTGTCAGTGAAAACGCATTAATAAAAGCGATACAACAGAACCACGGTGAAATTAAGAGTAATTTGTGAGGACACGTTGAAGAGCGCCCTGTCCCTTTAAACTGGGTCAGCGGGATCTTGGTGCCAACGTGAGCCCGTTCGGGAAAAACCTGCTCGCCTAGGTTTTATCGTCCATTAATGTGCAAATGAGTTGCCCCCCCACCCTGAGACCCTGCCTGGGAATTGTGGGAATTAGCAGTGTTAAAGTGATTCAGAGTTAGATGGGTAAAATGAGAATAGTGGACACTTAAGCAGTGAATTCTTTACCTTGGAGGACTGTGTGTGTGCATGCTCTCAAACCCAGACACCTTACTTGATCGCACCCTAGCCACCTCTGACCGTGTTAGCCATGTAAGGCACACCGATGTCCCTGCCATGAACTCGTCCCTCCCTTCAGCTCAGCCATCTCCATCCAGGACCGGACCCATGGGCTGAAACTCAACACAGCTCTCTTCCAGCACCTGTACGGGCTGACCTGGGTGCCGCAGGCCCCTAGAGATGCGCAGGGGACCTTACAGGGGCTCTGTGCACAATGGATAAGCTTATCTCCAAGCTGCGTTGTAACTACTGCACAATCAAGCCATTGTCAACATACAAGGGATGCAGGGGAGAGATTTGAGCTGCGCGGGGGCCAGGGTGCCATATGTATAAGCTTCTGGGATCACTGTGTGTTTGTGTGTTCGAGGAACTGCCACATCTTAACGTGTGTGTACTCTCACCGTAATTGCGCCAGCACCGTCTGCAGGAAGCCCAAAGCGGAGCTGAGCTCTGCCTGGCGGCAGGCGGGCAGCAGCAGTCCAAAGCCCTCGTTCAGAAGCCTCTCCTCTGACAGCGTAAGATTAGGACTCGTCTCGAACACCTCACTCACCCCCTCTAGGTACGAGCTAAGTGGCGTCCAGAGAGCTAGCTTGCGCGAAGGCTCGGTGGTCTTCAGGTAGAACTCGCGGGCCGTTTGGCTGAAGTAGGCAGCCAACTGCTCCGCCAACGCGCCAGCATCCAGTCCCTTCTCCAAAAACAGCAGCACGAGAGCCAGCTGGCCTCTCCATTGCAGCGCACGCAGGGCCGGGGGCGTGGAGTCGGCGGGCAGCATAGCGAGTAAGTCGCACGCTCGGCTGGCCACGTCCTCCAACTCAGCACACTTCGCCAAGACCAGGAAGAGCAGCAGGAAGTGCAGCAGGCCAGTGTCTGAGAGCTCCATCATCCGCCTCTGGT
The DNA here is from genome assembly GCF_949357685.1 of Gobio gobio. NCBI lineage: Eukaryota > Metazoa > Chordata > Actinopteri > Cypriniformes > Gobionidae > Gobio > Gobio gobio. Next base: position 33,193,511 of record NC_137108.1, read on the forward strand.
GGAACTTTGAGTAGAGCCTTTGGACACGTGAGACAGACAAGATAAACATCTTAGCAAACCAATATTTTATCTATAAATTGTATGTTCATATAATTTGCTACAGCTCAAATACTGAACAAACAGATAATCTAAAGTAGAAATGAAACGGAAGTTGTGACAGATCGCTTTTCTTCAGTACACAAGTGAAAAAGAAATAAAAAAAAAAGTAGTGCAGTAACTTGGTTCAGTGGTTGTTGATTGGATGGAGGCAGATCTGAATGTGAGCTTGCAGCTGATTGTAAGAAAGAGGGGGGTTTAAGCGGATGAAATTATTTAAGAGCAGCATACATCACCAGAGAAGAAGTCTGTTGATCGAGTTATGACATTTTGATCAAGCATTAAGAGGTCAATGAATGCAGGTTAAAAAAACATATGCATGGTTTATGGCAAGCCATTTCGACTTTTATTCATTCCCAGGAAATGAATTGTTGATATCAACAATTAAATTTTCACTAGTTAAAATGCTAATTCTTGATTTTAAGAATTGAACTTCAACTAGTACAAACTCTAATTCTTGATATATGTAATTGTATTTTCACTAGTGACATGTCACCATAGGCTGCCATTCAATTTCAATTTCACATATCAATTCTTACTAGTAAAAACCTTTATTTTTGATATCAATAATTATGTGGTTACTAGTGCAAATGTCTATTCTTGATATCAACAATTGAATTGCTACTAGTAATAATTTTCATTTTTGATATCAATAATTTGATTGTTACTAGTAATAAAGCCATTTTAGATGAACAATTAAATTCTTGATATCAGAAATGCTGATTGTTGATATCAAGAATTTCATTTGAATGGCAGCCTATGGTGACAAGTCACTAGTGAAAATACAGTTACAATTAAATTACAGTTGAATTTCAATTCTTGATATCAAGAATTAGCATTTTAACAAGTGAAAATTGTATTGTTGATATCAAGAATTCATATCCTGGGAATGAATAAAAGTCAAAACGGCTTGCCATATGGATGAATCGTTCACAATAAGACATTCAGAAAACAGACAGGGTGAATTTTCATTTCATGCCAACATTACATTTGCAATGCATAAAAATTTATAAAAATATAAAAAGTATGTCACACCATGGGACTTCTTTATAGTTATGCCCTAAATTATATTATCAAAATAACAAAATAAAAAAAAACAATCCTAAAAGTTTATTTTACAGGTGTAATTCCAGTATTTCCAAATTTTGAATACAAGATTTTTAAAGTCGCCCCAGACTTTCAGGACTTGACTGTTGTGAAATATGTATTACGATATGTAGTTGGCCCTCTGCCCTAATGTACAATCAATGTCTACAATACACCAAATTGTCCTTATGGACTCAAGACTGATCAATATTTAATCCATTCTGATGATATTTCCACCACACAAATGCGGTCATACGTCTAAAAAGCTGTAAAAGCTGTGAAACAGGTGTTGGGGTCTATCAGGATCAAACATTTCAACGACTCTTTCACTCTAACCTAAGCACTCAACTCATCGCTAACCTCCTCCAGACGTTCAGTCTTTCTGGAGAGCTGTGTGCCTGTGAGCAGTGTGTGGAAGTTTGCTTCTTTGTGTGTGTGTGTGTGTGTTTGTGTGAGAGAGTGTTGTTTGATCCTCCGGGCACCACGGTGAAATGCCTTTAAAAGACCATGTTAAATGTCAGAAACACTCAGGCACACAGTGGTAGCTGCACTGTCGTGTGTGGCTCAATTTGCTGCAGCACAGGAGGAGAAATCAATATTGAACCCCTCCACTCCCCCCTTCTTTCTACTGTTGACTGTTTGGCCCAAACAGAACCCTGCAGGTTCCATAACAAACACACTGCACTACAAGCAGGCCTTTGAGCATCCGTTTAATGTTTGGACAAAAACACATCACGCAAGACTGCGGGGAGTCGGGACACATCACGGCTACAGATAGATGCCGAGCTAGAAAGTGTGGTGCAAGCTTTTAGAGACTGACCCGAGATAGAGAATGAGCCAAAGACGAACGGAAGGCTGTCGAGATATTGTTTGCGTTCTTCGCCTGTCTGTCTGGTTGTTTGTTTGTTTATCACGGACAGCTTTTTTTTGCGCCTGCCACGAGCAGATGCTGCTCATTCCCAGAGTACGAGCTTGAACGCGCTCCCTGCCGATCTCATTAATGCGCCGTGTGCCGTGCCTCCCACCGAGCGCGCTCCAAGCCCGAGTGCCATCAGCACACAGCCCACACCTCCCCGTGTGGCACGTGTGTTTGTGTGTGTGGGGAGGAGGAGGTGGTCCTGAAGCCAGCCAAGTCAGCCTCTGCCACGCCATTGCTGGAAGCCGAACGCCTGCGTTAAGGTGAATTAACTGCTATGCTCGTTAGCTAATTAGCCTTCGCAGTTGCAGCACGGCTGAGCATGGTCCAGACAGCAAATTCATTATCCACATTTTGTTTGTTTCAGCCTCTCACCAGAGCCCCAACAGGCAAACGGGCTGACAACAGATCTGAGATCAGCATGCAGAGGTGACGAGATCTAAACTTTGAAAAAATAGTCCATTGGCACATTCTCACCTGCCCTTGATCTGTCTCCAGGGGGCACCGCCAGCATGTTCTTGGCTCAGGTGAAGGGCCAGAATACGCAGAAAGATATGGAAGGAGTTGGTTGAGCGGTAGAGCTGCGTGTGAGAGCTGGAGCTGACAGAAGCAGGGCTACAGCAGCTCTTAGCCTGCTGCAACAGACAGAGGGGAGTCCTGCTGATGCTGCCCAGCCCCGACACACCTAACCAAGGCACAGTGAAAGAGCCATTCTGTGTGCACATGAAAAGAGAAGAGAAAGTTCTGAATTAAGACCCTAATATACTCACGGTGAAGTTTTTTTTTCGATCTTCACTCAGGGATAAAAAAAGAAGTTTGAAATACGTGCCCAGCGGTATACTATTAGCAAACATCCCAACGCCGCCCACACTGCTGAGAATGGCGTTAAGATGAAAATGTAAATTTGTGTTTCACACTTTCTTCTCGATAACAAAATAAACAACAAAAATGACAGTAGTGAGAAAACAGCAGTTATGAAAGCATCTGATCATAGCGATGTGGACATGTTTGCACATGCTCTGCCATTCAGCAGGCCAGTCAAGTCATGTCATGTTTATTCATATACCATATACAATAGATTGCTTAAAATCAAGCAGCTTAAGGCCCCAATCACACAGAACATGAAAAAAACCCGCAGCGCACTGCTATTTTCTAAATTGAAAAAACTTTGACCAATAAAAGCCAGTGCTGTGCGCCTCGCGTTTTTGAGTTTCGAAAACGTGAGGCGCACTGCACTGCCTTTTATTGGTCGACGTTTTTTCAATTTAGAAAATAGCAGTGCGCTGCAGGTTTTTTTTATGTTGCTAGGAAACCCCCGAATCAGCTGTCCTGTCAGTCTCATCAAGGTAACGGTCACCACAACGGAAGGCCCGCCTCTCCATTCATTCGATTGGACAATAGAAAAAAATTCCGCTCACAGTTGATTTTTTTTTCAACTTAAGGCACTCAGAGTGCTCCTTCTAAAAAGCGTGGCGCCCGGGGCGCATAAGCAGTGGGCATAACGCTCTCTGCCAACAGAAATCTATTAAAGAAGGCGCCTCTCGCTGCAAAAACGCATTCTGTGTGATCGGCCCCTTACAGTATTAAATAGAGCCCAACCGATTTATCGTCTGCCGATTTTATCGGCCAATATGAGCCTGTCGCAGATATAGTGGCATCGGCGTATATGCTGCAGATATGAACGCGCACCCAAGCATGCCCACACGTCTCCCTGCGCGCAAATATTCACACAAAATTATGTCAAAAAGCCTTGTTGAGTATCATTGTAAACATAGTCGGTTATGTCTCAAGTGAACGTAAACATGAAATTTGCCACTTGCCAGTCACCGCCAGCGTTTTTGGTCATTTTCACAAGTTTCATGGCCCACAGGATATCTTGTGTGAATATCTGAACATGCAATATATCAAATATATTTATCAACACTTGAATGTGGGTAAGTTTCATGGAAAAAAAAGCAACATTTTGAGCAAAAGGCTGAGATAATTGCGTTTTTGTCAAAGACTACATACATATCGGATTCAGAACGATGGTCAAAACACAGATGAAGTACATCGAGTCCATCAACACCCCCAATGCGTGCGTCACAGTCCTATAGCTCGTCCTGGGTCGACATTTCAATAACATAGCCGTTTTGAATTAAATGCTATTTAATGTTGATGATCGCATTTCTGCTTCTTCTTCGCCTGTGTTTTGATCAGGAGATTCTGTACTCGTTCAGGAGATGCGTAATAACTCCCTCTACCGTATAACAGTGAAAGCATGGAAACACGGAAAATCTTGTCAATGGCAGGGAAGCGTTTTCTCATAAAAGATGAGATAATAAAAGACGGGGGGAAAGAATCACTCACTCCTCTTGACTGAATAACTTTAACGAGGGTTAATCTATATTTATACAGTGAAGGCTATGAAGTGATATTTTACATTTGTTTAATGATTACCATTTCTGTAGCCTACCTAAAAATCTAGTTTAGGCCTTTGAACGAACCGTTTTTCATTTGTATGTTTGTTCTGTTGTATTTATGTACAATGTATGTATATTATGTACATACTGTATTGTATTGTATTTACAGTACCAGTCAAAAGTTTGGACACATCAATGGGAAAATGTGTCCAAACTTTTGGCTGGTACTGTACTATAATGTACACATAAATAATATTGGGCGATATATCGATATCAGATTTTTTTTACTCCCTAATATCGGTCTCAGTCCCCAAAAACCCATATCGGTCGGGCTCTAGTATTAAACATGAGGGTTTACCAGCCGGAGCAAACTTTTCTGGAAAGTTTGCTTTGACAAGCTGTTTCAAACACTGATTTTGTTTGAAATTACATCACACCAGTTTGTTCTTCAATTCGCTTGAAGTATATCGGGGCCTTTAGAAGTAGCATAGAAGGTTGTCTTATATGCTGATATAATCAAAGCATTAAAGTCAAGTCTATATCAATGTTCTTCAATATATTAAACATATTCTTCAAGTCCATTAAAACTCTGCATAGATCTATCAGAATGGACATCAAAATATAATATAATATATATAATATAAATTTAAATTATTAAAACATTATTATTATTATTATTATTATTATTATTATTATTGCTGTTATTTCCACATTATAAATGGAAAAATATGAACTCATACTTCTGGATCTCACTGAACATCATGTTACTAAAATAATATTTAAATGTGAATGTGATCTTGCAATAATATAATATAATACATTTATTTTAATTATGAAAACTTTATTATTATTTCCATTTATATTTCAATCAAAACTTTCTTAACTTCTTATTATTTTAAATAGAGAACTTTAGATGTCACTATACAGCATGCTTCCAATAACTGAAATAATACTTAAATGTGAATGTGATCTTGCAGCAACGACTCACTAGATTTTTGCTGTAATATTCCCAGAGTGTTGTGACAGCACTGACGTTTGGGCCCCACATTAAGCTGAGGCTGAGGCAGCAATGGACCACCGTTCGTATCTGCTCTTCCTGTGCAGCTTTCTGAAATGAAACCACATTGACAGTTACCTTTCAGAAGACATGTGTGTGCACTGCGCAGTACAAAAAGTATCTACTGTAATGCTACTCATAAACACCAGACAAGATAAACAAGCATATTAACCAAATAAACATAATACACAAGAATATGCAACATTATTGTAATCACCTTTGGATCACAGCTAGACTTCAGCAGCCCGATCACAAAACTCCAATTATCCTCAAGTTGTTTCTGAAACAACAAACTTATGATTATAATGTTTATCTAAAATTAATAACATCTCATCATGTGGTACTAGTTAGTGTTGATCTACCTCCTGTTGAACAGTGCCATTCCGGTTGTGCATCCCAATCTGGGCCAGGTGTGCAAGCAGCCACCAGGAGAAGCCCTCAGGGTCTTTACAGTGCACAGGGAACCCTGGGTCACAGTCTCTTGGAGGCGTCCCCTTCAGAACAGTCTGCAGCAGGGCATTTACATAACTCCAAAAAGACTGGATTGAAAAGCAAAATTAGAATCAGGAATCATACGAAACTACCATCTATGCCGAGATTGTGTATGTGCTAACCTGAGTGTGTATGGTTTTGCTTCTGTGCTCAAGTAAATGCATGAGTAGAATCCATAATTCCTTTGTGCAGAGGCAGTGATAGTGATGAGTGTTCAGGGTCTCTGTTGGTCTCACCTAGAGAGAGAGAGAGAGAGAGAGACTAAAAGATTCTACCTCCTAACCTTTACACCACAATGTTTGTTATTGTTAAAAAAACCCAAACCTTATTATATTTGTTCATGGCCAGACCAATGAGATCACAGAGCAGGTTGTTGACCTGGTCCTCAAACAGACTGATGTTCGTGAGCGTCTCGCCTGTCAAATTCACGAACTGGTGCGCGTAAACTACCTGACCTTTCGAAATCATCAGGACCCAACACTCATTAGTATGACAGTCCCAGATTCAGGGTCACATGTATGATCTACTATCTCACACCATTTTCAGCTATTGCAACATACCCATCATCCTTTGCTCCAACAGGTGCAAGATCTCCAGAACAGACCAGAGAATGTCCAGGTGCAGATGCAATAATTGCCAAGATGGAGGAAAGAGCTGTAAAGTGGATGACACTGTTAGTTTATATCCCTTATGCCACTTTCTTTTGCTACTATAGTGAGTAACATGGTCAAATGTAATTGTTGCAGATCTAAAAACTGGCTTTCTAACTGGCTTTCCTGTAGCTCAAACAGTAGAGCATGGCGCTAGCAACGCCAAGGTCATGGGTTCGATTCCCAGGGAAAGCAAGAACTGACAAAATGTAAAATGTGTGCCTTGAATGCAATGTAAGTCGCTTTGGATAAAAGCGTCTGCCAAATGCATAAATGTAAATGTAAATGTAAAAATCAGCCAATATAGTGTGTATCATATTAATTTTAAAACACTTTGTATTTGGCCAGTGACCTTCCAAAAGTCAACTGAAGTAGGCCAAAAGCGTGAATATGAAAATGCTGATTAAGTTCTGGTTAAATTTCCATTAAATTCTTTCAAATTGTCTATTTTAACAAAACAACCATTGCCATCATGGGAATAAATAACATTTGAAAATACAATAAAATAGAAAAATGTAATTGTAATAATATTACTGTTTTACTGTACTTTTTTATCAAATAAATGCAGTCTTTGTGAGCATAGGAGACTTCTTCAAAAACTTTAAAATATATTTCCGACCCCTAACGTTTGAATGGTACTGTAAGTATAAGTAAATATTGCAGATTATTACTGGTATGATGTAATATATTGGTTCATATAAGCAAAAATTATCAAATGTTACTCTTCCTGTATTGATTTAACATTAATTTGGTGATAAACAGTGTTTTGATCATTTTATTCATTTTTTTAAAAATGTATTTAACTGCTTTTGCACTTTTAATCAACTTGGCAACAATGGCTGTTCGGTCAAATGATGGTTCCTCCGAAATATACCATCAAAAGGCTGAAAGTTATCATTTTATTATATTAACTATATTGCCCAGCTCGACTTGCTATCTCATGACACATGTTCTGCAGTACCTTCCCCTGATGCTGAATCGTAAAAGCACTCTGGACATTGGCTGGCAGATTTTTGATTCGTCCAATAAGCAGGGTGATACTGAAGAGCTCCTCCACCAAAACTGAGGGCAGTTGAGCCTCTGTGTCTTTAAAGGGGTGAACAGGACCTTCATCTAGGGATTGTGAGGGCTCCAAAAACCTGGAGATCAAAACACAACACGAAACCAATTTCTGATATTATTACGCCTGCACTACCAAACCACAGCACGTGTTGCCAGAGCAAAACCATTGAGGACTCTAAAATGTGTACCTGTGAATGAAGACCTTGATATAGCTGAGGAACAGCACACACTGCTGTCGGAGTTCCTCTGCCTCATAATGAAGACTGCTCGCTTGACCTGAAAGTGTCAAAATATACAGTACTTATTCATATTTCAAAAGCAAACGTACTGTCAGAATACAACAAGTGTCCAGCAAGGCTCTGAACTGGTTCAATGAACGAAAACAAAAAATGGAAACAAACTAAATTGTAAAGGTCCCATGGCACAGCATTTTTCTATTATTTTATAATGTTTCCTGAGGTGTACTTATATTGTTAGTATGATTTTTACATCAAAAAATGTCATAATTTAGAAATAAAAGGCATTTTTTCTATACTGTTATTACCCCTCAGGCTGAATGCCTGGTTTCAAGGGGCGTGTCTGCTGGGAGACTTCCGTGAAAACGCCCACTGTTGTGATTGGCTGACATCTTTGCATTTGAAATGAGTGTTAGATTATGTTGTGGAGGGGGGCGTGGTTTAGCGAGGCACTGCACACACTGCATGCATGAGAGAGAAAGATTGACTGGGCACTCGTGAACCACGGAGAGCTGGAGGAAGTTTTATTGTACTGAGTTGTTGAGAGCGCTGTGCTGTTAGCGCGAATTTATTTGTAGCTGAGAGTTCTGAATAAACAGTCCCAGTCACGTCGATTCTGTCTTCTTCCACCTTATTCTACGAACTTTGTAACACATGTAATGTACCATTACAGCTGTCGAGATGAACGAATCGTCAAAGTGTGGATTATAGCATTATTTTATGATCTATTCCAATCACATGAAAGGCTGCAGTGATGAGCATTGAGTAGACAGACAGTCTGTTGATCGCGTGAATGCAGTGATATCGTCATTGCAACGCGTTCTCTCACAAAATGCTTTCACCACAACTAATAGCAAACACCACATCGACATGAATACAGTAAGAGCTTTGCTGTGCTGCATAACAGCGTCATTCATTATAATGGCAGTTTGGGCAAGTGTGCAGATACACTCGCAACGTGTGATCGACAGCTCCGGACATTATAAAGAGTGTTCTTTGATCGCTCTCTGTAGTTTAATCACTTAAAAAAACGGATTTGTTTCATGCTACTAAGAGAAACAATGCAAAGTTGATCGTTTAGTCACTGGCTTGATTCACGGATGCATGAACAGTATTAAACGATCTAGAAAAAAAGTCTGTTTGAACTTGAATGATTACCTACAGATCAGAACTCACTGATCACAGATCAGGCATTAATGAACACTGTTACTCACTGTTTGTCACGGTGCTGTCGAATCCATATCGTAAAGTCTGTTTGTAAAGCCAGTGTTGACATAAACTGAATCCATTTTCTCCGAATGCTCGGGGCGGGCAAAGCAGAGGAAGGGGAGGTAACCTTTCCTGGTATGACGTCATAACAGGGAAATTCAAGATCAGCTTGTCTGAGCTGTCATTTTCTCAAAGGCAGAGAAAGACAGCCAGAACTCGGTTTACACCCATCAAAAGTTCTAGCCACTTGGGGACCATATACAGGCTAGGGGAACTCATATTAATGTTAAAAAACCTCAAATGCCATGGGACCTTAAAAAATAAATCAATTTTAAACGTTCTGAACATAAATGCTTATTTGAAACCATAAACCAGTTAATAACGTTATTTTATCATTCCTTTTAATTTTTTAATTTGGCAGTCAACCAATAATGAATAGTATGGCCTATACAAATGTGATGTTGACACGTCTAACGCTCTTTTCTGCTCCTCAAATACATAAAACACCCTTTACAGACCTCATGTTTTGAATAAAGAAAATGCTGTACTTTTTCAAATATCCCTTGCACTGCAAACAAGCAGAGACAGTCTCCAAAATGCATGCAGGACTTCATTCATGATAGGGACTTTGAAGTTTGAGGATTCACTTGAGTTATGAGGTTAAGTCACAAATTCTTAAAATAAAGTTCAATTCAAGCTCTGGTATAAAGTATAGGCAAAAAAAATGTAGTAACCAGTATTTTATCTAATTAAACCGTTTTTGGAATGATAATGTTACAGAAGGATGAACAGAAACATTAAAATACTGATTCTGCTCGCAATGAACCGATTTAATTTTTCCTCCCGTTTTTGAGCGCTGGTCTCCAGATGCTTACCGAAATCATGCGAGCTGGACTGAACCAGCGTCTCCAGTTTTAACACCTTTTGTCTGAAAGGAAAGACAGATTGTCAAATTAGCAGACTTCCTGTTTCAGCAGACAACATGGCAATCCTCCAGAGCCAACACACCTGCACTCCTACCTGAACAAGCCAAACAGAAGTTTGGTAGATTCTACCAGCGCTGTTTCCGTCACCCATGGGAAGTCAAAAATATCAACCGTGTCCCCCTCAAAATCCGCAGGAGCTGGATCGAGCTTTAACAATAACCTAATCATGGAAAAAAGGATATGAATTTAATATACAGGTTGACAGATTATATCATCATTATAACAACTGGACTAAGTACGTACCTCTTTAAGGCTCCTCTGCTGATGTAGCCATTTGATGACAGTCGTCCTGTCTCTTCTCTACCTGGTTCATAAGCACAGGTAAAGCAGGGAGGCCGACTGGGAGCAGATTCACCATAATGATCCAGAGCAGACGGGGACACAGGTGGGGTGAGGGACTGCGAGAATTCACCCTCCATGTCAACAGGGTGGAACATACCACTGGGAAGAGTGTTGAATAGAGACAATGAAAAAAATGCAACTCAATTCAATAAAACCACTTTTAACATCAAATTAGAATGAGTAATGTAATCAAACAACCATTTAATACAAATTATAAGCCAAAAAAGCTAAGCTGCAAGACAACTTTAAACCAGAAAACACCAGCAAATGGCTGAGGCCCCTTTAAGTTGTTATTTTCAACAGTGAACACTTCTCTTTCGAACCGCTAAATTGCACTAAATTGTCATCTATCGACCTGGAAATTGTGTCAATAGAAAGAGAACCCAATCATTTTTAACAGATACAACCATTTCAGTCATTTCAAATGTAACAACTTCTGTAATAACACTTACTTCAACACTGTTGACAACCGCGTCTATGAAAGACCTTCTTCCCAGAGTGTATCAATGCTCTCCCGCGCTACAGGCACACCAACACTGCGCATGCGCACGGAAGTGTCGGTCATCGAAGCCACTCTTTGATTGGTCAGAAGTTCTCGGGGGAGTGGTCGGGAACTGTAATAATATTACCGCATTGGACTCAGTGATTGAAAATCTTGAAAAGTTATTGTACACGCGCTTGTCATTGTTAGTAAAAAAGCGTATTAAAGAACGGGGAACAAAAACAACGTCAATATATTGACATTACCAGCAAGGCATGTGTTATTGTCGTTAAAATCACAGCTCCACGCTGGCAGGAGTAAAAAATAAAGGAGATTTTGAATCGTCTCGTGCGTGATGCATTACGTATTTTATGAAGTACCCTGGTCTGCCCAACATTATTCCAGTCTAATTAAAGAACACAGAACAGTACTGTTAAATAAAATACTTGGACCCAGGGTTATCCTGATTTCCATATGCAGATCTATCTCCGCCGGCTGCAGCTTTAGCCATCACCATGCATGCATTTAAAAACATCTTTCCAGTCCCCGCATCTGAATGCAGATATCTCGATTAGATAATCTTTTATTCGACGCTCAGGCTAAGCTTATTGGCTAGTTTTACCTATACGGATGTAATGTCTTGATGTTTTGGTAAAAACATATGTCGTCCGACTTTTTACCTACGACAAAACACCGTTTAAAGGAGCGGATGTGATTTTGTTGCCCCTTTCTTTTCATCCTAATTGTTGCGTCTTGCCGTACGTTTGTGGATTTGTGCAGCTGAGCGCGCGCACGGACAGAAGGTAAGGAAAACAATGAAAGTCATGTTGACTCTAACCATTGTTTTCGCTGACCGAGAGGGAGGAGATATCTCTCTAAAACGCTCTCCACCCTCTCCGGATGTGATTTTGTCATGTGCCTAAGAATAGGTCAGTGAAATTGATGTCATTTGCATTAATTTTTATTTTTAATACACTTGCATGCGCGCATAGACAAGAAAAAAAATATATAACAAGAGGTCGTGTCTCAAAACCTAGCAAGCCCCCTTCTAGATATAGATAGCATTGAAAATGCTGTCCAGATTGGCAGCTTTTCAGATTGTCAAAATGTTCAAGGTATACTTCCATTTTGTGGCAATTTCTTTTAGTAAAGTGATTAGGTTATCCTAGAGGCTGTCTCAATCTATTATCTCTGAATAATTTACGTCCTTAATTTGTGAATGAAATGATGTTCCTGTGTAATCAGAGCACGAGGACGTGTCAGGCAATATGCTGATTAGCGTGCATGAACTCACTCACTGCATATGTAAAGATGATATGAGCTACTCTGTATGTTGCAACCTTGACAGATGTATGCTTCTTATTATCAACAGGTACGACCCTTGTGAAGAAAACAGAATAGTTTAAGGGCAAATTCAAAGTGTTAATGCAAATAGGCTAGAAAAATTAAAACATGCCAGCTTGAAGTGCATCCTATGGCTATTTAAAGCAATTAATTCATGCTAAACTAGTTATTTGACCTTTTTTTAATTCATTTTCATAAAAGGCAAAACCCTATTCTATTTTAGTTAACCATTGAAAGGTTAGGGACATAAACCTAAATTAATTGATTATTTTCTAATGTAATATGACTGAAATAGCACCATTTATTTACCCCTTTCCACAAATATGACTTATTTTCAGTTTTTACCTTTTATCAAAAAAAAACAAACAAACATATGTAGCATACATCAACATTCACCTCAAGGGTAGCGCAATTCTCACTATGCATACATATTAATGAGTTAATGCAAGATTTTTCATACCAAGTCACTTGACCTGAGTAGTTACAGGGGCCCCCTTTTTTCTCAGAAATTGGGCCCTCTTACTCATTGCCCCATATATTCCCTGTATCCCCCAGAAAACCAAAATTAGAAAATGAAACATTAAAGTTTAAGTACTCAACAGAATACATCCCTGACTCTAATAGGTCTACAATACGTGTACCTTAATACTGACATACAGTTAAAGCTCCAAAATGAGTTTAAGTAATGAGTAATATTTTACTCCCTATTGGGTCCTTCCGAAAAAAGATTCCACCATTGTACTTCAAAACGCTCCCGTCTTTTTTATCTGAAGGTGCCCCCCATGGCTTCACCTTGATCAATTAAACTGCTGAAAGGCCCTTTCCCTCAGCCTTTTCAGCACAGCGCTTTAGAGAAATATAAAGTTATCAGTCGTCCTAAGCGTCCTAAGCGATATGAGGGGGAAAAAATAAGTAGTTTGTCTATAAAAATGTGGAGGTGCTTTATCAGAGTCCCTGTAGGACTTGGGGCCCTTGTGCTGGATGTTTGCTCTGTGGAATGGATCATCTGTACGGCAGACCCCTGGCCCCCTCCTTCCCTACTTCCTCAGGCCGAGCAGCTTAGTGTGAATACGTCCTGGCTTTACTGAAAGATTGACTGGGCGATTGCCCTGGCAGCAGGGAAAGTCCATCCATATTGAAGTGCACAAGAACAGAAATATTAGTACAGTATTTTGGATGTGCTTTTTCAAATTCTAAAATCAGCCCATAAATGATTCATATTAACATTAATTTCTTTATAACGTTAGACAGGAAAATTGTAGAGCAACATTTTCCTCTAACTTCATTTACAATTTTCTGTCTGTGCTTCCTGAACTCTGTGCAAAGAATATAGTTGAGCCCTGCAGATGGCGAGTGAAGGTAAAGTTAGATAAATGCATCGTTTGCATGCCAAGAGCAACTAGCGTTAGCACTTTGTCTTATTGCTGAAGACATTTGCATCGAAACCTGTAGATAGAGTGTGTAGGAAGAGGCAGTGTGGGTGGTTGTTATTCGTTTCTGTCAGGGAACAGTGACCTAAGGTGATGGACTTCAGGATTTTTCTGCTGTGGCGGACAGGTAATGTGTGTATGAAAGAAACGTAATATCTTTGCAGGGAAAACTTTCAGATCAGTTTGCAAAGTGGAATGTATTCGTAAAATGTGCTGTGGTTGGTGATATCGGTGTAACAGCTAAATAGTGTTGTATATTTTGGATGTAGTCAATATTACATTTGTAGTGGTCAAACCCTGCATTTTTTGTGTTTTACTTGATTTAAAAATCAGTACAAAGCAGTGAAATTGAACATTATTTGTTCACATTATTTAACATTGTTTTATGTTAGAAATTTAAAAAGAAAGTTTGCACTGAACTTTAATTGTTTTATGGTATTGTATCTAATTTGTCATTCTGGAACATCATTTTATATATATATAATAATATTTTTAAAGAAGTAATTAAACTTTCTTAATTCTGAAAGTAAATGTAAAGCCTGCCCTTAATCAATTAGGTTATTATTAATGAGCAATTACATTATTTGTTCATGCTATAATTTACTTTCTCAGTATTTAATTACTTTTATCTTTTTTAGTAATATTGCTACAAAAATGTACTGTTTAATGCTGCCAACACACCATCATGTTCACCACCATTGCTTAGCCTTTGTATTCATACCTGTGTGTTACTAGCAAATATCTCTCTTTCATCTCTTTACTTTGCTGAAACATCCTATTTCAATTCAGAATGTTACTCTTGCTCCTTTGTTCCTCTGTTTATTATACGGGGCTTTACATGAAATATGCATGAAACACAAATGGACTCTCCAGTTCATAAGCATTTTCATAAGTGAATCTGCCCAGTGCAGATATTCATGTGGACAGACAAACTCTCACTTTTCAAACCATGCTTCTGGTTTTGTTGCCTGTTAACTCAAGAGTGTTTTCAAGAGCAGAGTATTGAAACCTGTAGACTAAAACAATTCAGACACGGAATTGTTTCAGCTTATCACATACCACTGGGTCTAAATCGCTTTGTGTTATATCGCGTCAGTCAGACCTGAGTGATTGCTATGTTTTTTCCCCTCGCTCCTATCATTGTGGTGTTTTGAAAGTGTATATTTGATGCTATATTTATTTTGTTACGGACCCATCTTGTCCCATTTACTTGATTAACTTTTAGTACATTTCCCTTTTTTTATTTCATTTTATGTTTGAAAGTGTAAAGGACTGTTTTTAGACTTTTTAAGGAAAAAACAATAACAATCAAATCAGCCTTTTATTATTTTATATTTGAATCAATACTTTTTTGTATCATTGTTTATTTGATTATACAAGTGGTTGTTTGTTAAGTTGTTCCCTACAAGGCTTCAAAGTCCTAAATGAAGATTTTAGAAATATTGAGAAAACTAATGGGAAATATACTACACTTGAATGCTCATTGTTCCTATCATAGTTTTCCAGTTAGAATTTTGTTCTCTATTCAGAAATTTTCCATGGACCCCCAGGCTTCTAAGACCATAGTTTGAGAAACCCTGGTGTAAAATAGGTATTTGAAATCTTTCATCATGCCTTTCTAGTTGGCCCACATTAGTGACAAATGGGTTTTTCAGCCATTTAGTGTTGACCTGTTAAAGTGTCATATTAACATTGAGCTTAAGCAGGATATATTCTTGAAATAATATGACTCAATTTCAATGGGGCAACTTGTAGGACTGTACTTTTTGTTCAGACCCAGCGGTGATACCCCCCTTCAACCAATCAATGCATTTCAACCAGTCATCAGTCCTTTTGAACCGCTGAAAGGCTTCAGTAAATGTGTGTGTTTGAGAAAGAGTACAAGCAGCTCTTAATTGATACCATTGTGAATGGCAGGGCATGGATTGGAGAGGCCTGCTGTGCTGGTGCGGCTGCCCACACACTGCTGCAGTGGCGCTGTTTGGCCGCCGGAGGGCAGCGCGGGACCGAAACCAAGTGGAGGGAGGGAAGGCGGTCGCGAGACCGCTGGCCGTGCAACACGGACAACAGTTCATCTCACGGGTCAGCGCATATTTTAAACAGCCTTTATTACCCTAACCCAGACCCCCGGTTTCCCCCCTCCCGTTTCTAAATCCGTTTACTGAGGGTCTTTTATAAGCAGAAATGTGAAAAGTGCTGACTGCTATTCCCATTTTGAGGATATCTGAATTCATCAAATTACAGTTGGGTTTTTGAATATTTCATATTTGATCAAAAGCCCTTTACAAGCGGCACACACACACGAGCCCACATGGGGCATGATCAATTTTTAAAACTCCAATCATTATGCACACATTGACCCACAATGCCCACTTTAATTCAGATATTTATTAAGAAACCTTTGCACCTTTTTCACAGTATTATTTCAAAGGTGTCTAAAGCCTATTGTGCTATAAGTTTGGGGATTGCATGTAACCCGATTCATGCACTCTAGTTTCTATCGAACCGCACAACGCTGCCATTCCCCTTTTAACCCCCCCATCTAAAACACTTTAAAATGGCCAGCCTAGGACGAAGGCCAATATTGGCCTTGGCTGTACCTTGAATGATGAATAATTCATCTGTTTGACCTTTAGCTGAAGTTTATTGGAGGATGAAGGCGTCCTGCTGGCCTGCCTGCTGCCTGGCCCAGCTTGAGCTCTGTTTCCCCTCTCAGTCATGTCCCCTTCGATATCCTCGCCTTTTCTTACTGTCGCCAAATGAGGTGTGAGGACACAAGATGTCTTGACCATCAAAGTTCCTCGCCGTGTCTCGGTCTTATGTTTTGACTTGTTTTGAAGGTCAGGTTTGTTACGTCCACCTATATTAAACGTAACCTCTGAACCACTTAAAGCTCACTCGGTATCGTGGTATCTTCCACCTGCTGTATGTCGACATGGTGAAACGTATTGTATGTCCACTACATCCAGTGTGCAGAATGACAGTGAGTGATTGCTCTGAATTGGTTGTGCATTTGTAGAACTACATTCATTTTCAATTAATCCTCTATCCCAGCGCCCCATCAGTCCCATGAGCTCTTTCGCAAAGAAATGGCTGACTGGACTGTTTTACCTGTCGCCTTAGGCTGGTGCTAAATGTCATTGACATTAAATTCCCTTTGTTAAGTCTGATTTAATTGTGTCACTGGTGATTTTTGTCCTCAACTGGCCAAATATGTCAAGTTCTGCTCGTTCCATTTCCCTCAGCTTATGTTCTCAAATGGTTTATGTCTGCTCATCCTGTTTTGCGATATTAATATGTCCTTCACGGCTAAGACTGTGGGATTGAGTGGTTATCAAATGGATATGTTCAAAATCTCTATATATTGATAATTTGTTTGAAAACATTTGCATTTGAAAGGTTTTATCCCACCAGAATCCCCAAGGACACCATCAAGGATAATTTGTTTCTTTCTCAAAGAAATGCTTACTTTTCCCCTATTATCCAGAATTACCCATCTATGTATTCAAAAAGAAAAAAAAAAGAAAAAGAGAAGTTAAAGATGTAGAAAATTTTGAGTTTGAATAAGTTGTAAATGTTGCAACGGTTCTTTGGAATACTTGCTTGGTCAATCATTGGCTCAGATATTTCCTAGTATTCACAGACACCCAAGGCGATGTTCATCTATGTTATTTGAAAATATGCGTTATTTTCATGTCTCTCATGTCACACCACAGACTCACTTGCTATGGAGTTCAGCAGTCAGGTTCTGGGAGCAAAAATCCCATTGATTTTCTCAATAGGGGAATTTATCTTTAACAATAACTTATAAACCTTTAAAAACAAACTTACTGTGAGCTACGAGGTTGTTAATCAATGGAATAATGCTATTAGCCCACATTGATTTATTTTTAAAATAATGTTTAACAGTTGCAATTCTGGTGGAAAAACTACCTGCACCAATTAGAGAATCACGACAAGCAAAGAGTGCCAAAGAACTCTTTAGAAGAGAGTGCCCCCCCCCCCCCCCCCAATTCCCATGAAGCACTGCGGATGATGTAAGTCTCCCTACGCTTTCAAACTACTGAAATATTTGTGTATATATATATATATATATATATATATATATATAATTTTTTTTGCAATAAATATAAAATGTTGTTTATATATAAAACACTTATAAAAATCAATAGTGTTATTTTCCTCTATACATACATTCCTAACAATACATTTTAGATGGAAAGGATCTCAAACTGACTAGCTGAAGACGTTACTGTAGCTATACCCATTAATAGACACGGTACTTCCTTGAAAACAAATTTCAGCACAGTGCTACCACAACCATAATAAAACGACCCTTTACAATAGATACTGCTTTAAAAAAAATTATGTATTCAATAAAATCCCTTACTCACCTGTTGAGTAATAAAAACGCCATCCCTGCGTCACTTTTACAACATTTAGGCCTAGTCCACACGTACACGGGTATTTTTATAACCGGAGTTTTTCCTCGCGTCCACACAAGCACGGTTTTAAAAAAATCTCCGTCCACATGAAATCGCAAAACCGCGCTATGATTGGCTGCTTGATTTCCACATGGGTCCCATCCACGGCACTGATGCACTGAGGGATGCCATGGGCTCAGTGAAACCCTTCTACAAGTTTACTTTGGAATCAGTGACAGGTAACTGTATATACACAGGGGCAGGGCTCAAGTGGACTGAAGCTTCACACACTTGCCTTATGTTGTATTATTGTATTCTGGCGCCTCTGTTCTGCAATACAATGAGATAACTGCGCATGTATCTGTATATATGTAATAAGCGCTGTTAGCAGAGTTATTAAAAGTTACGTCCGCCATTGCATAGACTCCACTCATGTATAAACAAAAGCGATAACGGCGCACATTTCGACTTAACAAGCCGAAATCTCCGGTTTCACCGTCTACACGACAACGCTGTAACCGGAGTTTCTAAAAAAACTTCACCCTGGCCGGAGTTTTCAAAAAAGTCCGGTTTCAGTAACCGGATACTGCGTTTGCGTGTGGACGAACAGCCAAACCGCGTAGAAAAAGCTGCGGTTATGAAAATACCCGTGTTCGTGTGGACAGGGCCTTAAAATCCCTTCTCCGAAAAGCCAAGCCAATTCTTGTTTTATTACGAACTCTGGCACGTTCTCTTTTTGCCAGCAGACTCTCCTCTGTTCGACATTTATTTAAAACAGGTGATTCCCTGAAGGTGCACCATGTCAACCTTTCTCACTCGTTGACAACTAACGTATGCCACTCCCACAGCATGCATGCATCAAAGTAGCCTGAGCAACTTTTCTATATTTACGGATATGACAAGACTCCTATAAGCGAGTGGTGTATGTACGCAATGTCCCATGGAAACTATCATGCTACACTCCAAAAAAAAAAGGTTCTATATGGCACCAAAAATGGTTCTTGGCTCGTAATCATAGGGGAACCTTTTTAAATGCTATATAGCACCAATTTTGGTGCTTCAGTGGTTCTTTAGTGGTTCTTCAGAGGTTCTTCAGAGATTCTTCAGAGGTTCTTCACCGGTTCTTTGACTAAGGTGCTATATAGCACCGCTACCATATACAGAAAATGTTAAAGTGGTTCCTCTATGATTACGACGAAGAACCATTTTTGGTGCCACATAGAACCGTTTTTTTTTTTTAGAGTGTAGGTCTAAAATATAATCACTTAAAATAGGTTTACTATAGTGAATCAGGGTACGAAGTAAGGATTGACTCCAATTTTCAAATACTTCTTCAAATTCAAATGTGTTGGTTAGTTTGGTTCACGGATTATATCTCTTTAATAAAGACTTTTAAAAATTCCTTATGGAAAATACTTGCTACTTAAAAAGTGGACTGTCACAGATGCAAGATGGTGGCATTTTATTTGTATGCAACAAAGTTGTCTATTGTGATGAAATTGACTTCAGTATTAATATTACACAAATATTTTTGCAGTGTTCTCTTTGTTGGTAGACCCATTGTTTTGTACATTGTAGTAGACTATAGGCCTAATGGATAATATTATAAAATACCTATTTCAAATAAATATGTCATGTCTACTTATTTACTTATATATTTAATGAGTAGCTGTGTAAAAAGTGGGATAGGTTAGAGTCAGCTTTAGTCTTACTTGAGATCCACGTAAAAAGGAAAAATTGCAGCTTTCTTTGACATATGCTGCATTACATATGCCATGAATATCTTCTCACATTCATATGGGATTGACCAGCTGTGCCACAGGAAGAAAGATCATTTCTTGTCGTAATAGAAGGATTTGGCAGAAAGCGTCCATAGCATATATAGGCTGTACCGCCTTAAAGCTGCCACCCCTCTGTGAAGCAAATCTTCACCCCATCTCGCTAACATCCTCTCACCATGTAGTCGACCATAGCACTTTGCACTTAACGTCTGCCTCGCACCTTTCAACGACGTCATGTGCATTTGAAGGTCATTACAATATGTTTGTGTTCTCAGTTATGGGCTGAAGCTGCTGTCTTAGTGTGCCTGCTTTTATTTAATGTGATTTATTATGTTCTCTGTGACATTATGTCACCATTTCCAGCCTCTTCAGTCCCATCATAAAAGGTCACTGATGAATGTCTTCGTCTGCAAGGGCGATATTAAAATCTCAGAACGTAACCGCTTACATGCTGGCAGGCTAAATGAAAACCCCATCGAAACCTGCTGACGCAAAGCTTAAATAAACAGGTGTAGACAGAGAAGAGTTTGTTTATATGAAGGTTTTCTATGTAGTCTGAGACTTGCATCGTACTGTAATGCAATCTGTGTGCAGTTGTTGGTGCGTGTTACGAGTCAGTAATCGTCCTACAGTGTGGTAATGAGTGTCCAGGCACATGTCAGGAAGTGTTCCAGAGGTTGTTTGTGCATTGTTGGGTTGAAATGGGATCTGTGTGTTGTGTGAGAATTGTGAGCATGAGCACGCAGACGCACGTCAGGCAGATAATGGTGGCTATTATGGGTTTGAGGTTTCATTTGAAGTGCCAGGAGAATATCTGACACCTTTGCAGTGCAGACGTAGACATGCACGCTTGTGCACACTGCGACCTCTGGTGAGAGCCAGTGGTTCTTGAGACCTCCCCACATGCTTGAATTCATGAGACGCAAACCCTTACAATGGGCTAGAAAAGAGCTCAGTGTTTGTGTTATTTGTTTAGTGTGCATCTTTTGCAATTGTTTTTTGAGTGAAAATAGTAGGTAAATAGTCTGTGAGGCAAGGCGTTGCAGCAGAATAAGTGTATTTTATCACCATTGTGAAAGTATTCCACACAACCTAAATATTATACATGTTAACACAAAACTACTATGAAAGAATCATATTTAATATGAAAACAGGAAATCACACTCATAGAGTGTGCTATAGTTTGATACTACACAAGTTACTAAAAGTGTGATATAGACCGGTTTACAGCTCAAATAAAACATATCGTACAGTAGGGCTGTACGATTAATCGAAAAATAACCGAAACCGACATTCAGAACCTCTAACCGACGTATTTTTCCCATGTCGGTTATTTCGGTTTTCACGTGACTCCGCCCCGTCAGTCACATCAAGAGCAGTTTGCAGACACACAGATGCAGGAGCAGTTATCTGTGTTTATAGATGCCCAGAATCACTATAGTAACTGCATGTTTTACACAGTTTATACAGGTCAGTTAATTGCTGTTCTTATAGCATACGCGCTGACACACACACACACACACACCAGTGGCGCCTCCAGAAATTTTTCATAGGGGTGGCCAGATGGGGCCACTTAAAATCTTGGGGTGGCACACCAAAACTAGAAACCATAATTTCAGAATTGTATTCTACTGGTGTAGTAAACCGGCCTGTAGAAAACTATCAGAAAGACTTTAGGAAACTCCTACTGATATACTTTGGTTTATTGTGTTATATTTAATGTTACTAATTATATAATGTGCATAGACTACAGTACAGTTAACATTTTGAGTTGCACAACAATTCTGTTTTATTTTGCAATTATATTTGGCATAAGGTGTACATTTATTGCAAACAAAACAGTTACTGGGGAAAAGCAGATACTGGCAGATACAAATAAAAGCATCCTCCTCCTCATCCTCACTATTACTAAGCTTCTCTTGCTCCCCTGCCATCTCTTTCACTCCTCCTTCTGTACTTTTCTTCTTAAAATAAGAAGAGATGTCTGTGGACTTTCTCTTTATTGTCTGAAAATTGATATAACTTGCACCAGCTAACGACGTTAGCTAGGTAACGTTAACTCTTGTCAAAACGTGTCAAAGACACATCAAAAAGCTGCTGTAACAGTATACTGTAACCATTTGGCACTTAAAAAGCACGTCACGACACATAATTCCCCGTCTTCTTTTACTAAAGAATATTTTTTGACTTATTTACGGTAGTCTTCTTCGTCTTACTTCTTTTGAAACTGTTGACTGACGGGCACGCGCTGACCTGTACTGTTGCTGTGTGAGCGCGCAACAGCGGCATCGGGGGAGGGGCGGGGCGGGCGGTGTGTGATCGATCGTCTAGAGCGGCTTGCCTGCCTGGCTGTGCATTAGGGATGAAATGCATAACTGATGCTACTAAAATTTATACTGGCCATGGGGTGGCCAGTGGGGTGGCCAGTGGGGTGGCCACCCCCTGGTGGCGCCACTGACACACACACACACACACACACACACACACACACACACACACACACAGAGAAGGCGCGCGCAAGCCCCGAAACCGCTTTCACTTTCGTGCTTGTAAAGTTTGTCAAGTAAATGCGTTTAAACGCGACAACGCGCGCGCCCTGAAGGCAGACCTCTTTCACCTGCGTTCTCGCAAAGCTTTGTCATTTGTATGTCGTTTAAGCCCTGTCAGTTTGAACATTAAAGCGAGTTTCGACCATCAGATGTGTAGCTATTATGTTGAACTAATGCCTGATTTATTGTGACAAACGAACACTCAGACAGAAGCTCGCACATCACGTGAAGATCGCGCGCAGAGGAGCACAGAAACGCAGGATCAACGCTGTCCTGTGACTAAAGTAAAGTCACTAAAGTAGCTTAGAAACTCAACCGTTATTTGAATACCTTTGAAGTAAGTACAAACCACAGCTTCATAATGAATAGAGACAGTAAGAGTAATTCACACACACAATCACTTTCTCATTAATGCATTCAAATGTAATGTAGGCCTACTGTGTTAATTTATCTGCATCTGATGTACAACAAACAGAAATATGCTCCATAGACAATAACTGCTGAAAGTGAACCGTTTCCTTCAAGTATTTTAAAATCACAAAGAAATGCACTTTTTCATTAGAAAAAAAAATCCACCTTTAATAGTAGAAAATATTTACAGTACAAACCGTATCAGGAACTTACTCAAAAAACTTATGAGGGCAAAAAAAAAAAGAAGAAGCAAAATAATCGTTCATTAATCGTAATCGAGGTCAAATGCTCAATTAATCGAGGTTTTTATTTTTGGTCAAATCGTTACAGCCCTATCGTACAGTCTAATTAATATAAGTGCTTTAACAAAATTATGAGCTTCGCATTGTCTTTGCTTCTATTGTAAGTGCATCACGACAAATGTGAGTTGCATTTGTTTTTACAAGTGGAAATTGTTCTCCGTGGTAATCAACAGCATGTCAGAGATGCTGCTGATCAAACTTTTTATTGAAAGCGGAACATTCCTTTTAAGAGGTAAACAGTTTGTGTTTTAACAAAAATGATAACGAATGAATGACAGCAAGCAAATTACCCGTATTTTCTGTAAGTTTATTTTGAAACCGACAAACCTGTCTTTTGAGTATCTTATGAGTATAGTGTGTGTGTGGTCCTGGTAAACCCTACAAAGATGGCAATATCTTAAATCCTTGTCCTTGTGGGGACATTTATAAATCATACTAAGTGATGTTTTTTTAAAATGTCGAAAATGCAGAAAGTTTTCTGTGATGGCTAGGGTTAGGGGATAGAATATACAGTTTGTACATTATAAAATTCACTATGTCTAATGTCCCCATAAAACATGAAAACCCAATGTGTGTGTTTGTGTGCACTGGGGTGTGTACACTGTGGGATGGAGGCCTTTCCTTTGGTGAAGAGTCTGACTGAAATCCTGTCACACCTCTGATATGTAACTGTGTTTCCGGATTAGCATATCATTAGTTTATCATTTCCTCAGCATAGTTTAGGTTAGCGTGTAGGGGTAAGGTGCTACCTAATCAAGAGGTTCACCTCTCCACAAACCTGTCTTTTACTTGTCTTCGATCCTTAAAGAACCCTTATCCGTAAAGTTTTTTTCGTGGCTTTTAGCTAAGTTATTCACTTTGAATCTGAAAGATGACACATTCAGCTCTTACAGGATATTTTTTTATATATTTTTAAATTATATAATAAGGCAAGGCAAGTTTATTTGTATAGCACATTTCATACACAGTGGCAATTCAAAGTGCTTTACACAGAAATGAAGTTAAAATAGTCATAAGTGAATAAAATAAAAATATATACAGTATAATAGTTATAATAGGAATTAAAAGTTTTAAAGAAAATAATTAAAATATTATATATATATATATATATATATGCTCTGACCCAGTCATCCGTGAAGTGAATAACACTGATTATCTCTTCATCTCAGCACCTGTTAGTGGGTGGGATATATTAGGCAGCAAGTGAACATTTTGTCCTCAAAATTGATGTGTTAGAAGCAGGAAAAATGGGCAAGCGTAAGGATTTGAGTGAGTTTGACAAGGGCCAAATTGTGATGGCTAGATGACTGGGTCAGAGCATCTCCAAAACTGCAGCACTTGTGGGGTGTTCCTGGTTTGTAATGGTCGGTATCTATCAAAAGTGGTCCAAGGAAGGAACAGTGCTGAACTGGTGACAGGATCATGGGCGGCCAAGGCTCATTGATGCACGTGGGGAGGGAAGGCTGGACCCTGTGGTCCGAACAAAGAGACGAGCTGCTGTAGCTCAAATTGCTCAAGAAGTTAATGCTGGTTCTGACAGAAAGGTGTCAGAATACACAGTGCAACGCAGTTTGTTGCGTATGGTGCTGCAGAACAGTCAGGGTGCCCATGCTGACCCCTGTCCACAACAGTGGGCACGTGAGCATCAGAACTGGACCACAGAGAAATGGAAGAAGGTGGCCTGAATGGCTGGGTGCGTGTGCCTCATTTAGGGGAGCACCAGGATGCACTATGGGAAGGAAGCAAGCCTTTCATGGAAATGGTATTCCTTGGTGGCTGTGGCCTCTTTCAGCAGGATAATGCGCCCTGCCACAAATCAAAAATGGTTCAGGAATGGTTTGAGGAGCACAACAACGAGTTTGAGGTGTTGACTTGGCCACCAAATTGCCCAAATCTCGATCCAATCGAGTGTCTGTATGTGCTGAACACACAACTTACAGGACTTTTTTTTCCTTTTGTTTGTGAATAAAAAATAATAATTAAAAGAACATCAGTACTGGCATGAAAGCACAGCATTAGCCTACGTCTACGGCATCTACCATGTGCTGTTTGTGCGAATGTAATTTGTGTCCTCTGTGTTTTCATATATAGAGGTAGTTTTTCTTCAGTCTGCAGTTGAGATATGATCTGCCAATCTGTGTTTCGATTCTCACATCTGTTTTGGTTATTTCCATTCTCCAGTTTCCTCATTTATCTTGGATGCGCCTGTCTTCTTTATCTGATATTAAGTGGTGATGTGCATTTGAAACTTTCCCCCCTTGATTTATTTATTTATTTTCCCCAGGAACATTTCAATCAGTTGTGTCCAACATGTGAATGTCCCACTGTCAGCCTTTTTAGATTCACATAATATCCCATTAAATGCAGGGCAAATGTTGTGAATGCTCTGGTGGATGTCAGACGCTGTAAGTATACAGTACATTTGGAGTGAAAGATGGAGAGTGTGTGTGCGTATATGTGTGTGTAATCATGTGGACACATGGCAGTGCTCTAATGGTAGTGAGGGAGCTTGTGTTCTATTACAGAGAGCTGTGTGATAGATACGACTGTGCCATTTACTGTACAGTGGAGATGGAGACAGGTTTAGGCCAGTGCAGAAAGGAGGGAGGGAACACTATTACACACACACACACACACACACACACACACACACACACACACACACACACACACACACACACACACACACACACACACACACACACACACACACACACACACACACACACACACACACACACACACACACACACACACACACACACACACACACACACACACACACACACACACAGCGTGGTGTTTAGCATCTTTCTCTTTAGCTCCGTCTGTTATATTCTGTATTTCCACCCATTTTATTTATCCCCTCATGTACTTGCTGTTTCTTCCCATCACGTTCTTCTGGAGAAGGATTGAGGTAAAAAACTGCTGAGGGCAATGCTCCGACTGAGGCTACGTAGAGACAGAAACATGTCTACATCTCTGTAGGCAGGAGAGCTAGAGACAGATTTATAGACAGAGAGAGAATGAAAGAATGTGTGAGTGAATGAGAGAGAGAGAGAGAGAGAGAGAGAGAGAGAGACAGAGAGAGAAGGGAGAGAGCTGATGCTGTATGCTCTCTGCAGGGTGAGATGATGTATGACTGGAAAGGCCACATGTTGGCCGTGTGATGGATTAAAGCACTTTGTAGGAAAATTACCGAGAGCGCCTCGCCACCCCCAAGTCCTGTCTTTAATAAAACTCTCTCTACACACACACACACATATGCAGAATGAAAGAAAGTGTGTAGTCCAGATAAACACATCTGGACTCAGGTAATGCATGTTAATCTACATAAATTTACAGTCATTTGTTCAGCATTTAATTCAATACACCTGAGCACCAGAAGAAAAGACCTTGAATAATATAGTAGTGGTGGAAAAAATAGGATGGTTTATAAAGATTTAAAGGTTTATAAAGATTTGAGAATATAATGTGTTTAAAGTCGACTTGAAACAGCACCTGCAACTCACTTGATTTCTGTATTGTGCTGGATTTATGAGTAAAACAGGATGTTCAATGAAAAAAAAAGTTAGGATGGAACTAACAGGAATGTATTGGATATTGAAAAGTGGGTGTTTTATACCAGAATGGAGCCAGACCTGAATGCGAATTTGCAGGAGGCTGAAGGTCAAGATGACTTTTGAGAGCTCTTCTCGACATATCCTAAAGGTAATGCTTATTTTTGAACGAAATCAGTTGTTATTTGCTATTATTGTCATAACCTTTATTATATTAATGTTAAGCATTGTTGAATTACAGTGCTAACGAGAAAGGCTGAATTACCTACTACAGTTACAGTATTTAAAAAAAGGTGCTTAAATTTTGTTCCATACACACATTCTGGATTGATGATGTTCCACTCCATTAGTTACACTATATACTGTTCAAAAGTGGACAGTATGTTTTTTTTTTCTCTTAAAGAAATGAATACTTATATTCAGCCAAAATGCATTAAAGGTATAGTTCACCCAAAAATAAAAATGAGCCCATGATTTACTCACCATTAAGTCATCGTAGGTGTATATGACATTCTTTGAATACAATCGGAGTTATAATAAAAACATTTCCTGGCTCTTCCAAGCATTATAATGGCTGTGAATGGCTGTTTCTGTTTTGAAATCCAAAAAAGTCCATCCATCCATTGTAAAAGTAATCCACACGGCTCCAGTAGGTTAATAAAGGCCTTCTGAAGCGAATCGATGCATTTATGTTAGAAAAATATCCATATTTAAAACTTGACATACTGTAATCTCTAACTGTCATACGCGCGTTCACGAGAGACTGGCATTCTTTTTTGTAAATATTTTTATAAAAATCTTGCTAATTACAAAGCACAAAATGGTTTAGCTCCTCAGTATTTGAGCGAGCTCACTCTTGAATAGTCTTCCTAGCCTCATTCGGGTAGCAGATACTCTCTGTCAGTTTAAATCTAGACTAAAAACACATCTCTTTAACTTGGCATACACATAACACATTATCAATTTCTATTATTCAAATCAGTTAAATGATTGTTAGACTAAATAAATTAGGTCAACCAGAACCGGGAACACTTCCTATAACACCCGATGTACTTGTTACATTGTAAGAAGAATAATATTAGTCTGTCTGTGTCATCCTTATCCCAAGGTTACCACAGTCAGC
Source organism: Gobio gobio (assembly GCF_949357685.1). Taxonomy (NCBI): domain Eukaryota; kingdom Metazoa; phylum Chordata; class Actinopteri; order Cypriniformes; family Gobionidae; genus Gobio; species Gobio gobio. The sequence goes on from NC_137108.1 coordinate 33,221,450, forward strand.
CGGAAACAGTCCATATCCAGATCAGACAGTGGACCTGCACCTAGACACGACCAAAACGCAGCCCTGAATGTCGGCTGACACTGTGTAGACAATCCCCTGTGAAGGCCTCATCGACAAGACAAAGAACACAGGAACCAGACAGGTCCTCCACACAGACCCTTTGGCCAGCTTCAGCTCCATACTGGCATGATGAATCCGATCTTCAGTCAAAAGGAACTGGATGAATATTTGAATGCTACCAATCCCGATCTAAGTTCTGACTTGTGATGCAGTCTGAATCATAATCACACTGTGTTTGTTCGTTGGCCAGAGGAGAACTGGCCTCCCGACTGAGCCTGGTTTCTCCCAAGATTTTTTTTCTCCATTCTGTCACCTGATGTCGCTTTGGCTTGCTCAGTTGGAGAAACTGAATATTCAACAATATTATTCATCTGACTGAACTGACGCTGTTGTATGAGAACTGAACAGCACTGGACGATGACATCACTGTTTTCTGCAGAACTGCTCTATTGATTAAATGAATTAATATAATAATGGATGATCTTTACAACAGAACCGAATCAACACTGAACTGACTTCAGCTGAACAATGGCTGAAATGCATAATTTTCCTGTAAAGATGCTCTGAAACAATCTGTATTGTATAAATCGCTATATAAATAAAGGTGACTTGACTTGACTCATTAGCCTTCCCTTTTGCCCTCAACAGAGCTGTACATCAGGCTAACACTTCATCATCATCATCATTATCATCATCTCTCCCTATTTATCCACTACAAAAACAGTAGGTCAATTAGGTTGAAACAATTAAATTTAAACATGTGATGAACTGTAGTACTTAAAGGGTTAGTTCACCCAAAAATCCAAATTGTTTTTATATCTTAATTTTTCCGAAGATGAATGAAGGTCTTATGGTTTTGGAATGACATCATGTTGAGTAATTAATGACAGAAATTTCATTTTTGGGTGAATTAACCCTTAAACTAACAATTTGGATGCACCTTATATATTATATTAATGGGGTCACGACATGGATTAAAAAAAAAATTAGTTTGAGGGAGAAAAAATTTCTTTGAGGTTCACTTATAATGTTAATAATACATTTTTGCAAAAAACAAAAACAAACAAACATATATATATATATGCAGAATATATAAGAAATATTCTGACCCTGTCTGAAATGATCAGTATTCGGCCACTGTTATGATTGGCTAACATCATTGCATAGGAACCTATTAAAGGATTAGTTCACTTTCAAATAAACTTTTGCTTATAATTTACTCACCCCCTTGTCATCCAAGATATCCATGTCTTTCTGTCTTCAGTCGAAAAGAAATGAAGTTTTTTGATGAAAAGATTTCAGGATATTTCTCTATATAATGAAAGTCAATAGACCCCAAACGGTTCAAGGTCCAAATGAGAGGTTCAGTACAGCTTCAAAAGGGCTTTAAACCACATCAAACGGTACCAGACGACCAATAAGGGTCTTATCTAGCGAATTGATCGGTCATTTTTTTTAAAATAAAAAAAGTTTTATAAGCACAAACGCTCATCTTGCTCTGTTCAGTGATGCACGCTCGTGACGTCACGTAAAACGCAATTACGTTGAAAAGCTCACGCTAGACGCAGGCGCCAAGACGTTAGAAAATGTGGATGCGGTCCTCCTTCCGCTCATTTGTAAACACTGACTCCCGCCTGCGTCTAGCGTGATCTTTTCAACGTAATTGCGTTTTACGTGGCGTCACGAGCGCGCATCACTGAACAGAGCAAGACGAGCGTTTGTGCTTATAAAACTTAAACTTTATTTATTTTAAAAAAAATGACCGATTGTTTCGCTAGATAAGACCCTTATTGATCGTCTGGTACCGTTTGATGTGGTTTAAAGCCCTTTTGAAGCTGTACTGAACCTCTCATTTGGACCTTGAACCGTTTGGGGCTATTGACTTCCATTATATGGAGAAATATCCTGAAAAGTTTTCATCAAAAATCTTCATTTCTTTTCGACTGAAGACAGAAAGACATGGATATCTTGGATGACAAGGGGGTGAGTAAATTATTAGCAAAAGTTTATTTGAAAGTGAACTAATCCTTTAATGCCCACTTGCTATTACACGCGAGTAAGGTTTTTAAAAACATTATCCATATGATACTGTCATTTACAGATGCAGAGCATTATGAAATTGTTTACTTACGGCTTGGGATGCAGCTGCTGTCAGATCCAATACACTTGGGAACCCTTTATTATAATGTGCCTTGTTTACAAAACATCCTGCAGTCAAATGCTCCGAACAAACACACAATTCTTCAACACGATTTTGCGTCTGTACAGAAACACAAACAGGCTGTGTCAAAGAGCATGTGCTTTTACTCTGTCCGTTTGTCCTGTTGTCTACAGACTCAAGTGCGTGGAGTATGACAGAAATTGAATCTGTATCTGTATACCCAGTGTAGAGAGCATCAGTGAATATAATTTATTTGCTTTTGACGTGATGTTCGCATCTGGTGATGATAGGTGTCAGCCGTTAAGCGACTGAACGATAGTAGGCGGGGCCTATGGTGCAATGATGTATAACTATTCACTGATGTCTAGCTCTAGAGACAGTCATATGCAAATGTATTTGTCAATGTGACGTCACAGATCCCACAGCTGTTGATTAAATAAAGGCTGGTTTATAATGAGGACATTTTAAGCTATGAAACTAGCAGGAAGTTTTAATTGTACAAAGACCTCTTATATGTCAAAAGCTCAAGAAAAAAATGATTTCTTAAAGGTCCCATGGCATGATGTTGATCGGTGTAAACCCGAGTTCTGGCTGTCTTTCTCTGCCTTTGAGAAAATGACAGGCCAGACTAGCCAATCCTGAAGTCTCCTGGTTTGACGTCCAAGCAGGAACGGTTACCTCCCTTTCCTCCGCCCAGAGAATCTGGCACGCCCATGCAAACGCTCGAGAGATCATTGCTTGTGAACGAGTGAACGCTGGCAGTTTCTCAGTGTTTGGATGTACAAATGAAAACAGAAGTCTTTTTTCAGTTCCTTCTGATCTGTGATCAGTGATTTCTGATGTGTAGCTAATTATTTATTATTCGTGCACACAATGCGGCTTCTCTCTCTCCCGACAGAACGGTGTTTTCGTGTTTTCTATCTTGTGAGTCAGCCATCTTTGGGTGCTCGAGCCCCTGCCCTTTTTCAAAATGAATCAAAAGTGCCCCTCTCAGACAAATATCAAGGATAATATTGTGGTCAATAAAACTAAATAAATGTGATTATTATAACATGACAATGCATACAATAGTAACGAACGGCTCAAAAGTCGGACAATTTCTGTTGAGGCGTTGCCATAACGCGTTGCTATGGATTGCGTGCGTTTTGATTGACAGCTGATTTTCCACTGTTCGGAAACGGCTCTCGAGCCAAATATGGTCCTTTCAGAAAGTGTGTGGCCTCACGGGAAAAAAGTAAACCAATATATTTTTTTTCATCCATAATCAGAGCTAATGTGTTGATTTAATTACAAAGCTATATATTAGCTATATATTTTAAAGTATTACACTATTCACCAATGCCCGTTTGTTATGTATGGGCTATACACCAACCAATCGTGATCTGGCAAAGTAAGTTCAAATTCCATTGGGCGATGTGAAGTGGTAATTTTCTGTTCTTATTCATAAATCGGCTGAAAATTACATGGACAGACGAACTAACGTTTGTGGAACAATTTCCTGCGGTTTGGCTCATTTTATAAATTGCATCACTGACACAATGGATTTTAACTGACAACAAACAAATCCCTGCACAAAACCACAGGAGCAAAAGTCGCATTAATGGTAAGTTGTGTTAAATTCACTTGTGTTTATGTAGCCTATATTGATACACCGTTTACTATTTCATGAAACTATCAAAGTTAACAAAACCCAAGTGCCACCGGCACCTACAGGCCTATTATGTGAAGTGTGGCGAAATGGTTAGCCTACATGAAAGGACTTTATTATATTACCATTTTTGAATATTATGCAGCATTATGAAATAAGTCTCTTATGTTCATCAAGCCTGCATTTATTTAATAAAAAACAGCAATATTGCGAAATATATTAAAATAATGTTTTTCTATTTTAAAATAATTTAAAATATAATTTATTCCTGTGATCACAGCTGGATTTCCAGCATCATTACTCCACTCTTTAGTGTCACATGATCATTCAGAAATCATTCTAATATGAGGATTTAATGTCAATGATGGAAACTGTGAGACTCTTTTAAAGATTATTTGATTAATAAAAAGTTAAAAAGAACAATGTAATATTTTACAATATTAGGCGACTGTTTTTTCTGTATTTTTGATTAAATAAATGCAGGCTTGATGAGCGTAAGGATATATATACATATATATATATATATATATATATGTGTGTATATATATATATATTTACATATTGCCCCTTTTTTACATTTGAGCCCCTGCCCCTGACGAACTCTCTGCACGGCCCTGACACATACCGGTATACATAGTCCTAGTAATCCATGTCCCAAGTAATCCCGAAGTTAATCTTGCCTTTAATTTAAGATACAATTTAGTTGTGGAGTAGCTCTAGTCTTCCTCCAGGAAATCAGTGTTCTCTGAACTAGATTAGAAGTCTAGGACTATTTAAAACCATGACAGAGAAAGCAGAATTGTGTCGATCTGGTTTAAAAGGCCATTTAAGTCTAGAGCATTTCTGTCCAGGAAACCGCCCCTATAAGTATAAAGTAATAAGGGTTTTATTGAGTATAAAGTGGAACCGAATATTTTTAGCCTACTAAAAAAAGAATCAAATGAATACAACTGTCTGAACAAACAGATTCACTAAAATGAATGAAACTGTGAATTAATGCAACATAAATGGGACATTTAATGAAAATCCATTTTATTATTAATGAGTGATTTAGTTAAGTTGGTTAGCATTAGCCTACTACTTTGAGTTAGTTACTGCATCTGATACTCTGCAACCTTTTCCGCTAGCCTTTTCATGTTTTGTCACACAGACATGATTTTCCTATTTCAAACAAAAACAGCATCATCACCTCCAGATTGTAGGTCCACAGCACCTCAGCAAGAGTGGCATTAGTTCTGCTTGTGTGTGAATGTTTACAGGATATGTGTTTATTTGTTACAGTGTGCACTGGAGTCCACAGAGCAGCCCCGTCGTACAGGCCGTGGCATCGCCGTTTGTGTCTGTACGTCCCCGAGGGGACATGTGTTCCACATAGTTTATGATTATGGTTTCTGTGGGGGAACAAGATGCGGCGAACTAACATGTGAGTTATACACCAACAGCCACACTCACAAAAACACAAGAGGCAGGGACCGCACCATGGAGCTCTGCCTCTCCCCTTCGCGAGGTCTGATGTCTTTCTTTATTTTGTTGTTTTTTTCTCGCACATTCCTTCCCTCCTGTCATCTTTTAGATCTGACAGCGGGAGCAGCTCCTGGCAGCAGCTTGATAGACATGTCAGGAGTGTAAAATACCTGTGTGGTATGAAGCGCTCGCGCACACACGCGCAAAGTTCAGCTGTGCCGGGTTAGAATTATTCATCACAACCCGATCCCTGTTGGTCTCTGAACCGCAGGATAGCTGAAGCATTAACGCTGCCTGACTTCCTTTATATAGTATTCAATTAACAGGCGGCATTTCAGGATCCTGTATTTAAGACCAATTATCCGCTTAAGTGTAGCAACAAAATAGCATTTTTGGGTAGATTGATTTATTTTTCCAATGGACTTTTCTTGGTGTTTGGACTGCATTTTCCTATAAATTTAGGAAGCAGAAGAGCATTTCATCTGAGTAATGGATTACATTTTTTTTTTGTAAAATTCAATTTCTGAGAGTTTGTTCATTCTGCAGAGATACTGAAACCAGATAGTATTAATGGGCTTTTTGCCTTTGTACAACTCAGAAAAGTCAAGAAAGATATGAAAAAGGGAAGAGAGATTGGAAATGGGATCTGGACATGACATAGGTCAGGTGAATTTGCCTGCATTTTTATTTCCTTTTAGATTGAAATGGCACATTTATAAAATTATAAAAATAATATTTTCTCTGTGAGGAAGGCTACTTTACTGCACTAACAAAAAATACAATGCTCTTTGGACAGTACCATGGTAATTTTTGAGGTTCGTTGGAGTCCTGTGTTGATAGCATTGATTATAAATATGATAATTATTCAATAGCATGTATAACAACACTACTTTGCTTTTTTTGTAAGGGTTTTTGCATGTTTTTTTATGAGATGTGAGTAAGATGTGCAACTTTTTCTACGCTCTAAGCATTTTATTTTATTTTCCTGAAATGGCAATTTATTAGCACTTGCGCACATTGCTAATTATGTTAGCACACATATCTAAAATGTAAATGCACCCATTTCATCAAATGACTAAAATATGGCAATCAATACTATGGTATATCAAACTACTGTGAAATTACTACAACAGTACCGTACCTAATTCCCTCCTGGACACAACTAACATCACGGTGCATTATGTCAAAGTTCAGTTCATCTAAATTTCATAATCTAAATACTCTAATGTTTGATTTATTGCTAGAGATGGTTGCTAGACCGTGCGAACGAATATGGAGTAATTTTCATGGCTACAATAACAAGTAACGAAACACTCCTGTAATTAATGTTGTGGGTGCGTTTGCATTGTGTTACACTGATACGCCCATTTACGAGAATGTTCAGGCTGAAATATGATTATCACATTAAACCCAGATATGATTAGTGTGTGTGTCGTGCAGGAGCTGATGGAGATGATCAGTGTTTTGATGGCAGTCTGAGGGGCTGATCCTGACCGAGATGCGGAGACTGAAAGCGTGTGTAATTGATAGTGACAGTCCTCTCCTACATTTAATTGCTGACCATGAATCAGATTACTTCCTCAAACTGCTTTCATTAGCGCTGAGAGATCGGTGGCAACACAGCTCGCACTGGATTCATATTGGCCAGTGGTAAATGTATATACTTGTTTGGTTTGTGACATGATAGATTATTTTTGGAATATATTGGTATAGTCTGTCCCGTCTCATCCCATCCCGTCCCATCCATCCATCCATCCATCCATCCATCCATCCATCCATCCATCCATCCATCCATCCATCCATCCATCCATCCATCCATCCATCCATCCATCCATCCATCCATCCATCCATCCATCCATCCATCCATCCATCCATCCTCTTTAAGGTAGGCCCTTTACTACACTAACAAAACAATACAATGCTTTTTGGGCAGTAGTTTATTGGAGTATCATGCAGATAGCTTTGAATATGAATATGTTAAGCAGCATGTATTACTTAAACCATCATTGTACTATATTAGTCAATTCACTTTTATTTAAATAGCGATTTTTCCAATACAGATTGTTTCAAAGCAGCTTTACAGTGATAACAGGGCAATAATGCAACAAAGATTGTTTTGGCTGTACAGCAGCTCTAGAAGAAAGTCATTGTCCAGCTTAAGTAAGTTTAGGTTCAGCGTTGATTCATTTCTGTTGTAAAAATCATTAGTTATAAATTTAGGGGCCGTTTACACGACACAGTTTGGAACTGAAAACAAAACTTTTAATGCATTATGGCCATTCATTTACACGAAAACAACATTTTGGTGGCTTGAGAATGCAAACCGTGAAACAGGTTTCAAAGCCGAGTTTTTGAAAACGATAATATTACCATCTACGTGTAAACTTCAAAAACACAAATCTGTGAAAACGGTGCACATGCGTATTACTTGTTTATATAGGCATGTGCGCTGGGATGAGTGAGGTAAGCTGTACCACTTTTTCTACACTCTAGGGAAGAAGAAATGCATATTGGTTTTAGTTGATAATAGGTAATGTTGATTTATTAAAAAAAATGCATTAATAAATGCTCTCCACTCT